>NC_089867.1:15203333-15549166 GCF_036373705.1 Amia ocellicauda | reverse complement strand
TGGATTTGGAGGGAAATCAGGAGAACATGACCTAATTTTTACCATCTCATTTAACCTCATAATAAACTGCCAAACTTTATAGCTGTTCCCCATGACAATGTCCCATTAAATACAAGTCAACAGCAGAGATGAGATCATAGCCAGGCTGACACTTTGTTCAGATACACCCCTGTGCTCAGAACTGGTGTGGGAGGAGAGAGAAGGCTCGTGTGAAATTAGCGTGCCGTATCACACTGCGAATGGCTGCACGTGTCCACTCTGAGAGCCAAAGTCTGAATGGAGGACACAGTTCTGCACAGATACTGATCAAGGCATGCTAACCTTGTGCAGAGATAGGATGTGATGACCTTTGATGTTTGAAGACACAAAAGAAAGAGAAACCAAAACAGAAACCTAGGAAAACCCACTTCCCCGACTGCCCACTTGATTTTAGTTCAGCTTTTCAGTATTTCCATTGCTCCTCTATTATAGACAGTGTCTCCTGTCTCCTGAGGAAGGGTCCAGCTTAGAGCAGAGCAGACAGTGCAGGTCTCACAGCTGGACACTCTGACCATGGTAGTGATGTGGGCATGGGATAATGGCAGTGGGTGGAGCGGGGCTGTGGTTCTGGTGGTGGCTGGGAACGATCTCCACCAGCACACACCAGCGCTGCCTTCCTGCTCTGCTCTGGGTCCCTGATGGAGCAGCAAAACTGCAGCATTTAACACTCATCAATAATGAAGTGGTCGCGCTACTGCACGGAGAGGCACTCTCCTGGTCAGGATGCTGTGTGCTGTGAATTCCTGAATGCTCGGCTGCCTTCGCTTGGCTGTGTGTGCACAGAGTGTGTTATTTTCCTGTATGGGGGTCTGTGATTTGTTGATTTATTCATTCGTTTTTGTCCCTGAACTGTTTGCCCATGTTTTCACCCAGGTGACCTCACTCGGAGAGAATGAAGAAAGAATAATTTAGATTTTTTCATAGGCTTTTTTCTGATCCTTGATCATTTTGTCCTTTATCACAGAAAAGGGAGAAATACACTTACAATAAAATAAAAAAATACACACAGAGATATTGGAGCCAGTCCAGGGATTATATGCCAGTCAGTTACCATCTCCCCAGTGGGCTGGGGCTGAGGGTGAGGTGGTGCCATGCTTGAGGGGGTGTGACCTTGGTGCAGGTTGTGAGTCAGCATCATTATACATATATTTGTCTCCTATGGAAATATTGTGAATTTGCAGCTCAAAAAAGCATGGTTAGACAAACATTTTCCATATTTACCTAAACATAATTGCTACAGCTTGGATAAAATTGGTAGAAATTGCAGTATGGTGGAAGAATCCTTGACAAACTAGCCGATCAAGAAACATTTCTTCGAGTAATTGCTAGAGTGCCACCACAGGTCCTGAGTGCAGGTTGGTGTAACATCTTGGAGATGCTGCTGTCTTCATAATTAATTAACTACTTTCCATTCCTTTTGTCATTACTGGAGATTTCCCCTGTTCATTGATTACCAGTCATGAGCAGATGGCTCACAAGACATTGGATAAACTGAATTTAACACCTTCCCAGCAAGTTATTATACAATTATTTGAAGATTTGATTGTGAAAGCTTCACTATAAATAATGTGCTCCGTCTTCTGTTCTCCAGCTGGTTGGGTTCAGTTTGTCGTCTCTGAGATCCAGTCCCTTGATCCTCTAGTTGCAAAAGTACTTTTTCCGACAATGCTTGTTCTAAGGAATTTCACTCGGCTGAAATCTGTCTCTTTCAAGTCTTCCCTTCCAAGACAGATTTGCAGTCTTGTTGCCGCAAATGAGCAGAGGTGTCGGAAACTCTATTCCCATCCCATTATCTCTGTCACTCGGAAAGCGCAGGTGAGCGTGAGGCAATGTGGTCGAGACATGGAGAAACGGTGGAGTTGTGGGTCATATGGAGAGCAGGACAGAGAGAGGAGGCAAAGAGTGAGAGGAGGACAAAAAGGCAGGAGTGTGCCTGACATTTCAGCATCCCTCACTGAGACAGCCGTTTCACAGAGACCAGTCAGTACCACGTGCTGCATCCTCAGCCTGGGGTCCCGCCTCACGGTGGCCTAAGTCTCAGATTCTCAAATGTAACAGTCAGTTTTGCCAGACACACACTCCCTCGAGACTGACGGCCTGATGGCCCTCTTCCAGTCAGCCGCTTTCCTGTCCCTCTCTGACAGGGAACCTACAGTGCTCAGCAAAGGGGGGCCTTCCCAGGAGGAGGCCAGCTGCAGACACCCCCCACCCTGCAGCTGAGGTGTGTTCACAGCGCAGTCCTGCAGCTCCGGGCTCGGGTCCGGCCTGCAGCTTGTGAGTGGGGAGGCTCCTGTGTCCCCCAATAAACTCAATGAATATATTTAACTGTTTTACATTAAATGTGGGATGATGAAAAAGCCTGCAGTGCAGAGACTAACCATATGCACATAGACCACTTACTGTATTTATCTTGTGCAATGCTCCTGTTAATAACACTGTATATCCTGCATGCTAATTCATCCCACTGCTGTTTTTATTTATTTAGCTTTTCAGTTGGTCAGTGGATAGCTCTACTGTGGGACTCAACACACCTATAGCAGTGGTGCTGCTTTAGGAAATATTCAAGCAGTTTTAGGAAAGCGAGGGGGTGCCTCAGGCTTTATTTACATATCAGGTACATGCCAACTCTTTGCAACCTTGCCTTCAGTTTCTAATATGAGAACATATTGAAGGAGACACACCTGTCTCTGGACTCCAAACAGATGCACTGACCCAGCACATTTGAATAAAAACATGGTCCCAGAGGTAACTTATACAATAAACTGCGGAGATATATAAAAAGATGGCTAGGGTAAGCAAACAGTTAAGTCAGCGCAGCAATGTATGATCTCTGTAACCCATCTTTGTGCTCTTCCTGTCTGTTAGTCACGCTGACTGATGCTTTTCCAGCTTCCAGTTTGCTTGAAGGCAGTTTATTTTTAGTCATTTATTTTCTTTTAGCAGAGATAAAACAGTGAAATATGCAATTGTATGTATTAATTTATTATTAATAAAAATAATAGTCATAATAATATCAATAATAACAATAAACACATTAATATAGAAAACCTAGTAGTCCATGGTAAATATTTATATGAGGGAGCTACAGTTACATGTGTGTGTGTTGTGTATAATGGCTGTTACTTCACAGTGGGGTTTACAGAATGGTTTCATCATTTGTTTGTCAACCTCTCATTGTGTAAAACTGTATCTCCAAACCCCGAATCGACAGCCACTGCAGTCTCTGCACCTCAGCTGCTCGTATCTGAGATGCCTGATCTCAGCTTTGCATATTTTATATTTGTGACTCTTACCGAATTAGAAGAATTGATCCACCATCAAAAGCTGTTACATTTCATTCCTCCCCCAGGAGCACGCGCTTCCCCACAGCTGTGTGACATTTCTGTGCTCTTTCATCCAACTCCCAAGTCATTTCTGGAGCTGTACTCGAACAATACCAATGCAGTCAGCAACAGCCAAACACAAACAACAACAATCATACTTACTGTTACTTTAAAACTACTATTACCACTACTAGTATTGATAGTACTTATCGTAGTTGCACCAATAGTAGTAGCAGTAGTAGAGGAAGTGTGGAGTATACTAACCTGAGGTGCCTCTGTTTACTGTGACAACACACAGTGCTACCACACGCTACTGCACACATGTTACCCGTAGTTTACCATGGTAAAACCACAGTAACGTGGGAAAACAAGGTGAAATCATGATTAAGCATTAAGAGGTATAGTAAAGTAAACTGTGATACAAACCATAGACAATAGATATATTGTATAAGCAAGGTAAAAACAGGGCAAAACTGCCAAGTAACTATGCAGGTGTACTGTGGTCAATTTCCATAAGTGTCTAGATTATTATTATTATTATTTCCTATATGAAGATGTAATATAATTTGATTGACTGATGTCTAGTTTTTACCCACTTACCGAACCACAATTGAAGCATCCCCCTGACATATTTCATGCTCAGACCCCTGAATAATCCTCACCATTATGGGTAATGCCAAAACAGCCCTTCTAAATTGTTTACTCTACTGTAAATACGAAGAATACATCTGCTGGTAATTGGTATTTTTTTAGTAATTTGTCCCTTAATCCTAAAAGGCCAGCTGTTTCCATAACAACGCTGGCTCTAATGTACTCCTGTCAGCTTTTTGAAAATGCTCATGAAGAAACGCTTTGCATTTGACAGCCAGACTCTTTTTCCATTTGATTAAATGCATGAAAACATGACACTTCAGGGATGAAAATGCAGCTGTTTGCTTTGTTTAGGGTTTGTGTGTGTGTGTGTGTTATAAATATATATGATGTACATCATTGCAAGAGTTAAATGCAATGGAGAACAAGTACACTATGCAGGGGAAGGAGATGGTACGCGTAGAGTACTGCAATAATCAGTCATGGATTCAGATTAGTGCGATTGCGAATCAGAGAACAGCGGGAGATTCAGATAGCACTGATATGGTGCTTCCGATGAAGAGTGTAGTGCAGTAGCCGCAGCAGCCCCGCGCTGGAGGAGATCTGGGTGAGAGGCAGAGAGAGGGATCTACAAGTGTGGAGGCATGGGAGGGACATTTCATTCTCCCCTTAAAATATGTATTTAGTCCTCCTCAACATCAAATCCCGCGCCTTGCCATTCCATTGCGACTGAGGTCCGAAAAACAATCATAACCGAGAATACATGGTTGTGACATACATTAGTGTGACAAGTTTGCTTCAGCCTATGTAAGGGGAATATCTCCTCATAGTCAGAGCTGTTGCAGCGAGCACATCTTGTCTTTGCAGCACGCTATGTGTAGGCCTGCCTGTTGGAGGGATTGGAAAGATGGAATTGCAAATGCAGACTTCGGTTTGTCTGAGGATTAGGGACAGCGTGCCACGGCGGTGCTATGCTTCTGAATGAGAGCTTTACATCAGAGCACGTGTATGTAAAATATGATTATGGCAGGACAGACCACCTTGTAGCGGGTGCTAAGGAAGCTGCTATTATAAATATGCAATCAATGTGTGTTGCATATGCAGTTCTCACAGGAGGGGAGCTGTTGTCTTTAATCTAAGGAGTGTGTCTGTTGCATGATGTCAGCGGAACCATAGGTGAAGCCTTTTAATTATGAATATATTAGTTTCTGCGATGCATTGTCACAGTGCAAACAGCCACAGGGAAATACTGTAAATTAGTGTCTTAATAGCTGGATGTATAATAATGTCCTGAGGGCATGCATTGGTCACAGTCATAATAGCAGTTTAAACCTCAGGATTTATTAAAACAGATCACAAAATAAAGAGCATACACAGAATTGCGTCTGCAGTTTGTTTTAGGTGTAATTAGACTGATCTTAAATCTCAAACTCCATGAAGTTGCAAAGCAAATAGCAAACAGCAGCACTCATTAGCACAGCTCTCTCCTTGCACTGCAGCTCAGTTCAGTCTGCCTTGCTTACATGAATACTTTCTTTCATCCGCGCTGTCCTGGATCCCACTGAACTGCCTAGTGTCGATGTCACTTACCATCACTCCCGAGCTGCTTATGTCCATAATTGCATGTAAATGAATGATAATTGATTTTAGTTCATAACATTTTCATCGAGCGGCAGGCACCACACATCTCGGGCCTGTCTCCATCTCCATAACAACTTTATTTCAGACACAACGGGAGGAGGGCGGCTGACTCATGTCTCTCCTTTTTCGTCGCTTCGTCTCCTCCCTCCCTGTGCTGCCACCTACCCTTCTCAGCGTAAACATTTGAGCAGCAGGTGCCGATAGTTTTCGTAAACCGCGTTAAAAAGAAATGACTTGCGATATCAACAAGATACCAAAGACTCCAGAGCCCATTCTCTCAGGGATGCACAGCACATTGGCACAGCACGCGCGCCCTAAAAAAAGCACCTGGAGCTCCCGCCATCCGCAGGAACCCATGTCTGTATCTGAAAAGGGCAAATCGTTTGGTTTCAAATGCTAATAGCTATGTTCTCAGTGTGCCTCACAATACACAAGCTGGAAGATGCCTGTTTTTAATTAGCTCATCGTTTCGTTAGGGAGCCAATTCCCATCAAACACAAACACAATGCTCTTCCTTAGTGTCCAATGCACAGGGAGTGTCTTGTTTGCAGGGTTCGATGTGAGATGCCTACAGTGTTAGTATTCAGGTCTTCCTCACCATTTCTGTGTGATTGTGGCTTGAAATTCCCGTCTCTGTGTCCAAGCTGCATTCTCTTGTAAAGTATTTAACTTCAGCTAACCTTTAGGTGCGTGCAGTAAATAGTCGCAAGATTGATTGCAGATATGGATTTCTTCAAGCCGTGGACAAAATAAGCTTTGTTTGATGAGTCAGGGATGTAAATTTATCTCTGACATTTTGATACCAAGAAGTATATCTGGGAGGCAAATATCATTAAACGAGCCGAGGATTAAAATGCCACTCATACTGTTATCATGAAATTAACTTGTGATTTAATGTTCAGTGGCAGAGTTTGAGCGGGAGTTTCGCTCGATTCATTAAAGATGAAGAAATAAGAAAAACTAGTTACTCGGGGCTTGTCTATCAGGATACCATGAGGTTGTTGTAAATAAGCAAATGGTACATATTTAATGTGTCAAGATGAAATGTCAACCACTCTCCCCATCTGTATGGAAATGAAGGTCCGCCTCTGTAGTCGCTTCTATCAATGGGCTCCTTCATTCCTGTTCAGCAAAGTCTGTCTAAACGAACTCTAATGGAGTCACTGCTCTAATAGTAGTGCTGTTTTGAAACCGTGTCCTTAGACAGGCAGATTCAGAGCATTATGCGCTCGTGTTTTTCTGACTGTGAAAGCGGCTCCCGTTTGTTTCTTGTGGTAAACCGCAGTTTGTAACAGGAGCTCTCCCCACCAGACTGCACTGCAGTTTCTGTCTTCTGCTTCCTTAGACATTTGCATAGTTTTGTTTATGAAATGCTAGCTTCACATCTAAGAATCCCAGGTACAATCATGCTGCCCACTGAACATTAATCCTCTAAAGACTGAACGCCATCTACCTCAGCAAGGATCAGATGTTGTACACTGACAGTGCATACTTTCAAAGAACTGTGCCTTCGGATTGAACTGCATGCCAGCCTGAGACCAGAAGTGTAACACCAACACATACACCTGCACTGACCTTTGACTGACCACACAGCCCGAATCCCTTCCCAGCCTCTGTTTAAGCTCTCACACCCACCCGACGCCTCAGTGTTGGACATCAAGTGCAGTTTTCCTAAACCCTCTTGTCTTACATGATCCTTGCCTCCCCTCCAACGGAAAAAGGCCAAGGCATTTCCCTGCTGGGATGGACTTTATAATTACGAAGCGCTGCTCACACACACTGGGAGGCTGATGTTGAGCGGAGCGGGGCGAAGCAGCGTCGCACTGGGCTGTGTGCCTGCAGCCCGTGAGCCTTTCATGCTCAGATGGGTTCATAACAAGACAACGCTGCGTGACAGCCCCCACCCTGTCAATTACAGTGTGCACTGCATCCTTCAGCTCGGTGGGGTCACACAGGCCCATGCACTGCTCCGTCCCCGTGGCTGTGATGAACTGAGACCTGCACACACTCCTGCAGTGAGGAGAGCTGGTCTACTGCCCCGCTCCAGCTCCTCTGACATGGCTTTGAACATGGAGAAGTATCAGAGTTATACCAAATTCAGATCTCTCTAAATGTGCCTTTCATAATCCCAGTGCACTCAATATAATTTAATCTTATTAAGTGTATTGAGATAAACAGTATATTTGTAAGACCACATAACTGGTATTATATGTATATTTCTAGAGGCATCCATTTTCAGTTACTTGTACACAGACAAAAGCTAATTGTATGTAGTACTTAAGCAAAATTGTGAATGTGCTATAATGTGATAGTCCTTCCCTGACACTACACTACACTTCTTAAAATCTGTTTAGATGGTGTAAAAGAAAAGTAGCACAAATCCGTTTTATGACAAACCATTGTTTCCATCTTCTTCACATCAATAGTGTGTGTTTTCACAGCAGAAAATCCTCTTTTTCTTTGCATGCAGTGCCAGCAGACCCGATGAGTCACGATTGTTACCAGCTTCGTAGATGTGTGTACATCTTCACTGAGATTACAGCTGTTGCAGTTGTGCACAGACACACACACACACACACACACACACACACACACACACACACACAGTCCCTGCTCCTCATGTGCAGCTGCTCCGTCACCTGGATGGTCTTTAGTGAGTTTGCTTGTTTTTTGTTTTTATAGCACTATTTTAAGGTGAATTGAAATTCTCTCCAATTATGTCCCCAATTACACATATTTGCATAGCAATTACTTTGTAAATACATGTGTACTTACTTAAAATGACAATATAAGTATTCAGAGTTGCAATGCGATGACTGTGGGAATTCTTTGAGATGTAACTACACTGTAGCACTAAAACCCTCTAATTAAGCCATTATTTTTAGCGACTGTGTTGGTCTTGGCTTGCTTACCGGGAATGCCCATCCGGCTACACCAAAAGCTGCAGACACAGAACCATGACAGCATGCCTCTTGTATCTCAAACCTTATAGGACACGGCATCTATCAGGTCAAGTTAATCAGCTGGCACAGTGTTGCTTCATCCGCTTTGCCATGCTCCAGTAACCGCGCGCGCGCGTGTGGCAGCGCTGCCCCCTCTGCGCTCTCAGGGAATGGCGCTGCGCCCTCCTCGCTCATCACCTCCTTCTCGTCGGCTGACAACGAGGCAGGCTGATTTTTCCTGGACATGTATCCCAATCCCCAGGCCAGAGCTGAGGGTATACCAGCGCCCTGTTTTCTGCTCAAACCCTGCAAGACCTTCAGAAGAAACCCAACACATTGTGGCGATCTCTTCTGCTATCAGTTATGATCGTAGCTTTGCAGCTAAATGCACATCTGATACAGGAACATTGATCTACCAAGCTACCCTCCCGATTACATTACATTCTCTCTTCTCCAGAAATTAGAGACATACTCATGGTTTCCTAGGGCTTTTTACGTCCCACTTCCCCATTTAAAGCTTTCTGTTGTGAAGCTGCACCATAAAAACTACATTTCAGAAATCGCTTTCAATATATTTGAGTTGTAACCCCCAAGGAATAATCAATAAAACTGCAGGACGCCAACTCAATTAATCTGATTGTAAGGCCACCTAGTAATAGGCACCTAGCAAACCGTTTTTTAAAGTAGCCGTTCTAATGTGGTGCAGTGAGCATAAATTCAGATATGTAAACACTGTCAGAGCACATGCAGCTTTGCACTTTGAGAGCAGAACAGTGGCTGTTGCATTTAGAGTCGATATTTAATGATTAAACAAATATTGAAAGGATACACTAAGAATTGCAGATCATGAGCTGACCCATTCCTTGATTTGTTTGGCTCCTGTCGCTCAGATGGATTTGTTTTATAGGTGTGTTGCATTCTCTCTGTTGCGATTGCTCAGCCACCTGTATCTGCGGTGTCTCTGAGCAGCCGCTGACAGCAGTCGTGTAACAGGCTCTGAATTGAGCAGGGCTGGGGCGGGATTTCAAGCGCCACAGCTGTAAGAGTTAATCTGGTTGTGAGGAGCGCTCTCCTGCTGTAGCCGCGGATCCAGGATCATTGACCTTTGCTAGCCTTCAGTGACCCAGCAGGGTTACAGAGAGTGTGGACAGAGTGGGGGTCCTGTCCCGCTGAGTCAGGATGCCCCTCGGGTCCAGGTGAGCTGATAAGATAGGAGACCTATCGTTTCAGCCCATTGGGGGGTGAGCCAGGGAGGTATCTCTCTCACTGTGGCCTCGAGCTCACTCTGCCGGGGAAAAGGTCACGGCCCCTTCTGTTCGGCTCGGTGTCGTCCGGCAGCACGGCTCTCTGGTTCAGTACCTGATTTCCTCTGACAGCGCATAGAGGCCTGCAGCCTGGATTGCGCCCAGCTTCGGGATCTTGTTACGAAGAATCAGAAGAAACAAAACAAGAAAAGGTTTTATTATCGCTTTCAGCTTTTCTGCAAACACGGGCCCTGGTTAAATCCCAGGCAGCTGAACAGAGGCAATTGAAGTCGTGAAACAAAGGAAAGGTGCTCTTTAAGAGAGTTCTCGTCTCAGCAGCTTGACGGGAGTGAGGTCTGTAAATGAGCCGTCGATAAAAAACATGACATTGAAGCGTGTAGCTGTGATGATGTGAATGTACGAGGGCTGTTTACTCATGCTGCCTCTCAGCTCCGGTCGGTTTGTTTTCCTTCTCCGGCAATTAGATCTTAAAATGAAATTAATTCCAGCCGGTGTGCAGGTAAATGGGGGGGCTGCCTGGGGGATTTATTTATTTATTTACTTTTGAAGAAAGCAAACGGGCTGTGAGCCGCTTGAGAACACGTCTTTGCTAATTTAATAAACAGCCGCTCGCTCATCCCCCGGCTGCTTCTCGTTCTCTCTCCTTTTCTCTCCCTCTCTCGTTCCCGGCTCCGGTCTGGTCCCGGTGCGCCGAGTCTAACTCGATCAAAACTGTCCGTCCGAAGCGGAGTCCCTGGGATGCTCTGTGGCCGCTCTGTGCTTGAAACACACTCTGTTCAATCCTGTTGCTACCACACTCTTCTTCAGTGTCTGTGCAGGAGAAAGCAGGTGTCGGACCATCTGTTATGAGTTTATTTTCGTGTTCTGGACATGCTGTGATGGAGGTTTGAAGTTACTCGTTATATAGTCCAGCTGCAGAACAATGGGAGGAGTATCTATCTTTGGGGGGTTGACAGAAACACAACAACAGCAGTTTCGGCATGTGTTATAAGCATGGTCAACAACAGGCTTGTAAATGTAAGGACTTTAAATACCTCTATTGCAAAAAATTGAGTTTTGGTGACCCACCATGCACTCTCTATAGTCAAAGGCAGCCACACCTTTCCCTCAGCGTGTGTTTAAGGCAATTAAGCTTTTCAGAGATTGCTAAGTTCATTTAGCCCCTGACCTCTAGGAGCCTTGACTTACCATTGGTTATCCTTATCAATAATGTATTACTTATAGATCTCGGCAGCTCCAGACTCAAATTCCTATTGAATGAGAATCCTCTGTGGAGAAACTGAACCTTGTATTATTAATAGTTTTATTTTCACTCCTTAATTTGATGCTCTTCTGTGTTTAATTAAATCATTACAGTCCATTGGCATTTATTAAACAGCTCTCTAGGTTGCTTGTTTGTTTATTTCTAGGATAGTTATTGCATAAGTTATGTTCGGTTCAGTTCTTGAAATGAGAACAACAGCCTTGGTATTCATTTGTTTTGTTGTACGTCATTAAAGGGGTTTCCGACATTTAAAACAACGTGTTCGTTCATCACCACGGATGGACCATTAATCGCATAACTATACCAGTACACTGGGGTCTTCGGAATCGGTCCTCACAGTTACTCGTTTTTATATCACCATCTACAGCCAAACAAATGTATTAAAAAGCAACATGACTCCTTTAGTTTGACAGAGCAAGTGTGCTTGAGGCACGCCACACTAAATAAATACATATTCGCAAAAAAAATTTCAAGTTTTCCTCACATTCTGAAACAAGAGCTCGTATAAAATGTTTTCTTGGCGTATAAGCACTAGCCCCCGCGTTGACAGAGTGGCGTGGAGTGGGCAGGAAAGCACAGGCCTGGAGCCCGCGCTGACGACTCCCCCGATTGAGGTGCAAATGAGCTGCCTGCGTTTGTTTGCTAATGAAGGTCATTTTACGGCCATTACACTCCGTAAGTGCATCCGAGTGCATTAAATGAAAGTTGCAAAGACTGCCAGGGCTGCTTTTGAACCGCTCTCTCCTTTTCTCTGCCAAATGATGACAAGAAAAATAAATGAGTGATACACCTGCTGTAGCCCAGTTGTGCGGATGTTGTCTGATGAGGAGTGTGGGGGTCTGCGGAGTAGACTCACCTATCTGCACCTTGGTGCTTCACCTACGCTCTCTGGAAATAAATGCACGGTGTATGTGGCCCATCTCCCACCCCTAATTGAGGCTTTAATGCCTTCATTGCCACCGTCAGAGTTCAGACAGACTCCCTGAGCTCTCCACGGGGCAATTACCATCTCTCTCTCCGTCAGCGCATGCATTAGGACTTGCCTGTGAAAACAACTTCAAAGGGGGTTGGGAGTTGGTTTGGCTATAATGTCGTCAGAAAGTCCGCCGTTGCAGTTAAGTGCCCGTTGTGTAATAATTACAGTCCTAGTAACCCCTCTCACCTCATCTCGTTGTGTTCCAGTGCACAGACTTTACACAACAGAGCTGGCTTGCTATTGTGCTCCTTCTGGAGAGTGTGACACCTACTGGAGAGGAGAGCGGGGAGTGTGTGTGTGTGTGTGCAGAATGGCTTGCCAGCTCTCGGGCCTCTGCCCCTGTCTTGTCGGCGCCTCTCTCTTGCTCCACGAGCACTGTGGGAATGTCGTGCACCTCGAACTCTTCCTGGGCCCTGCATGACTCACCCTCGAGCCCCCGGGGCAGCTGGCAGCACCTCAATGCTCTCCCCTGATCGGCCTGCAGCTTTTGTTCGCACGCTGCCAACTCTTTCTTGCCCGCCAAGGTCGTTCCTTGAATAATTTGTACGTCTGTATGGAATGTATTGGCATTCGCTAGCTTCCTCAAGCCATCTGAATGTGACCCAATGTTCAAGGTGCTCGGCTGCTTTTTATTTCAAACGGGGCCCCCGTCTCTGCTGTCTTGCTCGTAATGAGTACCCAGAGAAGCATGGCGGTCCCGCTCACCGCAGGCCGGCGTGATGTGTGTCTGTTTATCCGAGCTCCTCTGTGCGCTGGCTGTCTGCGCGATGCTGGGCTGGAGTCCTCAAGGAGCCGGATGGCAGAGCGGTTTCCATTTGTCTTGTTTTAATTGATGCAGGAGAGAGGGATGTAATCTGTAATGGTGATTAAGCCGCGTACTTAATGGTGGGGATTAAGTGTTAAAATGTTGCCGACAACAAAGAGCTTTACAACACCCACAGCTAAAAACGAACTACATCAAATAACCATAACATATATGGTCACCGGGAAATGTTAGTGTTTTTATTTATAATGTTTTAATGCTCATTTGATTAATCACATAATTAAACCTCTAAATCAGTTGTATGGTGCTGTCTTAGCCACTGTTGATTCAGTGTTTTGTATTTTTTCTCATCTCTGGCTGTCATCTCCTCTTCACCGCTGAGAGAAGTGCACCCTGTCTGCTTTTCGAACTGCTGTAGAGTAACAACTTGTTTACAGTCTGCTGCTTATCCCCCAAACTGTTATTTTATATGTGATATATTCCGGCCTCCTTTGAACTTCGAGGAGCATATGCATCTGTGATATTTAATTCATCTTAAATAGGATATGATTGTATGGGGTGTGATTACCCATGACCTTACTGCCCATTACAGATTATGAGGGAATCATTTAACAGATACAGAAGATTCAATAAAGAGGCTATAGGGAGTTTGTGGCTCGCTTTGTTCCAGGAGCCCTTATAAAGGCACTGTTTGGATCTGTTTCCCATGGACAGCGCTGCCTGACTCACACACTGGCATGTGTGCACGTGTGCAGCACTGAGCAGTGATGTCACATTGATATTATTTGTATTGTTTTCTAAGTGTTTCCACTTGTTGTTGAAGCAGTGATTACATTGGGCTTTATATATGTAGATATTGTCCTTTGTTCCCTACTTTAGAAGAGCAGGAGGCTTGTAGTTTTCAATTTAAAAAAACAAAAAACATGCTGCAGCTGTCAGCCATTCTTTCGAGGATGTGAAGGTAGTGTTCAGGTCAGGTCTTTTCTTTGGCCTGTGTTTTCATGTAACTCACAGCATGTCTGCTTGTGCTGCTGGTGTTCAATGACCTTCTTGGCCAGGTTAGCATCGCAAGTGACCTACAGGCTTCAATAGTGTACCTTTACAAGAAAAGAATGGACATTGCATGTACATTTGTGAACCTCTTTTAACAGTGCAGTTTCCTTGTCCAAAATATGTCTTGGTATTGAATTTCTTCCCCATTATTTATCACTCTCTTGTCAGACTCTGTAAGGCCTTGCTCCTTCCTTCCCTGCGTGCTGCGCCAGCTGGTCCTGACAATCCTACAGAGTTTCGGGGAGTTCGGAGGCCCACCCTAACTGTTTACTGGTGCGTTTCAGCCCATGATTTCAGAGAGTCAGCTATTCAGTCAACAGAAGCCAGCAGATGTTGAAATGGTTGTTGCGTGGCAACTGCCTTTAGAGTCCCACAACATGGGAGATTAACACGTTCTCAACTGGATCTGCACACACAGAGGAGGCAAGCAGGGTGTGATGCAGTTGAGACAGCCTGTCCTCCTGGCCTCTGTTATTATTTGAGAAACGTGGAATATGAGATCAATGTGATAAGCATCAGTGCAGCCCTGATGCAGACAAAGGAGATACAGATAGAGATGTGAGATTGAGCTGCCCGAGACTGTGATAGATACAGGCAGGAGGGGCAGAGGAACGCAGAAAAGGTTATGAACGTGAGCGCATGTGTGCGGCCCTTTACACGCGATCTGTTGCAATGAAGTACGAACTGGAAAAACAATCAGACAGTCAGTGATTCCTCTTCAGGCAACCCCCTTTTTCCAGACCCCACCATCCACACACACACACACACACACAAACGCAGACACTCACAGACACACGCGCACATGGGCACATGCACACACATGGACACGCACACACGCACACGCACACACACGCACACCTCTCTTCTGAAGTGTGCAGATGGCAGGTAGAGAAATGGGAGGTGGATAAATGTTAAGGATCCCTCTGGTGAATTCATGAGTATTCCCAGTCTTTTCTGTCTCCGAATGTTACTCTAAATGTCAAGCAGGATTTCTTAGAGGCAGCTGCACCCCCCTCCCCTCTCAACAACATCCTGCCTCTAAACCAAGCAGTACTGAGTATGCTGCCCCTTATCCTGCCCCTGTACATGCCCCAAATGGATTCCTGTCTCCTTTACAGATGATTTAGTGTACGTCTCATTCTACTCCTGCTTTTTAACCCTATCCTTGTCTCTCCCTTTTGCTGCTTTTCCCTTTCCCTCTCTCTCACTCCACGCCATCCCTTCCCTATATTCCAGAAGTCTCTCCGCCTTCCCCTCTCTCACTGCCTCCCACTCTCTTCTCTCCTACAGTCTTTCTCTCTCCTCCAACGTGTTTTCCTGCGAACCCTCTGTCCTGCGCTTGTTGTTACTCACCTTCCTAACCGCGCCTGTCTAATCGGTGCAGTTGTTTTCTTCATATATTAAGAAACGCTCTAAATCAATAATATTAGGAAATAAACGACTTTAATTATGGCCTGTATGTGAAACACCTTGTGAATAAAGACTATTGATCCTGGCCTGAAGACAGCCCTGCCAGAGTGGCTGAGAAGGAGGAGAACCTCAGTAAATTAAAGCAGCTTGTCTCAGCAAGCCCGGTGCAGGTTTTACTGATGAGGGAGGCAGGTGCATGGGTACTGTTGATCAAACGCTTTTCCAATTATCCACGCTACAGTATACGACTTTAGGCTGGCCAAGGTTATTCTAACGAGAGTGACAGAGTCTTGCCCTTCTGTCACAGCACACAGATGCCAGGTAGCGTCCCAGGGGAGTTGGGGGGGGTCTGTCCCATCAAGGGCGGCTCTAGCAGGACATCAAATTTCACGTTGACCTCCAAGCAGTGGTAAAGGTGTTCTGAAGCGGGGAAGGGTACAACAACAAACAAGGTCGAACTTAGAACTTAGAACTCTGAAGGATAAAAAGGTTCTTCTGGTTTGTTTGTTTGCTTGTTTTAATTTTAAGCCTTAGCCGTCCTTTACCAAAATGATTTAGATATTATCTTTATTTGTTCAGGTTTTAATACCTTTCCACAGAACCCGCAGGCGGTCAGTCATGCATGGACTGCAGCTTCAATCTCATTGGTGGAGAGAGACGAGCAACAAAACCAAACAAACACACATTTTGATCCACTGCATTTGCTGCACTCAGAAAGTCTCTGGTGGTTATTGTCATGTATAGGGGGTGTGCAGTGGATCAAGGGAAAGGATTAAAAAGGTCAAAGACACCTCCACCATACACACACACACACACACACACACACACACACACACACACACACACACACACACACACACAGACACACGCACACAGACACACGCACACAGACATATCTAATTGATTTCCATGAGGCTTTTGTGCATCCATCTTGCTAAACCTAGTTCAAAGCCTGTCAGTGGAAGTGAAAGCAAATAAACAAAGACTGTAGTCTGCTCTGCATGTTTAATTAACCTCTGATAACCCTGATTAGGTGTTGTCAGCAGTATAACTAATGAAGAGAATTGTATGGCTCCATTCTGCTAGGCTGTGGGCTCCTCACACCAGTGGCAATTCGGGGAGTTACGTCTTGTTTATATGGGCAGCCCAACACAGACCTCCATTAGAAATCCACAATGTAAACTAGTTACTAAATAGATAGATGGGCAGATAGCAGACCTGTAGATTGTTGGCCTATCTTGGGAGAACTTGATCAGTACAATGGAAACCAGCTTGGTTATGTCTCCATTCCTGGGGTCTGAAGACTATATATCAGTATTGCTAGCTCTTGTTGTGTAATAGTATAGACACAATCTTTATAATTGCCATCTTTAAGCAAATGCATCTGTCCATCTCTATTGGTATTTCTGAAATCAGATTGCTATATGTAACAGTTGCAGTATATTTTGTCCTAAAATTCAGGTTGCATCATTGTGTCTGCCGTGTTGTTGCTAAGATGCACTGAGACACCTTCCCTAACCCCCCCACCCCTACACACACACACACTCACACAAACACCCCACCATCAGCACTCGGCACTGTGTTCTAAGAGACGTTCAGTACCTGAGGGTGTTTCTGTCAATGACATCCAGGGATTGGAATCAATACCTCTCTGCAGTTTCTTTCATCTCCAAACAAAATTAAAGGAATGAGCAACTCCAAAATGAAATGTGTAGATTAGGCTAATTGATCAAGAGCAAACATCTCAATTGCATCTGGTCTCATCTGCCCGTCTGTGTGTGAACGTGACAGCCCTGCACTCGCTGTCTGGGTCTAAAATCCATAAGCAGGAGCGAATGGGACGGGCTGTTAAGCAACACCTCCACAGTCATTATCAGAGGCTAATAGGAGATCATAATTGTGCAACATGGATTTTAGATACAAATTGTATCAGGACATATTATATTATTATAGTATAAATCATGTATATATATGCATGTCTTCATAGAGGACTACTGATCTTAAATAGGTGGAAATTTGTCTTGATTTTTTTAAACAAAACCTAAATTCAAGATTAAAAGCAAAAGGGAAAAACATGATTCTTGCTAGTGTGGTAATTGCTATCGATCAGGTAGCAGAATTTGATTTCAGTATGCATTACAAACCCATTACAAATGATATCTACAAGTTTAAGCGACGTGTATTATCTGTGAGAATGCATTTCTGGTTTGGGCAGGGGGGGGGGCGGGGTAGTGCAGGGGATCTGTCACTGTGCTGTTATTGGCACCGCTGAGCTACAGGTTATTAATGTTGTACACTTCATCCCAGAGCAATGCAGGGCAGTCAGAAAGAAACCTCTTTTGGAGTTAGCCATTGCAGGTCATCCCAGACATGTTCTATGGGATTGTGGTCGGCCTGGAACCACTGTGTTACAGCTCAGCATTACCGAGATTACATCATATACCATAATACCCCATCGCATTTACAGTGTCTGACACAAGAAGGACCATGTTGACTCATTTCTACAGGCTCTTCTTGACTATAAGTTTAATATTTAAACACAAATACACATCTTGGCCCCTTAAATGCTGCAGATTCTCAAAACACAAAACAAGATGAAGCACGAGGGCTGAAAGTGGCAACTATGAAAGTGGAGCATCATGGTGCTATTATCCTGAGGCCGACTGTGGCTGTAATAATTAAGCATAGTCTTCTAAAGGATCATTTTGCTCTTGGACCCCGACCTTGTTATAAATAGCTGTAATTTTGTTGCTGTTGCCGATGGTGATCGTCCTCATGAATATGGCTTTATAAATACAGAAAAGCCACAGCAGTGAGGTTGCTTTCTAATTGTACAGTGAGTGTAATTTAGCAGGTATTGCAAAAGCAAGTGTAGCAGCCAGCCTCTCACGCTCAGCATGGTCCAAAACACTGGGAGTGAGTCTGGGCTCTCTGGGTCCAGGGGAAACAATGACCAGAACAGCTCCCAGTGTAGCTTTCCAATGCTGTCACTGTATTTCCCTCTCCTTGTTATGCATAAACAGCAGCATTGAAATAGTTAGGAAGTCAATAATAAAAGAGTGTTTCCACTTACACAGACATCCCTGCAGCATTCACACAACATACTGAAAATTTTTCACTTGTACAGAACTGTACCTAACCTCTTTTCAGTATGGATTTATTTCCCGCCTCTCACAGTTTGCCTTCCTTGTCTTTTTCTACCCCACAGATTCATCTGATTTTGAGGAAGAACTCGCACACCGACATGGACGGGTGTCTGATTCATTAAAAGGCACCTCCACTCTTTTAATCCTGCTGCAAGTGAATCAAGGAACAAATTCCTACATCCAAAACTGAAGTGAAGTCTACAGACACAAACAACTATCCAGATAAATTAAGAAGAAGAGATACACACTGAGAGAAATAATATCTGTGGGTGGTGTGGTTTGTCCCTGCCTCTTGGCTTCTCCTTTTTGAGCCCCATCCCCGGATCCGGGATGTCTTCTAGTCTCCACGAGAACGGGCTGAGGGTGAACACAGCAACCATGCGGTCCCTGTGTCTCACCCTGGCCTTGCCCACTCTGTTGCTGCTCTCGATGACGTCAGCCGCCCCCTCGGGCCCGGCCACCGACTCCTGCCTGACGCTGGTGCAGGGCCGCTTCTTCGGCTTCTTCTCCGCGTCCTCTGTTTTCAAATCCACTCCGTGCACCTGGACCCTGCAGAACCCCGACCCACGTCGCTACACCGTCTTCATGAAGGTCACCAAGCCCACCGATGCCTGCGTGCCTCGCCAGCTCAAGACCTTCCAGTTCGACTCATTCCTGGAGACCACACGCACCTACCTGGGCATGGAGAGCTTCGACGAAGTGCTCAAGGTCTGTGATTCCTCCACCCGGGTGGCTTTCCTGCAGGCCGGGAAGCAGTTCCTGCAGATGCGCAAACTGGAACCCAAAGAAGGTCTGTCAACCAGCATGGAGGAAGATGGAGACTTCAAGGTGGAGTATCTGGTGGTGGGAAACAGGAACCCCAGTATGCCTGCTTGCCAGATGCTGTGCCAGTGGCTCGAAGACTGCCTGACCTCCAGCACACCCTTCCGTCCTTGTGGCATCATGCAGACCCCATGCCAGTGCTGGGAGGCCCCTCCCCGAAGATCCGATGGCTGCTTCCGTGGGGGCATCTTCCTGGAAAACTGCATTCCCAGCATAAAGGAGACCACCAGGGATGCCGAGATCATTGGTGAGCCTACACCACTTTTGTTTTGTTTGTTTGTGTGTTTTCCTTTGTATACATATTTTGTTTAGACTGAATTGCAAAGATTTAATATGAGGTTGCAGATGGCCAGGCAACCGGTGGAACAGGGTGAACAGCAGAGAATCAAAGAAAGAGTTTCTTGGTTTAGGGAGCTGAAGGGCAGGTTACAGTTGGGTATGAAAAACAAGAAAAACTCAAAGCAAGGGTTTAGAATTTCAGCTCATCATTGTGGGTTGTGTGACCTTGCAGCAGTCTCCCTGTTCATCATCATGTTTCCATGGCTGAGACTCAGGGATATTTGATAGCCATAGTTGAGCATCAGAAGGATTGTGTTTCTACTGCAGTGCTTGATCATCGCTCCCCGAGGCCCTGAAGCTCCTCAGTTGTAACTCAATCCACACGCTCTCCTAGCCCGGTCCAGCCCAGCCCAGTTTGGAGTGGCATAGCAGCTCCACTATGGTACCACTGCTCTCCACCCTTCAAGGTCACACATGCTGGGGCTGGAAGGTTGCAGAAAAGTGAAAACTTTCAAAAGTGTAAGAACTTGTATATCAAGGGCTGCACAACTCTGGTTCAGCAGGGTTCACAGTGTCTATTCAACCTGAGCTTTTCTAAAAGTGTGAATTCTCTAGACTGGAGTTGTGTTCACCTCAGGAAGAGGTCTGATGTTGTAGACACACCCCATCTCTAGTAGGACTGTAGGACCTCCTCAGGATCAGAGTGGACAGTGGGGGACAAGAGCAGCACTTAGACTAGCACTGAGCATTGGATTACTAGGTGAATTACCATGCGTCATACACTGCCCCCTTGAACAACTGAGCCTGTTGTCATTATTCACAAAGCATTACTTTATATAACCTAGTCTGCTGTATGAATACAATGCCCGGGGCAATTGTGATAATTTCATTGCGTAAGCCAGTGTTACGGGTATGGGAAAAGCAGGTCATTTCAATGGGGCCTGATGAGGGGTATTGTAAGGTGGGTAATTTCCCTGCTGGACCTGTAAAGAATAAATTGGAGTGGTAATTTGAGGAAATCCGGTTGCTCTGAGGCTAAGGCATTCATTTTGATATTGATTCTCTGCCCCACGCTGCTTTATCACCGGATCCAAGTCACTTCCCATGCGGAGTCCCTTTCGCTGTGTAAATACAGGCTGCAGCGTTCTGTCTGCGTTAGGAAAAAACAATCCCTATCATCGGCACTATAAACTATTGGCACCAGAGCTGCCTTTCAATCACATATAATTCCATCAACAATGGGGCCTCTCCAGCAGGCTGTGCCCGGCTTTGGTTTATAATTTGTAGCTGCCTAGGAGGAGGAAAGAGATATTCAGAGACTCCAGGAAAATTGCTGTAAAAATCCTTCAATTTTCTTTCTGCTTCAATAGCTAATGCTTCTTCCAGTTCTTACATTTTTCATTACATAAGGCTATGTATGCTATGTATGCTACGTATGCCTGAGTGTGTGTGTGTGTGTGTGTGAGTGCCTGTGTGAGTTTGCATGTGCTTATGTGTGTCCAGGTAACCCTGATTAGCTGTTCAATGTTCACAACACTAGTTATTTGATCAGGAGAGGTTTCACCTTTATTTATGTATGTATGTACAGAGAGGGAAAAAAGTATTTGATCCCCTGCTGATTTTG
Organism: Amia ocellicauda; assembly: GCF_036373705.1. Taxonomy (NCBI): domain Eukaryota; kingdom Metazoa; phylum Chordata; class Actinopteri; order Amiiformes; family Amiidae; genus Amia; species Amia ocellicauda. The sequence continues at coordinate 15,528,028 of NC_089867.1, read as the reverse complement.
TACGTTTGCCCACTGACAAAGAAATGATCAGTCTATAATTTTAATGGTAGGTGTATTTTAACAGTGAGAGACAGAATAACAACAAAAAAATCCAAAAAAACGCATTTCAAAAAAGTTATACATTGATTTGCATGTTAATGAGGGAAATAAGTATTTGACCCCTTCGACTTAGTACTTGGTGGCAAAACCCTTGTTGGCAATCACAGAGGTCAGACGTTTCTTGTAGTTGGCCACCAGTTTTGCACACATCTCAGTAGGGATTTTGTCCCACTCCTCTTTGCAGATCCTCTCCAAATCATTAAGGTTTCGAGGCTGACGTTTGGCAACTCGAACCTTCAGCTCCCTCCACACATTTTCTATGGGATTAAGGTCTGGAGACTGGCTAGGCCACTCCAGGACCTTAATGTGCTTCTTCTTGCGCCACTCCTTTGTTGCCTTGGCTGTGTGTTTTGGGTCATTGTCATGCTGGAATACCCATCCACGACCCATTTTCAATGCCCTGGCTGAGGGAAGGAGGTTCTTGCCCAAGATTTGACGGTACATGGCCCCGTCCATCGTCCCTTTGATGTGGTGCAGTTGTCCTGTCCCCTTAGCAGAAAAACACCTCCAAAGCATAATGTTTCCACCTCCATGTTTGACGGTGGGGATGGTGTTCTTGGGGTCATTCCTCCTCCTCCAAACACGGCGAGTTGAGTTGATGCCAAAGAGCTCGATTTTGGTCTCATCTGACCACAACACTTTCACCCATTTCTCCTCTGAATCATTCAGATGTTCACTGGCAAACTTCAGACGGGCCTGTACATGTGCTTTCTTGAGCAGGGGGACCTTGCGGGCGCTGTAGGATTTCAGTCCTTCACGGCGTAGTGTGTTACCAATTGTTTTCTTGGTGACTATGGTCCCAGCTGCCTTGAGATCATTAACAAGATCCTCCCGTGTAGTTCTGGGCTGATTCCTCACCGTTCTCATGATCATTGAAACTCCACGAGGTGAGATCTTGACATGGAGCCCCAGACCAAGGGAGACTGACAGTTATTTTGCGTTTCTTCCATTTGTGAATAATCGCACCAGCTGTTGTCACCTTCTCACCAAGCTGCTTGGCGATGGTCTTGTAGCCCATTCCAGCCTTGTGTAGGTCTACAATCTTGTCCCTGACAACCTTGGACAGCTCTTTGGTCTTGGCCATGGTGGAGAGTTTGGAATCTGATTGATTGATTGCTTCTGTGGACAGGTGTCTTTTATACAGGTAACGAGCTGAGATTAGGAGCACTCCCTTTAAGAGAGTGCTCCTAATCTCAGTTCATTAACTGTATAAAAGACACCTGGGACCCAGAAATCTTGTTTATTGATAGGGGATCAAATACTTATTTCCCTCATTAACATGCAAATCAATTTATAACTTTTTTTAAATGCGTTTTTCTGGATTTTTTTGTTGTTATTCTGTCTCTCACCTACCATTAAAATTATAGACTGATAATTTCTTTGTCAGTTGGAAAACGTACAAAATCAGCAGGGGATCAAATACTTTTTTCCCTCACTGTATGTATGTATGCATGTATGTGTGTATGTATGTATATATGTGTGTATGTATTTATTTCACTATTTAGTAGACACCTTTACCCCGGAGCGACTTACAGTTGTCACAAAATACACTTGTCAAAAGATGCACATAATAGGCTACAATCAATTACAGTAATTGCAAAGTACAAAGTAAAGCAATATACAGTTTAGGTAATGTGATCTACAAACAAGTACAAAGTGCACAGCATTATGTTTACAGTGGGTAGAACAGGCATAATCATCAATATTACATCCAATGTGTTTAATTATAGTATATGCATAATTAACGTGAGATAAACAGCAACTGTACTTGTATTAATATAAGCAAACACATACAAAGAGACATATAAATGTGTTATAAGCCTTTATTCGGTGTTGTTATTACAGTGCAATGGGACTTTCTTGCAAACGGTGTTAACGTTTTTGTATTTAAAGGTTACATAAAAGTATAGAATGAAACATTAAAAATCACACATATCTTACTTATACAGTCCTTCTAACACATGAGGTAATATAAGCCAATCATTTTAGGGACTGCACTACTGCCCCTATAATGTTTCCTGCAAATGCATTTAATTTAAATACATTTTGACCCAAATAGTTACTCCACTACATCAAAAGGATTTAAATTCTGAGGTCGCTCTGGGTAAACAGCAGGAACACACACCAGATGAGTGAGGTTGGAGGGGCTCTCCCAACTCACTTTGTAGGAACGTCAGATGAAGCCGAAAAAGAAAGTTCATTTGAGAGGAGTCGGCCTGCTGTACGACTGTGAGGCGAAACCAGTTTTCTGTGTTCCTCCTAATGTTCCAACAGATATAGATTTATGGATGCTGCGCCGTCTGAGAGGCACTTTGTCTCCTGACGCTCGGCGCATTCACATCTGATACACATCAGGCGGGCAGGAGCGGGGGAAGTCCGCTGAAGTTTGCTGCCCGCAGATCGACTTAAACTAGCAGATAATAAAAGCATGCGGATGTTGAGAGCGTCTTTTGCACTGATTCATTTGAATGTGTAAACGCTGCTCACTTTCACCTGTCAGGGAGTCGCTCCTGAGGATGGCAGCGATGATATTAACTGAATTGATTCATTTTTCACAATATCCTGCTCCAGTAGAGGATGGCAGCTCTGCCGTGCTGTGCCAAACACAGCCTCCTGCCTGCGTGTCTGAGAGACGGGTAGACAGAGAGGCCAGGGGAGTGGAGGGGAGGAGGACACAGGCTGCAGACAGGACAGTGGAGACGAGTCCTGACAGGACACTGCGGCTGACAAATTATACTGTCAGTAGAGACAGAGGGATGGGGAAAGAGAGAGAGAGAGAGAAAGAGAGAGAGAGAGAGAGAGAGAGAGAGAGAGAGAGACAGAGAGAGAGACAGACGTAAGACAAAGTAGACAAATACACGTAGGTGATTTGCAAAAATTATATCAGATTTTGAATAACATGGTGGTCTGGAAAAAGGAGCAAAATCAAAGAAAAGGCGCAATGTTTGTCTATGATGCTAATCGAACACATTTCTGATGCTGTCTATGTTGCAATGAGTGTGGGCACAGTGTGGGCAGATGAACTAGCTGTGCTTCTCCATCCTCCTCACCGGGGTGTCCATGTAAGGATGAATCCCTGTGCAATCAACGTGATTTAAACATCTTTGTTTATTGCATTGCATGAGAAACAGAGAGGGCCATGTGTGAAATGTCCCTCAACACACAGTGACGCAGCACTCTGTATGCCCTGCTTGGGTTGTGCCACATGAGGAGACTGGGTCCAATGCAGAGATGGGTTTTCCAGCGTCCAGTTTCTACGCTAAAGACCAGGGACCATGTGGCCCCATATATAAATTGCTTCTAGGGCTCAGCAGTTACAGCTTTAAATACAACAGAGCTTGTCACCTTCCCTCTTAATCTCTCCTGAAGATTTTAATTAGAATAAAGGTTCCTCTCCTCCCCGTTTCCCCCCTCCCTCCCTCCCTCTCTCTCTTTCTCTCTCTCTGCCACTCTTCCTCCATCCCACCTTCTCTCCCTTCCCCTCTCTCTTTGTCGCTGCCGCAGTGGAACTTCACCTGTGAGCTTAGCAATGAGAAGCTCTTCGGCCCAATTAAATAATTGAGGAGGTTTCACAGGGAAACAAGCATTCCCCAACCCGTCAACCTCACTTGATGTGACCAGCCAATCCCCTGCTTCGTCAAGGTGCTGGCAGGCTGATTAAAAATTCATGTTTTAATTAAGCAGTTTTATTACACCTACTTTATGAGCGATAATAAAAGAGTGCTTGGAGTGGGAGATACATTAATTTCAGCGATAAAGACTCACGGCGAAAAAAAAAATCTACTTCCACTTTTCGCTCTTTGTGAAGTACTACATAATTCATCATTGATTTATAGCTGCCATGTCTCCGTGCTGGGAGAAACGTGTGTTTGGGTGTGCGTGGCGGCACGGTGCTGTGTTTTCACTCCCCATCAGGTTGACACGAAGGACTCCCCTGCACTGTAGGTGACACGGTAATAGGACATGAGACTTTGTGTGGAAACAAGGTTCGGTTGTAAGGACAAAGTGGTCTGTATAGAGGGGAGCTGTAATAAATGCACCATTAAGTCAGGATTTATAGGTTATGATTTAATGCAGTCCATCAAGAGATAGGTGTATTAATTGTCACAGAAATTAAGCAGTAGAGGCCAAATGAAAGTCTATGACCCGAAACTCTGCATACATATTTAGATACTATTTTCAATTCCGTCTTTGTGTTTACAAGGCCTGGCATTACATAGTTTCACTCTACTTTCTTACACCTTCCGGAAAGGATTGTTTTTTCCACAGATCTGATGTTTGCGTCAATGAATAGAGAACAAACTAAAAAACATTGTGCATCTCAGGGTTAAATAGGCACAATGCAGCACAGAGCTGGAGCCGCCACAGAGTGAGCCGCATTGCTCATCTACCGATTGTGACGGTGTGTCTGATTACAATACAGGAAGCAGCATATATGGTCTGCAATAGTCTGTTCTCAGGAAAAAAGCCATCTGAAAGGATGACGGATATCACACGCAGTGAAAGAGAGCGCTTCAATCACAATGCAGGCTCCCACAAATCGCGCTGCCATATGTTTTCCCTTTTGTGATTTCCAGTTCGGCAAATGTTTAGAGCAACAATAACTTCACTGAAGCGCCATTTCAAAGCTCTGTTTCATCTGAGAGAGACACGGTGCAGCTTGTTTCACTGGGCTTTGAATTCCACAGAGCAGCCACAGAATCACACCAAGCTGCGTTCATTTTTAACTGCACTGATACTATATAGACAGAAAGTTATTCTGCAATGGCCCCCGACATATTTCCCGAGAAATATAACAGACATTCGAAAATGCTACTTTGCATAGTTTCTGCCGATCTGAAAATGGCCGCCAGCGCAGCCGGTGCAGAAGCCTATCAAGTGCAAGCTTTAGTTCACAAATCATGTCTGTCCTGCCCATTACAGGCTTCTGTCTTCTACACTGCTACAGCAGCACAGTGGGACTGATAAACTGAGTAAACCATGCACTGGAATCAATCCAAACACTGTCAGGACTCAAAAGAGAGAAAGAAATGATCCACCTTTAAAACAACAAGTCTGAACAGCAGCTCCTGTCATTACACTTAAAGACTGATAAGGTCATGCTAGTCAATGTGAGGTGGAGTGAAGTCCTGTTGAGAAAAGGAAGAAGGCTCCGGTTTAGAAGAGGCTGGCGAACTCACTGATTAGAGACGTCTGCGTGACCTTGCGCTTGTATCCTGGACTGCTTTTGTGGGACCAGGGGAACTTGAGCCTGAGGTAACCCTAAGTCAAGGACACATCCTTGAGAGCTGACAAACAGCTAACGGACAATGAGAGTGATCGCTGTCCTCACAGTGCCCCAGCTGGACTGTTCACCCTCCCATGGCGGACACCAGAGCTCCCTGAGGTCCTCACTGCCACCCTCCCCTTCTCCTCACCGACAGCAAGTAAGGACCCCCTAGCTAGTCATGACGCTTTCTCTTGTTTTGTGTCTCTCAAGGCGGTGATGGTATCCGCACCATTAGTTTGCTGGATCAGCAGAGCAAAGTGTCTGTATCTCTCAGCCCAATCCAGCCACCAAGCTTTCAGGTCAAGTTAAAATCAGCTGTTTCGAAGCCAGACAGGTCCTCCATTGCATAGCCTAGTTAATGGAATTGTTGAACAGTATTATTCATGTTACTATAAGACAAATATTCAGTTTGGAACATTTACTTTATTATGCCTCTTTACTAGAACATTATAATTGTTGTAAAGAGGGGGTGGGGGGGATCTTGAACTTTTCACTAAAGAATTCTGAGCTACAATTGAGTCGAGTATGTGATTCGAATTCATTAACTACACAGTACATTCACATACGAGATGTACATCGCTTATAAGTACTGCGAGGGCTTTACAACAGTTCTCTTAGCATTCCTGTTATCCAATAACATACTATAAAGTGGCTGACATAATTACTCTAGTAAGAATTTATAAAATACTAAACCATTCATCATGCCAGTACACAGCGCAGTTGAGACACTTTTCGCAAAGAGTCTTGTACGGTTGTCTGGGAATCAAGCAAGCAGGCACAAAAGAATGACATCTGTTTTGGTGTTCGATGCTTAAAGAGGTTAAATAAAGAGTTTCAAAACTAGCTGTAGAATTTGAGAATACGCAGGCATGTTGGTTGGTCTCTACAGCAGGTTTCTGACTGATTGAAGGGGAGTCTCTGCTCTCAGACCAGGAACACAAAGGGCCCTCACAGTAGACCCTGCGCAGTGGGAGGCTACGGCCAGATGCCATGACAGTGAGGTATTGGTTGGGCAGAAAAGAGCCTCTTGGAAATAGAAACGCAGCTATTGTAGTTACCATAGGAACACATTCACCTCACAGCCTGCCCAGTGGCACAGAGCATCCTGGCTACAGGGAAGTAAAGAATCACTACTGTGTTGCATGTAAAGCTCCCCTTAACCATTCAAAAACACAGGCCATTATTGTATGAAGTCTGGATGCCCTCCTGTGAATTTTCTCCCCGCCCTTGTTGTGATCTGTTTATGTCTCCTGAGGCTGTGGTGAGATTGGCATCGTTGCATGCATCCTCCATGGCGCAGAGTGAGGTGCACACTGTGGGCATTGATGATTATCAGTCACTCCTGTCAACCTGAATTGCACACAGAGTGAACGGCGTTGTTCTCCAGAATGAATCTGCCGTTGTTGAGGCTTCTCTGTTGGCTGCCATTTCCGGAGCCGCTCAGCATGAGGGGAGAAATACCCTGCAGTACTCTTGGATCCATCTTGGCATCTCCTCCCATAAAGCTCACAAAGAAGTAGACCAAAAAGGATCTGCTCTTGCCCTGACCTACACCTCCTACACTCCAGTATGTGCCCTTCCTTGAAATGCAGGGACTGAGGGGGGCGCTGTATGGCCAACCACACCCATTCTCTCTTGCTGCCACCAGAAAAACCTCAGATCTGTCCCTTTCGGAGTGATCCTAGTCAATCGATAGTTTGTGATTGTCTGAGAGCTGCAGCTACAATATTTATTATTATTATTATTATTATTATTATTATTATTATTATTATTATTATTATTTCTTGGCAGACGCCCTTATCCAGGGCGACTTACAACATAAGTGCAAACAAAGTGCAAAAATACAGAGAAGTACAAGGCATCAATCATTACAAATTCAATTTAGCTAAAACAGCAATTCAAAATAATACATTTTACAAATTCCAATTTACAATTCACACAAGTACAGTAAGTGACTTCCTACATCCTGGACGGTGAAAGCTAAGTTCTGTCAAGATGTAGGGTCACAGACAAGGGCTACGGGAAAGGGAGCAAGGAGGAAAACAATCAAGAATGCGAGGAGCATAATAAAAACTGTGAAGTGCTATCTAGCAGGGATAGAGGACTAATATTACAAGTGCTGTCGGAAAAGATGCGTCTTGAGTAAGTGTCGGAATGAGGTCAAGGACTCTGCTGTTTTGACTTCGGTGGGCAGGTCGTTCCACCATTTAGGGCCCAGGGATGAGAAGGAGCGGCTCTGGAGGAAGGAAAGTGGAGAGGAGGCTGAGTTTGTCTTATTCAGCATGAAATATTGACAGCCAGTAGTCAATAAGCAAGTGGATTAGTTGAGTTGGTTTAAGCATTTCGAGTCTTCTGCTGTGCAAAGTAATGGTAAGCAATTACACACATGCTTCACTCAGCCACGGCCCCACAGTTATCTTCAGGTTTTCACACCACCAGTCTTGCTATTCAGCTTTGGAAAGATCCCCTCAAGTTGTATAAGTTTAATTTGAACACTTACTTTGCTTGGAGCATAGAAGTCACTACCTCCACAAATACAAATGTGTATATGTAAATGTAACACATTAGTTATTTCAGAAATTAATTTGCTGATGTTTTCCCATTTTCACTTTCCTCTAAAACAAGAGAGAAGTGTAAGGTGGAATATTTAATTTTAAATTTTTAAAAAATAACATTTTCATGAGCTCAGCTATACTATTTTCATTTCAGATGCTTCTGTTTAACATGCTTTAAAACCATCTCCATTGACATTGCCTGTCCTCTGGGTGTCAGCACTAACATGTTATGAACTGTTCTGTGCAGTCAAGACATCATAGCCTCAGTCAAATAGGGCTGCAATAGAGTCCATGTGGTCAGTGTGGCTCTTCCTTCACAGCTGGTGTCAACACTTTCCTCCGAGAGGTGTGGCTGTCTCTCAGGATGAGAGAATAGGAGAGCTGAATTGTTTTTGGCAGGAGGAGGTCTGCATCAGCGTGAACTTCAGAAGCAGGCTTTGACTGCGGGGCAGAACGAGTCAGTGCAGGATCGGCACAGAAATCAGGGGTGTGCTGAAATTAGCATCCCATCATGCATACCTAACAGAACACAGGCAGGGCAAGTGTTTTCAGGTCGAGGAGCTGAGGCTAGCAGTGGCTTCAAAGAGGAACGTGTGAATAATGCAGGAGAGCCTGAGTAGGAGGGGACTGTGCATCTTTAAGGTTGAGTGCATCTATGCTCTGTGGGGAAGGAGTACAGGAGTTTGTTAAGGTGCCAGGAGAGGGAAGCTGCACTGCCACCTGGGAGTCTAGCAGGTAGCCAGTTACCTGCTGCAGAATCTCAGCAATCACAGCAAGCCACATTTAATTGAATTCCTTCTGTGTCATTACAGTTCAATAGCTGGGTAAATACACACACAAATACATAAATAAATAAAGTAAGCTTTCATCTGTAAATAAATTAACCGATGAATAAGGAACATGTGGCAGTGAAGGGTAATGAAGTGGAAGGTGGACAAGAATCCGCAGCTGTGAACCAATTTCATCATCCTATCTCTCTCCCTCTCTCCCTCTCTCCCTGATCACTGTCTGCCTGACCCGAGTCTCGTCAATAGCTCCAAACACCATTCTCTTGCTGACTTGTACCTCATTCACATCACCAAACTACTCCTGCGTCTTAATGGGTCTGTCCTTACATTGTGGGAGGGAAGGCAGGTCAGAGCTCCTCTGGATTTAGCTGGATGCAGTGGTTGAGAGACACAGGTGGACTGGGATCCAGCTGGCTGGACAGATGTGTGCAGTCCTGAAGGAGAGTAAGGCTCGGTAATGAGTAATGACCCTCACTAGAGATAAGCACCGTGCTCCAGAAACAATTAGGCTTTCTCACAATACAATAATGAAGCCATACCATCTGGGGGCAATTAAAACAATTGGTTTCAGTGTGCTGTTAAAGTAGCATGCAACTGTGGGACAGGGGCCTGTTGCTGCAAAACACACACAAGAAAGCAAAACAATCAAAGATCATGCCCGTGCCTGGTCTGGGTGGTAGTGAGTCAGTGTTTGGCAGGGACGTTCCCCATTCTGGGAAGGGTATCCTGGCATGCCAAGCGCATGTACTGAGCCCCGGCCCAGTGACGCAAGTTCACACACCCAGATGGCCACTCATAGTCTCCCGCAGGAGGACCCTGGCACTGGCTGCTGCCAACACACACACTTTCAAACCCAACACATGATATCATCATTATTATCTTCTATAGATCCCTTACCTGAGGGTATTATTATTCCAAAGGACCTGGACAAAGTCATACAATTACAGTATAAAATACAGCAACCAGACCTGAAATATAGTCAGGGTTCATTATCAGAGCTGCTCTTTCCATCTGATTCTCACAGTCCAACCTGAGCTCTCCCACACTCTCTCTGTGTGGCAAGGGGAGGCAGAGGGCACAGGTAATTACTGAAGCCATAATAAAGCCACAGCATGTTATTTATCACTGCATTGAAAGAGCAGCAAATAGAAAAAAACAGTCAATAACTGAGGAGCAGAAGCTCTGAACTCAACTCTTCATCACAAGCTTTCCCCCCCCCGGGATGTGCGTGTTTTGTATTTGTAACTATTTTGATGGGTTTCCTTAATGATTTTGGCTCTCTGCGCCTTAAGTGTATCCAGCCAGGAAATCAACCTACTGTATATATATATATTTACGTGGTTGTTTTTTTAAATTTTGTATCTGTTGTCCCTTAACATAAACAGAGACATGACAGATTAAGTGTGCAGTACTCTGCAATCACAGTTTGGTGAATCCATGTGATGTAGCCGCCTCTGATTGGTCACACGCCCTTCTGATGTGAGCTGCAGCTGGAGTGGATGTAATCTGCAGTCTCAGTTCACTCCATTGAACACACTCATTTTCCCTCACTGCAGTTCAACGACAGGGAACTTTTGAAAGACATGCATACTCCCCCAACCTCCACCATCCACCCTCCGTCCATCACTCCCCCGATCGAATCTCCCCGTCCATAATGCTGCGAGGACTTATTTTGCAGGGCGCATCTTATAAAACTATCTTTAAATAAACTAATTACTCAAACCACTCCGTGCTCTGTCAGTGCCAGGGGTCATGCATTCGGTTTGAAATGTAATCTAAAGCAGACAAGAGACAGTATTTTTTTATTATCTTTCTCCAAGAAGACTTGCCTGTCCATCTCCTGCTTTGTTAATTAAACCCTGCGGTCCCACTGGTTACTTAATGCCCACGACTGTAGATTTCGCCTTGTTCCTCCGGCTGCATTAATAGTGTGGTGAAAGGAGCCGGGGGGTGGGGGGATTGGGGACGATGAGAGAAGCACTGTCGTTTGCTTGCCCGGGGTCCAGTTACGGACAAGCTATTGATTGTGGTGAGAGGATGGGAGGACTCTGTTGCCTGCTGTCGATAGCACCAAAGCTGTCTGAAATACAATACATCACCAGAGACACCACACACCATTACTGCATGCCATTAGATGGGGATGAAGGTGACTTTGCCCAACTAAACTTCAGCGAAGGGCAGAGGAAGAGGCTATACTCTCCCTTGCTCAGTTCTGCCTCCTATGGTTGCCAGTCTCTCCCCCATGAGAGACCTGGATGCCATAGCCCTGAGAAATATGCAGCCAACTCTCCATAGGTCAGTGTAAGCCGAAGAAGCCCGTGGTCAGATAGAACATGCATAGGCATTGTTAGTGAATAAACAGGCCGTGGCTGAGTAACAGTGGTTTCTTCTATTTGTGATGAAGAGCCAACAGAGAGCAGCAGAGGCAGTGTCAGAGTGAAATATACTCAGTGCGAGACTGGAACAAAAGAAGCTTCCTGAATTATTGAAAGCATTATAAAACGTCCTTCGGGGGAGCAAAAGAAAACACTACATTCTTCTTTTTCTTTTTTTTCCACGGCATGACCATTGAGTGGGAAAAAAAAAGTTAATACACCCGTTTTGTTTTTTAAAGAGAAGTCATGTTATCTGTAAAATGACTTTCCAAAGCACTTGCTTTGCTTGATTGTCCTGCCTTGCAGTGGAGTTGCTGGTCTGACTTAGCCCTGTGATGTATTGTGCTACTGCAGGGGTATTCGGTGTAGATGAATGTTCAGCATCCATTTTCTGTTGACCTTATGAAGGAGAACAATAGATAAGATGGAATTTCAGAATCTTTAAATAGCTTATATATGTTTCATCCCTATGAAAGTCAAGCTGTGCTAAGTATTAAGTATCCATGGCCCTGAATTCGAAACTCAAGAGGAATTTTGATAGAATTTGGACAGAGTTTGAATGTGATTTTTAAACCCTATAGTTCTTAATGCAGTTCTTGTGTGTCTAGTGAGACCCTTTATTCTGGACCTAGTGTTCACAGAACTAGATTCACAAAGACTTCTGTGGACGCAATTTCATGGCAAATCAGTAAACAATCTGTCTAAATAGTCTGAACTGTATAAAACAAATGAGTATTGATTGTATTTACACATGCATGGCCAATGGTTTAATATTTTTAAAGACAAAAGATTCATTTTCAGAGTTTTCAAATGTGACATAAATCAACTCCAAGAGACAAACTAGGGGGAAAAATATATAATTTGGAGTTACAACAGTGTACAGTCTCACGAAGCATATTCTTGTAAGGATCAGTGTTAATGCTATTACTTGTAAGATGAGCTTAATGTTCAGAGTTACAAGGTGAAACAATAGGCCTCGACTAAACAAATCTTTAAAGCATCTCTGAAGGGAGCTAATGACAGCGGGGCTTGTTCTCTTTGACACTGGGAAACTGATAGCAAGCATTTAAAACTATTAATAGTGTAGCTTATTGATCAGTTGTACAGTGATTCGAGCTCTTAAGCCGGTGGCTGTTTGTAAGTTGCAGGGAGGAGTTTAAGTCTCAGTTCAGCACCACAGACAGCACCCCTTAGACATTGAACTAAGTCAGATAATAGCTTGCTATTAGATATTTGTGTATGTATGTATTTATTTTTTTCTATTAAAAGGTTGCAGAGTTCAAGCTAAGTACACCATTTTAGAGTTGACTAAACACCTTCTGGTACCTAGGAGTACTTACTGTATTTAAATGTGGGCCCGATTAAGCAGTAAATAATGTATTAGTCCAGTGCAAGTCAAAGGGCTTAAAGATACCATTTGTTTTGGATTCAAATGCTGCAGTATCATCACACTCAGCATGACCAGTGCAAACTCTGAACATCATAGTTATATGAACACAACACCTCTTTTAAGTGGAAAATCTAGTGTTATAGGATCCAAAATAAACATTTAAACTACCCATGGGGGACTGAGATTATTACCCTCAATGATTTATGTGACATCTTTATATATTCATGTTGTGCCTTTCTTATGAGCACATTCCAGGTGTACTGAAGACTCCTCAGTGGTAAATGTTTTATGAGCAAAGCCCTGAGTGTGCTTCTGATGACGAGTGGAAAAAAAAAAAACACTATTTCATGGTTAAACAACAACAAAACTACAGCATTATAGCCCAAGTGTCAGGTACGATTTGTATCTCTTAGTAATTGCTTTCCAGTAATTAAAATATCAGTCTCTGGGTAGGAGCCATCCTCATGTTCTATTCATGCAGATTAGCCCATATTTGTGCATGCCTTTGGGAGGGGATTGTCCTTTTATACTCTGATTAAACATTCATGAGCTCGCCGCACAAAAGAAAGTCATATTCAGGTGTTATTTTGGATCTGATTTCCATTTCCTTTCTCGCATAATTCTTCTGAATGTGGTGGCTTTTATTACAGCATGTTTAATATTGCATAATTATTGTGTTTGTGTTTCAGCCGAGCTGTTGCCTGACATGCATCCCCAGATTTCAATGTAAAGGCTTACTTCCCTGATGGACAGAAACAGGACTAGATATTTCTCTCCTGTGTTTAGCCTTTATGTTATTAGTACTATTATTATTATCATTATGTGCCCTGTGCCCCGTCTCCTTGTCCTCTGCTCCTCTGACCATGTCTCTGTGTCTCCTGTAGGAGGCTGGAGTGGCTGGGGACGCTGGGCGGAGTGCAGCACTGACTGCGGAGGAGGAGTGCAGACCCGGAGCCGCACCTGCCAGTCGCCTGCTGAGGAGGCCTTCCTGTGTGAGGGGGTGCTGGAGGAAGGGCGGCCCTGCAACCAGCAGCCATGCATCGGTAAGACAGTCCACCTCAACGCCAGCCCCGTGTCCCGACATTTTCTTTGCTCTATTTGCTTGATGCAGGAATACGCAGAACTTCTGCTCCCACACAAGAACAACGCACGGGCCTTGTCTTAATCTAAAATGACATTTTAATGTGCCTCAAGAATGTGCTTCCCAGTGATTACACACACACTCTTGGGCATCTGAAAAGATCTTAGAAAGACAAATGTTAAAAGTCTTCAGTCTGAGTTCCCCTTTATAGTAACTAGGCATTAGATCTCCATGTGCATCCAGGGCTTTCACTGACACTGAATTGAACACCTTCAAGGCCCAGTAGTTCCTTTAAGACTGCTTACTGAACTCTGCATATCATTGAGTCCATGAATAAAACACACTGTTCGCCCTCCATTCAAACAAAAATGACACTTTATGTTGCCGAGGTTAGCAAGGAAGTGCAGGATGAAGACCAGTTCTTTTTCATGTGCCCGGGACCAAAGATCAGCAAAGACATGATCCATCGACACGTGACATGGCTTCTACAAGTCCAGTTGTGTATGAAATACCGATCACTTAATTTCCAGTCCCAGTATGACATTTGTATTGCCTGGTCGATATATAACTCCTTCTTTACAGTGCCTGTGCTTTAGTATGTGGATGACACAGACCTCAGTTACATCTCTTTTCTTCCAAGCTGTCTTCATCTCCTCCGGCTTTTCCTTCTGTATTCACGTCAGGCGTCGTTATCTCCAGCCTTGTCAGTCAAACAGTTTTTGCTGATCTACATGGGACCCATCTCCACTGCAGTGTGCATCTCAATTCCAGAATCCGCGTGGCACACTCCTTGACAGCCTGTCTGTGACTGTGATTCCTGTCATGTCACCCACCTGCACTGCACTGTATTTCTGTTTTGCTATTGTAACATCTCAATTTGCCGCTGTGATTTTATCATAATATGTACAAAAGCCCCCCACCCCTCCACTGATATCACCATTCACTCACACTGGCACATTCACAGCACAACTAACCAAACCTAGTGCACAGTGACTGGCTGTTTCCAGGTAGACCCTGCAAAGATTTAGCAGTAGTGAATGAGGTAGCTAACCCCAAGGCCTCACCCTGCTACAGGCAAGGTGCGCTACAGCTCCCGAAGCCAGTCCCTCCGCTCCGTGGACAGCCGCAGGAGAGATGAGATCGATGAGCCACGCTACGGACACCTCTCCCCACAGACAGGTAAGCAAAGGGTTAAACTTCTCTCTGTCCCACTGATCCCTCACCTCAGGAGGGCTGAGGAGGGCAGTTATTTATTTAGTTAATTCTATTTCCCCCCCAAAGGCAGAAATGGTTTCTGTTTTTGTTGTGTATTAGGCTATAAAGAAGGGTTGGCCAGCCGTGGTCCTGGAGAGACACAGATTGTTCTGGTTCTTATTTTACTCCAAACCATGAATTACATAATTCATTAAAATACTGGAGTTTATTAGTCAGAATCACTACAAGCTCCATTCACTCATTGGCTAATGGGTTAGAGGGAAACCTGTGAGACTGTGGCTCTTTGGTGACTGGGCTGGCCTTTACTGGACAGGGAGTGCTTGCATGGAGGTTAGGGAGACAGTGTATACAGTGTACCAGCCTTGCCTGGGCATCTGCACCTGCATCTGCACACAATCTCACAGGCAGCACGGGATTTCCCTTGGCACTCAGCTAAAGGGTGTACTTTGCTCTTGTACTGTCTGTGCATGTACACTTCTAATCTCTGTTTTTGTCTGAAATTATGTGAGATAATCAGACTGCCTTTCAGCGGGAGGGACCTGAACGTCTACAATATTCAACATTCCATACAGGGTGGTGCAAGTCTCTTTTCCTCACATTTCAGTATGTTTTCCTTGTTCAATAAGAGTGGAGAGTTTCTCCAGCTTTAGGGCCTCTTTCTGCAGTACTCCCAGCAGGTACTGTTTTGGAGAGCAGTTCACTGTGGCATCAAACGGCTACATGTCAGTGGAGTGGAGGATCACCAATCTGAGCAGTTCCTGAGGAATCTGAAAGGACTGAGGACTTGAATGGGACATCTAGGCATGGGCTGTGATGGATTCAATTGTGAACTGTGGGACTGAGCTGGGGAGTCAAACCAGAACCTGTCTGGATACTATAGAGTGTGGGATTTTATTACCCAATCCCCACAGAGCAGCCTACACCCCTGGGCTATTGTGCCGTTGGAAAGACTCCTGGCCCACCAATCCAGACATCAGCTCTCCATCTGAGGACTTCTCTCACCAAGCAACTGGCCAGGGAGGCACACAAGGGGAACAGGCTTTTAATTGAATATTGTAAAGTATGTTAAGTGACCGGCACATTTCTTGCCTCTTTGAATAAAAAACAAAAAAAAGGAATACAAACAGAAG
Source organism: Amia ocellicauda (assembly GCF_036373705.1). NCBI lineage: Eukaryota > Metazoa > Chordata > Actinopteri > Amiiformes > Amiidae > Amia > Amia ocellicauda. The sequence goes on along the minus strand of NC_089867.1, from coordinate 15,512,126 downwards.
ATGTGAAAACTGATTATATTGATCCAGGAATCTGAAGACCTCTGGCAGTGAGACCAGAGACAAGAGCTCTCCAGTCCTGTGAGTGCAGCCTCTCATCTTCCCTCATGATGGCACGCATTTTAATTATTCACGGAACAGCTTCTTGTAACCATGCACAAAGTTAGCCTCTTGACCACATACACATACAAATATAGATAGAAAGATACTCACAGAAGGATTACATTAGTAGTGAATGAAACCAGACCACAAAATCCTTAAGTGGAGGCTATTCTTAGCTCTCGGGATATTGAGAATGAGAGTTAAAAGGTGTGGATGGCCACAAGCCTCTGTTCCGTCAGTAATACCTCTGTGGGAGGGTCTGTAAGGTCATGTGAGCAACACTAAGACAGAAAGGACAGAGCCCTGGTGCCAGCTGGAGAAAGGGGGGCCTGCTGTGCCTGGGGTTGAGGAGGTCAAGTGTTTCTGAAATCATGTAGTCCAGTCAGGGTTCCTCTGTGCCCCTGCCACCTACGGTCCTCTCCTGACACCCAGCAGGCTTCTCCAGGACAGCTACACAGCCACACTGCTACTCTTCATCTGGACTCATCTTCTTTCTGAATTTTCTCTAGGATTTGAACACATTTCCTGTTGCTGAACTTGGGGGTGGAAATGGAGAATGTAACATGGACAATAATTGTTTTTATTGATTTTATACATGTTTTTTAATTGTATTGTATGTTTTTGGTAGTATCTTAAAAACACATCTAGAACACTGTAGGCACTACATGGAGCTGGGCATCTGTCGTCATTGGGTAGTCCTTAGTATTTTGCTTCTCACAGCAGAGAGTCTGTTACTGTGGCACTGAGGTGAGAATCGGAGATCTTTAATCACTGATACGCTTGACTTATCTAGATAACATCTGTGAAACAGCCAAAAGATCTCTATAGATCGGGAAGGGTTCAAAGGGACTGTGCAGTTTGAATATTTGAATAAAGATGGGAGAAGCAATTCTATTAAACACAAACTAGAAGAAATTTAGGAATTCTTGTAATCTGGTTCACTCATAGTATATCTTTAGCTGAAGGAACTTCAAACGAGATTCAAGGTGGACTTTCATGAGTTTCATACAGGCCAGATTTGTGGAGTGCTTGGGATATTGTTGTCAAATACACACATTGACCAGTCCTAGAATTAGAAGCCTGTAGGTCTTGTAAATTTGCCATTGGCCTCTTGGTAGCCTCTCTGATCAGTATCCTTCTTGCTCAGTCAGGATCTTGGTGGTGCCACTTCCACTTCTTAATTTTTGTACATTCAAGGCCTTTGCTATTTTTTTATACCCATCCCCCTGATCTATGCATTTGTTTGAGTTGTTTTGAAAGCTCCTTGATACTCATGGTTGAGTCTTTGCTTTGAAACACACTTCCCAGCACAGGGAACTTACAGGAACTATTGAATGTATCCTTCAATCATTTGAATCACAATTTATGGAGGCCACATAACTTTGTGTGTGATTTTGATTGCTTACACCTGAGCTAATTTAGTGGGGTGGACAAACTTCAGTAGTTTACTTCGCCTTAGGACAGGTGTTTCTGTGCTTGAAGTTGTAATGTAGCAGCAGTGTTGTTTCCCAGGCTGGTCAGTACAGGGCCGTTGACCCCTGCATGCTAACAGTGTGTGTGCCCGGTTCTCCCTCCCTCCTGCCCCTTCCCTCCTCCTCCCCCTCCTCCCCACAGTGGAGTCGGCAGCGGCGGAGGAGTGGTCCCCCTGGAGCGTGTGCTCCACTACATGTGGCGAGGGCTGGCAGAGCCGCACGCGTTTCTGCGTGTCGTCCTCCTACAGCACGCAGTGCAGCGGGCCCCTGCGTGAGCAGAGACAGTGCAACAACTCCGCCGTCTGTCCAGGTAGGTTGCCACACCTCCCTGCCCCCTCCCCCCCCCCGGTCTCTCCCCTCCTGCTGCCCCCCCACCGTCCACTACCCCCTCCACCCCCACCTCTCGCTTCAGCGGCTTAGCGGTACTTGCCGTTGAACACAGCGTTCAGAGATTTTCACACTTTGACCCCATGTGCAGATGGAGAGAGGGAATGAAAGCGAGATATATTGTCTTCCTCTGAGGTTAACCCATGTGACAAAGGGCTAGTGGTCCTTCTATGTGTTCAGTGCTTGTCTGTCTCTGTATCTCTCTTGCATTCAAATTCTGCCTTAGTCAGCACACAGCTCGGCCCTGTGAACTCTTGTCCTGTGATCCGATAGATTTGGTCGACCTGAGCTGCAGAGCTGAGCGTTTGGATGCATCTAGTGTTGAATTTGTCCAGCTCAGTAATTTAGTGAACACAGAAGGCATAAAAAGCAAGATCTGTGTGCCACTAAAGGACTGAAGCTGTACAATCCTTGGCAGAATGGACTGCATCATTCTCTCCTACTTGGACTATTATCATACAAAATGGTATCAGACACAATGCACGTATACTGAGTGTCTTATTTCATGGACATATAATTGTTTGAGTTGACAGAGTGGATGATAATTGGCACTTACCTTGACTAAAATACCCAGCTACTGCTTGTGTTAGCCATGGTGCGGTCTTATAGGAGGAGTTTACAATAACAACTCCTGTTACTGTGACCAATTAATTCATTTACTTCAGTGTTTCAAAATACCTTGTTGATTAAAGATAATAATGCTGCATGGATGAAAATCTCAAACAAATTGGTTTTGGAATGCCTTAAGCCAAACAGCAGTAAGACATTGCAAAGCAGACTTTTATTTTTGTGTTGAAACTTTTCTTTTTCTGTTTATTTGTTTTATAACATGGATCTTTTACATGCCTATGTATTAATATTGTTTCTGTTGAATTGTTTAACACTGCATGATTGAAAAGTGAATGTATTTTTCAGTAACGCACTGGAAAAATATTCCAATTTCTTGTGACTGAAGTTTCTGATTGTGGATTGTATGCATGTTGTAAAAAGCTTTAGTGACTCAGTCTGGTAACAGGAGAAAGGATCTTAATGGTAGCCTATGTTGTGTACCAAGTCCCCGGTAGTGAAATGTGAAATAATAATGACTGCAATTTGGTGAGTAACATAAGTTACTTGAATAAGGCACTCTGACTAATCTGGACTAAAATGGACAACTCTGATATTGGTAAAGATGCGCCAAGCACTGGAACACTTGACCTTTAATCAGATCCTGATTTAATGGATCTTCATGCAAGCAAACAGACATGTAAAGAGCTCTCTACACAGGGCCTGGCCAGAGAGGGGCCCAGTTGGGGTCAGACTCCCTAAAAAGGCAAAACAACTAATCAGCCTGAAACTTTGGGAAAGTGCTGCCTTTGTTTTTCTTGTATTTACAGTAGATATGAATCTCATGATGCTGTACTGTTGTGCGGTGTGTAGGGTGCACTATGAGTCTTTCTCCTCTATAAATCACACCCCAGCCGCTCTGATTGCAGTGCACGGTGCCTGGGACGAGTGGTCACCATGGAGCCTCTGCTCGTCGACGTGCGGCCGCGGACAACGGGAGCGAATGCGGACCTGCAAACCCCCCCAGTTCGGCGGCAACCCCTGCGACGGCCCCGAGAAACAGACCAAGTTCTGCAACATCGCCCTGTGTCCAGGTACGCCCTCCACACCCACACTCTGGCTCTGTCCTCTATCACTTCAACGATGACTTTTTTAGAGTGTATTTGTTTTTGCTCATTTTCATGAAACAAACAAATAAAGTCTGAGTACAGTCTTTTTACCTAGGCTGTATTTTACCCTTGAGCAATAAAACTGTCTAAATGATGCAAGATGCCTGTCTGCTCCCCCTATATGTAGGACATCTCTTCATTCGTGTTTCTCCCTCACTCACTCTCTGTATGTTTCTCCATCTGCTGTTGATTCTGTCCTTTATCTGTAGCTTTTCTTGTTAAATCAAAGTCTTTAACGGCCTGATTACAGGAGTGATTTCGTGGCAATGCAAGAAATGAATAAAAGACTGTTAATTGAAGCATTAGAAGTTAAGGTGACTACCCATGCCTTCAAGTTCTACACCCCCCCCCCATTTGTCAGTGGACCAAAAAACATGCATACAGATTCTCTCCCCTCTCATATGATTTCAAGCACTTTTTAATGAGGAATTAAATTGCATGTACTCAAGGGCCTTCCAATTAGTCTGGCAGTGTTTTTGTTTTCTTTCCACTTTGGCAACGCATACAAGCACCTTACTGTTCCCTCATGATTAAACTGGCTAAGATCTTCACAGCGCCTTAGCAATTTCAAAAGAAAAAAGTAAAGAAAGAAAAATGGGAAAGAGAAAGAAATATGATGTAAAAGGTTGATTCTAGCATCAGGTGGCCGGTCTGCAGGGACAGTCAGTAGCCCTAAAATGAGAAAGGGAAAATGTTGATGAAAGCAGTCTCAGACTGGGAATAGGAGGATGAACACAATTAAAGCATTCAAGCTAACCCTATGGGACCAATGGTGGCTGCAGTTAGATCATTAGGGTGGAAACAAATTAAATAAGGGAATTTGGCCCATCATACAGCTATTTCCAAACTAGAAGCAGCTTGCTTCTATAAAGTAGCTGGGAAGTTTGCTCCAGCCCTCGGCGACTTTCTGTGTGTTGAAGTGTCTCTGTGTGTTGAAGTGGCTTTTGTCCAAGTTGCATTGCTTCTCTAACCTGTTCCTCTGTCCTTCTGCAGTGGATGGAAACTGGAACGAGTGGTCCAGCTGGAGTTCTTGTTCATCATCTTGCTCCAATGGCACCATGCAACGTACACGTGAATGCAACGGCCCATCATATGGTGGCTCTGAGTGCAGGGGAGACTGGCTGGAGACACGCCACTGCTTCCTCAGGGAGTGCCCAGGTAGGTCCTGCTGCCTCCCCCATTGGTTGGACATCTAGCCAGAACTTGGTGTCTGTATGCCTGTCCAGTTGTCTTGTGTTTTGCTTCATTACATTTGGCAATGTCTCCTGTTTGAGTTAAGAATCAGCAAAGGAGATTTTAATATATATCAGATTTTCATAGAAAGATTGACACTAATTATGTATGATACTTTGATTTTATGAAAATAGTGTTCTTTGAACCTACCAGGTTCACCATTCTGTACAGGGAAAGCTAAAGAGAGGGCAAGCTCCTAGTGTGTCAGTGTGCCAGTGTGTCAGTCTCAGACCCCTGCTGTTTGTTGATACCCTGCAGTGGATGGAAAATGGCAACCATGGAGCCAGTGGGGCAGCTGTTCAAAGACATGCAGTGGAGGCAGCCAGCAAAGACAGAGGATCTGCTATGGGCCATTCTTTGGGGGTGATCAGTGCCCAGGAGACCAGGAGGAGGTGCGCCGCTGCAATGAGAAGAGATGCCCAGGTCAGTAAGAGCAAGGAGACAACTCCCAAATACTGCCAGCTGCAGTCAGTAACAGCCTCTTGATGTACTGCCTGAGCCTTCACAGAAAATGACAGACAGCTATTGAAGTGAAAAGTGAAGACTGTATTTCAGATCTGAGGATTGAGGAGTTCTGTCTGTCAGGGTTGTTGGGATAAAGGGAAGTGCCTGTTGTGGGGTGTGTGGGTGGTGTGGGGCATCATTCTGCCCAGGGATGGTTGATGTGCGGTGCATGGTGTGTATGAGGCAGCCCTTGGACATTAATTTCTTCCTGGGAGAGAGCTGTGATGGACTGTCTATGTGGATCTGATACCATGTGAATTACAAATACAAGGCTCCAGTATGGCCATGTTTTTGCAGTGTGTTGCATTATTCTTCTTGGATTTGACTACACTAACTGTCCTATCCTGTCCTATGCTGTCGTACGCTGCCACAGAGCCCCATGAGATCTGTGAAGAGGAGAACTATGACAAAGTGGTTTGGAAGAAGACCCCTGCAGGCGAGACAGCCGCAGTCCGCTGCCCGGCCACTGCCACAGGTAAGAGTTCGCAGACACTCAGAATGGTGCCCATATTGCCGCTATCCATTACAACTCCCAGTCTCCTCATGGTAGCATACACTCATCACAACAAGTCCAATCATGGCCCGTGCCCGAACCTCCCTTTGACCCCTTTCCCAACCATGCTGTTCAACAAACTATGTGAAGTGGTTTATAACCTTTACAATGATATATACCAGCTATAATACGTATGGTTTGTTGACAAGCACGCTCAAACCATGAAATAAATTGTCCCTGTCCTTCATCAGTGAAGCTGACCTCTTTGCTCTATAATGTGTTGAATGCACTGGTAATAATGTGGGCCCCTGTGCTGCTCCAGGGCTGATCCTGCGCCGCTGCACGCTGGACGAGGAAGGTATTGCCTACTGGGAGTCTCCCACCTACATGAAGTGTGTCTCCAATGATTATCGGCACATCCAGATGATGGTGAGCTGTGCTTTTGTGTTTGCCAGGGTTCAGGAGAGAAAGGGGTTTCTTACAAACATAGTATAGTCATAAAACCACTACAGGGGAAAAAAGGAGGGTCTCACTCCGTGCTCCCATGCTGCAGTAGGAACACAAATAACAATACACAGAGTATTTACACACCTTATCTATTGTTCAAAGGCAGTTTCACCCTTGCTTTACATTGCTTTCTAGTGCCTATCACATTTTACCCACTTAAGTTTCACTTGCAAACCACCTAAGGACTGTTTATGTCATATATTATATTTGCTTATCATCTGGAGCGCAGTAAATATTCAAACATGCAAACTGAAACCCATTGCTTGATTTAATCACAATAGCTAATTACACTGTTTTGCAAAATAAATAATAATTTTAATGTTTTCATTGGCCATTCAAAATATATTATAGTATATTAGTATATATATATATTTAATCGATGATGTTTAATAATAACAATGTTGATAATAATACCTCCCTCACACACAGACACGAGACCATCTTGCAAAAGCGCAGCGGGGAATGGTGGGAGACGGGGTATCGGAGGTCATCACCAAGCTGATGAAGACGTCTCAGGATGGGACAAGCTACAGTGGGGATGTCCTGGCAATCCTGGACGTGCTGAAGAACATGACAGAGATCTTCAGGAGAGCCTACTATAGCCCCAACACCGTGGACATGCAGGTCAGTGTCTTGTCTTTTTGTCTCTGCGGGTCCATCTCTCTGTGCCTTCCTGCCTATGTCTACATCTCTCTCTTTCACTCTTCATCTCTGTTACACCCTGCAAACACATCTATGCACTTCAATAGTTTATCTGTCAGCATTCCCTGTCCACCTGCAGCTGAAGCTGAGGTTTTGATTATCACCCAGTGATCCAAAATTAATTACTTTTCATAACTGGTAACTTGTATCATGTTAGGATGAACAGCAAAGTGAGCAGAACATGGAATAACTTAAAACTGTCCTGTATTAGTTTACTGGTCATTAACCAGAACTCTTTTTAATGGTGGACTTCTGGAAACTCATTACCCAGCTACAGATGAAATACTTCAAAAAGTATTACGGCTGACAACAGCAGTAACACAGGCATCAATTTACAAAGCACTGTAATTAGACTTTCATCTAAAAACAAAATCTCTGTTCTGAACTGCATGATCAACCTCGCTTTATTGATTTGCAGAACTTTGTCCAGACTGTGAGCAACTTGCTGTCGGAGGAGAACAGGGAGAGGTGGGAGGAGGCCCAGCTGGTGAGTGCTTTACTGTGTCTTCCTGTGCATCCAAGTGTCTGTCTGCATGTGCGTCAGAATAATTTGCGCTGGTAAAAATGGCATTTCGACTTGCTAGTGAGAACTGGGCGGCTGTGAAGCAGAAGGAGATTTGTAAACGTTCAGGGTTCCCTATCTTGGCACTGACAATCATTTAGTGACGGACAAATCATGATTCCTGGTTCAAAACCATCGAGAGACCACACCGCCCCAGATATCAGGATTCTTAAGGGTGCAGAAGTGTGATGAGAGTCATTAGTAGTGTGTTGCTGCCCCCAACATTTTCTAAAGACCTTTCCTTACTTGGTCTTCTTCTTCCACCCTAATCCTGAAACAGACCACTACGTGCTATGTGGCCACATGGCAGTGGGCTGCTTACAAACATGCAGAAGCTTGGTCAGAGGTGTGAGTGCAAAGCAGAAAGGCAACGGCAGCATTGGAGTGTGAAGGTTCACGCAGACCGCCTTTGTAGTCTCACATTGCAACGCAGTGCAGCTTCCAGGAACCAAACAAACAGCCCCCATCTCAGCACCCTAATGACTCAGCCGCCTCATTAGAGTGATGGACACAAAGGGAAAATGATAAAACAACGCCCAAGTTACTGGGTTATGAAGCTGGTCCAGAACTCAAAGCACTCGCGGGACCCTTCTAGAAGTTTACTTTCAGAGCCAAATCATTCCTCCTTATTACAACATCCTAGGAATTAAACCGAAAAGGTATCATACACTCTCAACCAGTTTGTGGCTCCTTGCCTCTGGGCCACCAGCAGGTCCTAGGCTGGGAAGAGCTTTACTTCTGAGGTTTCATGGTTGTCTGTTTTTTTCCAGATGGGCCCCAATGTCAAGGAGCTGTTCCGCTTGGTAGAAGATTTTATTGATGTCATTGGCTTCCGCATGAAGGACTTTCGAGATTCGTACCAGGTCACGGAGAATCTTGGTAAGTGTCAGCCTCTGCGCCCGTGACTGATCCAGCACACTACACATCAAGGCACCACCATGTCAAGGACTGTCCTCCAGAGAGTGCCTACTAACTGTCATCTGGTCTCTAGTGGTCCTGCCGCCGATCACAGCTTATAAGAATACAACATGGCAGTGCTTGTATTGTAAAGAATACAACAATCCAAATGCACGTGCTGGCAGATTATCCATTTCTTGACCTCACATGCCAGATGCATTATGTTCTTTAGCAGCACAGCACATTCAGATGGTCTGAACCTGCCAGAGCTCATTACGGGACCGCTTCCTCTTGTTTGTCCTAATTAATTTCTACAGTGAAATTAGTTCCTGGAGGCCAAAGCATTAACAAGATGATAGTGGAGGATGTTTGTGTTTGGCTGGGAGTGTGAGCAGTGTTCGATAGGGTATAGATCGTCTCCAGCACGTCGTGTCTTAGGGTTTGTGTGAGATAAGCAGGTTGAGGAAGGGGAGGCAGATGCCACCTAGTCGCACAATTGCGTGATTTCCAGGTGTGCTGTGTAGCTGTGTGTTATTTTCTTCTTGTGATTAGTGCAGCTCATTTAGAGATTTATACGTCTGTTTTGAAATCAGAGCTCAGACATCATCTTTGTGTCTCACTTAAGGCCCTGTTCTGACAGTGTTCATGTGTGTGCAGAAGGAGTCTCTGTGATTGGCTGTTTCTGACCAGACTTTCCTAGTCCCGGTCTTCTCAGGACAGCTGGGATCAGGCCAGGGTTGCTCAACACAGACCATGCCACACACACCAGGAAACTGGGTTCCACATGGCTTGTTAGGAAAGAAACCTCCTCCAGCACAGATGCCCCAAATACCAACTTTTTTTTGGGGGGGTGAGGGGGGAGAAGAGTGAAAGAGCAGTTAGGATATTTTTCTGTGAGATGCTTGCTGCACTTTACTTAATGTGTGTTTTACTCTAGGTCTGTATAGTTATATTATACTGTTCAAAATGCTGTGAGTTTACACTTACCCTGAATAAGGTGATAGCGAGGAAAGCATGATTGATTGATTCAGTGATTTTTTTTTATTGCAGACAGCAAGATTACAGTTGTAATGGCATTAGACATGAAGTGGTTGTTTTTATGTGGGGGATGTTTAATTCTCTGAGAGTAAGGAACATTCAATATATAATAGTATTATAGAACAGAGTAAGAGAGACAAAACCTTTAAGGCAAGACTTACATGGAAACAAATAGGCTATTAATTTATTATTTCTAGAAACAGTGCCATTCTTTCTTGAACCATATTGGATTTGTATTTGTTTTACATGTTTGGTTCTTCTAACTGCACCATTTCATTAACAATGTTTAATACACAATTGTTCCACTGTTCTGCTGCTTGGTGAGGATTTAATTTAAATGTGTCATTGTCTAAATCCTGGCTGCAGCAATACTGTGATGGGGAATTTGATTTTAATGCAATTCACATTGAGGATTCAGAGTTCTTGTTCATCCACACGGGTACTACAGGGAAATGTCATTTCTGAGGTTTATCATGGGAAACATTTCACCTTAATCGGTTCCTGAAGCAAAATCATTTTCTCTGTGACAAATTGCATTGTCTTCTTTTCTTATTCCTAACAAAATATGTTTTTCAACTCTGGCCACTGTTAAAGAAGTGAAGTCATTGTAGTGTAGGGGATGTTTTAGTAGTTGGCATTCATTGAATTTTACTATTACTGCTACATTTTCATATCACTTGAATGGCCCAATTTTCCTTGTGGGCAAACTAAGGGCAATTTGCCCTGTAATGAAGTTATGAATATGGAGTGGGCAGTTTGCCTGCAGTCTAGCCAAAGGAAAACACGAACCAAAGTGTTTATTTCATCTTTACTCCACATTTCTGTCCAGGATTAAATAGCAGGATCATCTAGACTATCACATAAAATATTCTTTCTGTACAAACAAAGTCAAATATCGACAGCTGAAAGTAGTTTAGTGGCTGTAGCTAGAAGACAATGCATATGATAATTATCACTGGTTAGATCCCTACTGAGTCAGTGTTAATTTTTCACTTTTGTTTTACCTAACATTTAGTTTCAGTAGAATGCTGTACATCTGGGTGTTTCATATCGTAATGAAAGATGCAGACCTGTTGAGGGTAAAGCCTAGACCGAACAATGAAAGGCTATTTCGTCTACTATCTGTAGACAACATCTAGTCAACAGCATGATGCACAAAAGCCCTTATCGCTCCCACAGCTCTTTCACTGTGAAAGCTATAAAGGGCAAATTTGTTAAGCGCAGGGGCTGGAGAATGAAAAGCAGACTTTAAAATGCACACAATAAACAGCACTGTAACCTATTTAGAAATATCTGAAGACAGAAACTAGCTTGTGAATTGGCACCTGTACCATATCAATAGATTAGTTCGATTTGATAATTTCCTACCACTGAGAACATGTGCTCAGTGGAGATGTTGCTGTGTGCTATAGCTTGCATGACGCAGAGAGTAGTGCAACGCTCTCGACTCCGCGGTGTTCTGTCTTCCCCCGAGCACGTGGAGTGAGGGGGAGGCGGACAGGGAGAGTGCTGTGGCGTTTCAGCTAAGGTGGTAAACAGTCGATGCTCCATCTCACCCATGAAGATTACCTTTAGGGTGAAACCACTTTCTGAATGATAACAGTGAAACCCACACAGCAGTCCCCTCCTCTTCAGATCACTGCCCACTCCGTGCCCGCTGCAGGCTGGGGGTGCACTGGAAAAACAGGCGGCTGGGGAGAAGCAGAACCTTCACTACACCGGAGACACTTTCACAGCAGAGAGAAATCAATTATATAAGCTGCATGTCCAATTCTGTTTGAACACTTGTACTCCTTCAACTTGGTCTTGCACTTCAGCTCTGTTGGTTTGAGTTCTCCCGTTTTAGAGAAGTTGCCGGAAGAGGGGTAGGTCTGACTAGAGTGCCTTACCAGCACTGAACAGCTCAGACATCAGAGGCTCATTAAATAAAACAGAACGAGAAAAAGAACCTACCGGGGCAGATGCCAGGCAGGTTGGATGGCCCTGCTGTCGGTGGGACATTGCTATTCTGCGGGTGGCACGCTGAGGGACCTTGGCATCATTGTGCGGCTCTCAATGAATACTGGGGCTGGTTGTTTGAGGTTGCCATGGTGAAAGAGTATATGCAGCCCCATTCACTTCCCCATCCCCCCCCCTCTGTTCCCTCTCAGTGCTCAGCATCCACAAGAGGCCGGTCAGAGGAGCCACAGACATCAACTTTCCCATGAAGGGCTGGCGGGGAATGGTGGAGTGGGCGCGCAGTGCCGAGGACAAGGTCACCATCTCCAGGAATGCTCTGTCCATGGGCAAGCCAGGTAAGAGGAGACATCAGACACCAAGGATGTAGAATAAATCAATGCATCTGTAGTGCTTCTAAGGGCACAAATAGCGAAACAAAGAGACATAACAAGTGAATAAACAATGTCCTCCCCCGCAATCATTAAAAACTCGATTGTAGATTTGTAATCCCCTGAATTCCTTAAACACAATTAAATCTGAGAGAGAGAACAAGAGGGAGGGAGAGAGGGCAATGGAGAAAGTTAGTGTGCTGGGAGAGTCGTGCGTTTGAAAGTCACTGTAAGTCACCTCTGCCGTTATCAGTCAAACTCCCCTCCAGTCCTCAGCCCGCTTCCTCTGACGCCCCACTGCGTCACACACGCCTCTAGTCTGTGGCAAACACGCCTGGCCTGTTTCTGCGCCCGATGCTCCCTCCTTCTCTCCGGCTGGCTGTGAGTTTCTCAGTCAGACCTCTCACCAGTAATGAAAGCCTCCGTTCAGAGCAGTGTGAAGGACTGTGGGAGAGGCTGGCTTCATCAACACCTGGCAGACGGCTGGCCCTTGTTAGGAGGATTTTGGACATCACTGCTCCCAGAATAAACCTTGCACTCTCAGGGGAAATTATTTCCAAGCTTTTCCAACCCAAAAACAACATCAACTAAACTCTAAAAGGTTATTTTGTTCTCCCAGACTCTAAGGGCAAAAAATAAAATAGTATTAATCTTCTTTTTGTGGGACTGATAAACTATATATTATATCACTAACCCCATTCTCACTTCCACTCTTTGTGCCAGGCTATCTCTTCCACCTTTCCCCACCCAGCCTTTGTATTTATCTGTTGTCTGGATGCATGTACACCATGAAGGAGCATATTCTACAGAGACGCGCTTTCTTTCCAGAGCCTAGACCCATATGGAAAATTATTCTTCATGGTGTATTTCAGATTACGATACAATAAAATAACGCCCTTCCACTGAAGCGAAATCCATTGTGAATTTACCGTATAGACAAAAAAGCAGACATTGGGGCAAGATGCAATCTATCTATATATACATACATACATACATACATATATAAATAGATGTTTGTGTGTGTTTCAATACTCCTTGGAGATACGATAAAACCATGTTCTGCAGAGAAGCTGTGTTGGATGCTATTGTGTGGGTTGGAGAGATGCCCTACACGAGGTGGAGAGAAACTGTAAATAATAAGAATATGAATAATAATATGAATACTAATGAATAGTTTCATCACACTGCATTATTCTGCAGACTGGATGATATGTATGCTGGACTCTATCTGGTTTTCTCATACCATCCATACAGCAACACTCCCCCCCTCTCCTCTTTTCCTCCCCTGCCGTAGCCCGATTCCTGGGAGAGCTTAGCTGTATGCCTGAGGGCACGGCTGCGGTCTACTCCTTTCACACACATCATGTTTTAGATCTCTGTTTTGAATGCTACACATAATCGCAGTCAAGCTCATGTATCTATTTTAATCTAGTTTCATATTTATTCTGCTCTCCTGGAAGAGTGCAAGCAGCTCTACCTGTATTCACCGCCCGAGCTCCAGACTCCGTGTTATCATCAGTAGCTCCATATCCTCTCTGATCCCCTGGGTTCAGACCCCCTGGCTGCGGCTGGAGATTCTGTGAAATGTTGATATTGTGGATCTCATGGGTAACTGGAGTCAGAAGTGCATTTCACTGGCCTGTCAGCAAAGAGTAATAAACTCATAGATCATTTCTAAAGGAATTCTAAAGCTGGGCGACCAACAACTTTATTGCATTTTGGCTCAACAACGTGTGGGGCAGATCACCCACAGCAGCACATTATTGTGATGATGATGATGATGATTGTATTCATTATTATTAATGTGGTCACTCTTTGCAGATGTGGATGACTCCTCCATGTTTGTGACGGGGATTGTGCTGTACAGAAACCTGGGCAATATCCTCTCTCTCCAGCGGTAAGACAATCCTGACTCACTCATCCTCTACACTAGCTCCAGAGCAGAGAGGTTAAGTTAAAATGACACATTTCAGCTTCTACAAAGCTGCCATATCTTCTAGGAACAGCTCGTCAAGTGAATGAGTATGCTTGTTGCTTGCAGGCTATATTTAGCTGTTTTTCCAAAGGACCGTTTCGTTTTTTGCTTTTCAAATCCCCACTAACCAAAAGAAGTTGGTGAAGCAATCAAGGGGTTTGTTCTACATCATTGTAGGATCATTGCACTTGAATGTGTTATGTAGCACATTGTTTCAGTTCTCGTCTCTGCGCTGCTATGAGCTGTAGCTCACTGAGGCGCTACTCCAATGACTCACAAACCCAGTTAGAATAATGATTTTTTTACTTTCATTTTTTAGAGGAAATACAAAAAAGCACGGGTTTCATTTGTCCATGTGTGTGTTTTAGTCATTATTTTAAGGGTGAGATACACCTCTAACCCTCACAGAACTGTATGTAAATGTTATACCTGAAAATAAATCATATTCATCTTTGTGTTTGTTGTTTCCATTCTGTTCCTGGAAATGAGTCTTTGACAATGAGCTTTCTGGGGTCCTAGGGCACGACACTGCAATTTAACTTGACTGAAAACATGCAAAAATGTAATAGAGATATCTTAGCTCAGACAGACGTCCTGTGTGCGTGTGTCCACAGCCACGGGTGCTGTTTGTGTGACCTCTTCTTTATTACTCTTTATTTTCAGGAATAACACTGTGCTCAACTCCAAGGTGATTTCGGTCACAATCAAGCCCACCCCGAACTCTCTCTCTGCCCCGGTGGAAATTGAATTCTCCCACCTCTACAACGTGAGTACCCCCCACACTCCTGTCACCCCCACAGGAGAGACACAGTGATAATGCGAAGACCTTCAATATATATATACCATATTCAATGGTAGAAATCCGAAATACTCACAACAATGAGTCTGTTTTTGTCTGCTGGATTGTGGATCTGTAATAATTCATAAACGTCTTGGTGCCTCTGAGCTTTTGAGGCAGAGATTCACATGTGAAGTTCCTGAGTCCTTGCACGTGATTTAATAATCTCAGTGACACAGGTAGCTGGTGTTTCTCTGTCTGTGAATCTCATTCTGACCCTGTTCTCTCTCTTCACAGGGCACCATCAATCAAACCTGCATCTCCTGGGATGAGAGTGACAGGTAAGCAGGCATTTTCCCTCAGTTTACCCCAGCTTGATCTTCGCAGGTTACGGTGAAAGCTTATCAGCGTTTCTGTTTACATCCAACTCTGCAGACAGGTGCTCCAGGAGGAAATGGGTTAAGCTTGGGGAGGGGATCCTTATTGTTCTTGTCAGAGATTGTAGCGGTTGTGTATCTTGTTCTGGATGAGGTCTTGTTTTAAAATATGACCGAGGCATTTGCAGTGCATCTCTTGACGAGAGCCTTGTTGCGCCCACCTGTATGGTGAGGTGTGCTGGGCAGTGAGACCTGCTGCTGGCTGCGGTGGGATGCTGAAAGTCTGTGGCTGTGGGTGCTGGCAGGCTTACAAGCTGGGACTGGCAGAGCAGTGAGCAGTGAGTGGGTCATCCAGGGAGATAGACAGGCAGGTTGCTGCTGATGTCGATATGCCCTAGATTGCCTTCAAATTGCAAGTCTTGGGCTGGAAAGGCTTGTGTGTATGGTGTGGCATATGGAAGTCAGATTGCTGCATGCTGTGTCACTTATGCACCACTTCAGACTCACAGTGGTCCTGTCTGTGGAAACTGAGAGTGTCACACGCATCCCTTAGAGGGGCTTCAACAGCAAACCCAGTGTGACAGGGAAGAAAAGGAGAGCGGGACTGATTTGACCAAACTAAATCCAGATGCATGTTGCATTGGCTCCGTTTTTTTTACAGTACAAGCATAATTATTTATTATGGATATCAGAGGATTTTAAAGGACTTTCATAAAATGTTAATTCTTATATGTCTCTCTCTTGTCGGAAAAAAATGAAAAGACAGATCGCTTATAGGGTTATTGCGTTCTCTCAACACAGTGCAGATGGGACATTTGCATTTAGATAGATACGTACACTTTTGTTGTAGGGATGGAATGTGAAATGCACTCTGTTCCATCTCTTGGATTAAAAATTGTGATGGGGAAAAAAAGAAAAATAGGGAAAAAAGGCAATCTAATTTAGCTGTACACTTTGAAAAACGCGTTCAAAGTGAAATTAAAATTTATTTTGGACAGCGTGTATGATTAATGAGTTAATATCGTGCGGATAAATTGGAAACTAAGGACCTCGCTTTATCGGGTCTTGCCACCATGTTTTTCGTCAAGGGTGCCGTTCTAGACTGTAGTAGCCTTCTAGGGAGTCTGGCACTGTGGGGGTTATTCCTGTGGGGGACAGTGGGGAGTTTTGAGACAATCCCACGCTTCTAAAGAAGGTTATGGTGACTTCTAAAGATGGTACGGTTGACCTCTTAATTTCTCTGCTCTTATGCAAGTTTGCCCTGGTAGTAGTTTCCCTGTGGGTTCAAAATACCTACATTTCTACACAGGTCCATGCCTAACAAATTCTCTGCAGCTCCTCTTGTTCAGTCTTGACCTCATAACACACATTTAGGACAAACTGAAGCAGGGAGACAATGCTTTTCAAACATATCTAACAATTGTAGGTTTTATATTATATTAATACTATGATGGTCATTGTTATTAATCTATATTACTTTAGAATATTATTATTATTATTATTATTATTATTATTATTATTATTATTATTATTTTATTCTCTGATGGAAATGTAGGGAACAAAATACATGCACACCCACACTGAAAGTAAATTGTTACATTCACTCTGGTTAACGTAGTGATGCATGAATATCTGTGTTTCTTAGAAGTCCAATTTCCTGGGCCGTTGCTAAAACCACCGGGGCCCTGGGGTAAAGTCAGGCATGTACTCTTATCCCTGCCAAATGATTATTTCGAGGGTTTACTTGTTTGCCCCACAGTCCGTGAGGCAGTGGCGAATTAGGGCGAACTGTGAGTGAACTGTGTGTAACCAGAGGAGTGCGTGCGTTCTGCCTCAGCCAGAGAGACCGAGCCCAGGCACACAACCCGAGTCACTCGTACAGCTGCAGCTCACATGCAGCTGCAGAGCGAGAGATATTATGCATATAGTTCATTTTAAATTGATATTTCTCTTGATTTAGGTTTTAAAATCCACAATAACCTAAACTGTAGCTACTGGGATGCATCCAATATAGTTTAGAATACAGTGTACCAGCAACAAGTGAAGACCAATCTCTCTGCTTAATGAAAGTTTGAAAACTATGTCTTTATAACACCAGATAAAGAGAGAGAGACAGGCTAGTGTGTCCCTTAGGTCAGGGCTCAGTTCGATGTTTCCATGCTGAGCTCTGCTCTGTGGAAAGGAAGGTCTGAGTGGGGGTTCAGGAAGGGCACCTGTCCACAGGGCTCCCGATCACAGCTGGTGGAAATCTATCGCAGGAGTTCCTCTTAAGTAGTGCACAATTGATTTGTTATTGCCACTGTTCAACTACAATGTATTACCTTTCCCTGTCTCTAGAGTGCTGCCCTTACTGCATTTGGGAGAAAATATCAATCTGTTGAAAGGAATACATTTAAAGCAGAACAAAGCTCACCCCCTGCCTCCTGGCAAATTGATTCGTCTGGGTCTATCCCGCTATAATATCACATAATGACTCCGCCGATGAATGCTTTAGGGTTCCTGAAACGTCCAGCAAACTAAAGATATTGGAATTTCAATAACATGTAAAGTTCATATCCACTTAGGAAGCTGTTTTTTGACACATAAAAGTGAATGTTCTTTCTGACTAGTTTCATTTTATTCTAACACTACATACTGCAGGAATGCGTCGATGGGGATCAGGCCTGACAGTCACTGAGCCCGTGTGCCATTCAGCTCAAACACACTGTGCTCTTGACAGTGGACAGTGAGGACAGAATTGGGGGGCTCCCCAGCTGTGTTGCTGAAGCTCTGAACTTCTGCACCGACCGAACAAGCTCGAGGGGTTGATTTCAGGTCTCCTCCCTTTGTAAACTTCAGTGTGTTCCTGTGTTCTTCCAGGCTGTGTTTAACAGACTGAGATGTGTACAGAGATCATAAACACTGAGGTCTACCTGCACACATGTGGAGAGGAGAGAAATGTGCACCAAAATATAAATAATTGCAGCTTTAAGCAGTGAAGGGTGGTTACTGTTGTTAATGTTGCACTGATCACCAGGCAGCTTCAGTCTGTGCTAATGGCTCTCCACACTGTAGCTCTGTGCAGCAAATACACAGACAACATGATTAAGAGACAGCTGCCCCACGTTGATGATGATGATGATGATGATGATGAAACCACTAGTACCAATAATAATAATATTAGTATTATTCCGTGTCAGCAGTAATTCTTCTCTGTGTTACCTGGGCGAATGTTCCAGCTATAACAGACATCTAGACAGCAGACACCCACCCTTATACAAGTCTCCTGCCAGGGTCTTTGTCCAGGTGTTTCCTTTCCCTCTCTGCATCTGCAGTTGGGACACGGAGAATTAATCTGCTGCCTGCTGGCGAAAAAGGATTTCAGTTTCAAGGTCAAATCTGTCTTTTTCTGATAAAAACAACACCAACCAAAAGAGACCAATATTAATAGGTCCCTGTGTCAAGATATGCAGCCTATGATGATAATACCACCGAGCTCAGGTCAGCTGGGTGTGTGACTGAGTATATATTACAAGCTATCTGTCTGCATGATCCGTGATGTGTGAGGTTGGGGGGCGCGCAGCGTGGGGCCCCTGTGCCTGTGTGCATGCCTGACAGCGAGTGCTGCATTAGTGTGGGACTGCCAGCGCATAATTGGATGCCTGCCTGTGTGTGTTTCACCACGCTTGAAACAGACGCAGAATGAGTTCTTGTGCAAATGAGGAGGCAAGACAGAAAGGTGATGCTGAGACAATAGGGAGAGTCTGAAATGAGGGACAGAGCGCCTTAGACGAGGAATCGGGTAGCAGATCACACAGCACAGAACCATCACAACATCAGAGCGGCTGTTATTGGGCGATGTTAAAAATACACTCTGATTCACTGGTGGCACAACTTCTCCCTTTTAATTCTAACAGCTTCTAGAACGCAGGTCCATTTTTTGTTGCTAAGCAACCGGAGGTTAACTCCATCCTTATTTAAAATCCTTAAGGTTTTGCTCTGTGCAACAGTCTCACAGTATAGGCATTACCTTAGGCCAATTGAACAGGATTTCAGTTAAGACCTTTCAATGCAACCAGATCAAGCAGTCAGCACAAGCTATTTGGCTTTGGGTTCCTGCAGAATTTGGAATTTGTGCTTCCAGAATTCTGCACAGACTCTCAAAAAGAACTGCATCTCTGAAGATCACAAATGTAGAATGCATATTATGATTGATTACATCTTTAGAAATCCAGACTTGGCTTGCTGGATGGGTCTGCGTTATGTTGCTCTGGGTCAGTGTTCAGGTGTTCGTCTGTGTGAGTGTTAGCTGAGGCAGGTGTGATGGCTGTAGGGCTGCTCTTAACATTTAATTGTATTATACAAAATGGCCTTGTTACTGAGGCCAGGCTAAATCGAAGTAAATCAAAAATAAATAGTACACATTATATAATACAAGGCTTGTCACATTGCACTAGATATAGAAGAGAAACCGTTGAGTGCAAACGTTGTGCTCAGTTCAAACATCGTACTTGTATGCTTCTACAGTAACCATGCTCATTATAACTCCAAAGGGAATTATTTGGAAGGAATATTGATGTGTCTTAGCCTTCATTAACATGTAAACTGTTTGTTTATTCCATCCCCACTCACAGACTCCTACACTTCATACCTTCCAATAAGATCTGAATGTCACGGCCTTCGTAATGCTCAGCTGGTGTGAATTCTTCATAACTGAAACATAGCACGATGACGTCGGTAGTGCTGTGGAATTTGTCGGACTTTAGAAATGAGTCATGTTATGAGAAATATATCATAATAATAATATTGCTACTTCTAATAATAATACAAGAATCGGAAAGTCAATGTATGAACTGGCCAAGTAGTCAAGAATGACCGCTCATTAAAACCTGTGTCCCTACGGGCATTTTGGTGCTCCACACTGTTCTGCAAATTATAATGAATATGAGAAATCTGGTGCGAATGATAACAATGCCAATTTAAATCAAGCAAACAGGTGGAGTGATTGGATGCCTCTCAATACAATGATGTTAATGATGTTCATGGTTTCCTGTTTAATTGGATTCTTCTCCTGCCGCACACATTAACTCTACATCACCGAGGAGAGACAAATTCCCATCTTCCATATCTGCCCCAGGGGGTGGCTGCCTCTAGCTGGCTAGTGCATCCCCCACTGCCCCCAGCAGCCCCTCAGTACTGCCCACCCTGAGTGCCAGAATACTGCCCTTCGGAGGAAAGCTGGTCCTCACACTGCAGCGTTTCTGAGGCGGCAAGCCAAACTCTGTGCGGTGTGGTGTGGCGCTGAGCAGACTGGAGTCATGCATTTCCCATGTGAGCACTTCAGCTCAGCACTTAGCTCGGAGAACGTGGAAAAACAAGTGGAGTGAAGGGGGAGAGAGGGCGAGAAAAAAAAAAAAAAACACACTCGCTTAGCTAAATTGCCCGTTTAAATCCTGCCCAGCTGAGATCCCATATCAGTGCCTGGATTCAGGTCTGATTGCCCAGGGGTAGCTCTTTCTGTCACTTTGCCTTCATTGCCTTTTCTCCAGCCAGGCTGCAAACTTGCTTCCAGAGTCCCTTGCTTCAGCCACTCAGTCGGGCAGGGAGCTCCACAGCAGATCCCCTGGACAGAGCAAAGGCTATCCCATATGGGCCTCACCTGCGCAGACTGCCCCGTGTCAGTGTAGATGGGCCAGAGAGATAACCTGCCACTGCAGATCAACTGAACTCACTACAAACAGGGGTGACAGCCGGACATTGTGTGTGTGTTTGTAGGAGCACATTGTTATTGAAGTGGGATCCTTAATCAAGGTTTTTCACACTAATGTCAGCCACCATTGATCAGACACCCAAAGGCTGCTATAGAGTAAAGGCATTGTACCACAAGCATGTCAATAGGGTTAATGGATGAGCAATAAAGCCATTCTTTTGTATAAATCTCTGAATCACATTTTATTAAATATGACTCTCACAATTGGAATCCTAACAATCAGAAAATCGTCTTTAGAAAATCCCTGTATTTCAGAAGCCCCTGCCAATCTGCATGCTTTAGCTGATGCTGCATGTGTAGGAGTCATTGTCTGTTTGTTTCTCTATCCGATAAGCATTTACCTTGAGCTGAGGTTTTGTATTTTCTACATTCGAATTGTCAAGTGTGGATACTGTGCGGTCTTGCTCACACTGCTGGGCACTTATGTGGGGGGCTGCAGACTGCGCATGTTATTGTAGTGGATCTCACCAACTCAGAGGGTATGGTCTAACTACAACTGCCATGCTTGATTGTGGTGTTTTGCCCCAGGGCACTGAGCTCAGCTCCTCGGTCCTGTCTGTATCCAGTGCTTCCCCTTTGTACATTTGTCACGTAGCATAGTTTTGAGTCTACCGCTCTCTGCATCTGTAATAGAGTTACTGTAAGAGCCGTTGAGTCCATAGTTTGCGATAGCGGTTGTAGCAGAGGTTGCGTGTGGTGCAGTTGCCCAGATGTGTAGGGACTTGCCGGCCAGTGTTTCCGACCCCCCACCCCCTGCTCTGTGAACTCAGTGAACAAGCACACTGAGACCATAAACATGCTTAGGGTCAAGCCACACCGCTCAGTAACCTGTTGCTACTTTTAACCTTCATGTTTTCAATTTATGTGTTGTTTTTCTGTGGGAATCTGGATAAATAGCTTAGGACGGCACTTTTTATTGTATAAATTCCTTTACTTGACATCCCCAAGTTGGCCGAGTTTGCTGGGGAGGCTAGCAGGGAGAGGACGACCTTGGTTTCTGTGTGTCACACAAAAAGGTTCAGTTATGTGGCTTGCTCAGCTGCAGATATGTGGGGATGTGTATCTGTGATTTGTGCATTTGTAATAAAGGACCTAGTTCATGTATCTATCTATATATATATATATATATATATATATATATATATATATATAGAGAGAGAGAGAGAGAGAGAGAGAGAGAGAGAGAGAGAGAGAGAAATGAATTCAGTTGACTTATAAATATTTAAAAACGAATGCAATAATAATAAAAATAATCATCATCATCATCATAATAATATGATTAACGTGACATCCCCCTTTGCACAGATGTTTTAAGTTCTACTGGAAAGTAGGACAGTTGCACCGATGTTCCCCTGTATTGCAATAACCTGTCCATGTAGAGACCTGTGGTGTGTGCAGCTCGTCCTCTCCCCCCTGTATCCAGCCTGCCTTTTGCAGCTGTGGTTGGGTGATGCAGTGGAGAGGAGAGGATTAGGAGGGAGCTGGCTGATTTCAGGGATTTCACGCGTTTTCTCTGCTGCTCTCTCTCTCCTCTCTGGCCGTGTAGCTCCTCGCTGCTGGGGTCCTGGTCCGGTAGAGGCTGTCGGGCTGTCCCGGTCGATTCGTTCAGGACCAAATGTGTCTGTGACCGGCTGTCTACCTTCGCCATCTTAGCAAAGCTGAACCCCGACTTGGTAAGTGGCACCGTTTGTAATTCATTTGTGTGTGTTTGTATTTCGTATTTGCGAAACCAAAAAAAGACAAAACCCCCGAAAGGTTGGTTTTTATGTCATATAAAGCGAAATGGAGCATCTGTGCCATTGCGCATCAACAGATCATTCTTGCTCTCCCCCCCCCTCTCTCTCTCTCTCTCTCTCTCTCTCCCTCTCTCTCCCTGTCTCTCTCTTCTCCATCCTCTCTGCGCTTTTCAGAAATGTCTTAATTTCATGGCTGGGGATGCGCTGTCTTCCTAATGGGTAAATAACACTGCACTACAATCTTTCATAGCCGATATCATGCGGGGTGTTATTTGTTTTCCTTTCTTTTCTTTGTGCTTTTTCCCTATGAATGATGTGTGTAACCACCAAGGGGAGAGACGAGGCAAAAAAAGGTTAATGTGCTCTATTTCAAAACAAAGCAAGCTTGATTATCGCGCCGCTGTTGATGAATCTGATTTGATTTGCATATATTATCCGAAGAATGGCATGAACACACGTTATTGCAGCAGAATACGGTTGGCATCGGTGGTCATGATAATAATCACAGAAATGGACTGCTGTACACACTGCCATTACTGTATGCAACGGCATTTATGGACTTCATTTAAGAGAGAGAGAGAGAGAGAGAGAGAGAGAGAGAGAGAGAGAGAGAGAGATATTGATATTGAAACACAATTGGCTTTATTAAGATATGTGTAGGATTTCTTAATTAATAAATAAATGCATACACATACATGCATAACACAGGTTGCCACTACACTACAGTAATTTCAATGTGTCCAACACAGGGAGTCACACCACTATATAGGTTTTAAATGATGGGAGAGGTAATAGCCCTACATTTCCCCAAATTCCTGTGGAAAAAGGGCAGTGTCTTTGTGCAGTTTTCACTGAGGAAGATTGGTTATTATTAGAATGGAAACTGCCTCTAAAGCATTTTGTTCACCAGTTGCCCTGGTAACAACATCCGCACTGGAGGCTCTTAAAGCTATAGAAGAGGCTGTAACAGGGCCTTTTGTGTGGGTTGGCCCAGATAGTGGGAAAAAAAGGAGAAAAATAACCTCACACCCCTCCTGACGGACTGCCGAGGGACCAGGAGCCTTTTAAACTGTCTGGGTCCTGCATTTGTCTTATGGCTGTGTTTGCTGCATCAAAACTAATGTTTTACACACACACACACACACACACACACACACACACACACACACACACACACACCGAAATTGCACAAGACAGAGAGAGAGGAGACAAATCTGCATGCAATGGGCAGATATCACAATATTATCCATTTTAGACAATTTAATTAATAAATTAATATGTTAATATTTCAATTTGTGTCCTTCAGAGTGTAGTATTGTATATTTGGGGCTGTGAGACTTTGCTTTGTACATATATGCACATTCTGGTGAAAATAATATGTCTGTAGTTTTTAATGGTATACAGCAAGGAATCCTCTATAATTATTCTCCCGATTAATCTGATACGCAGTTATCGGTGACGGATTAGGTTCTGTTTGGTGCTGAATTTGAATTCAGCTTGAGGATGCGGTGAGCATTGTGTGGTGGTGGTATTGCAGCCGCTCTTGCCATTTTGTCTTCTTGTTTAAGAAGCTCTGATCAATTGCTATTCCACTGAACGCACTGTCTCTTAGAATCCATTAAAACCAGAATCCCTGGCCTGCCCACTCGGGGGACGGGACGGCTGTGTTTTGCAGTTTTCTGTCAGTTGTGGGGTTATTGTTTGGTGATTGGCTTGTTTCCCCACCTGAATGTCAGATAAGAGGGGCAGATGAGATGTCTGGGCACAGTGATCATTTCTATAGCATGATGCCAATATCTCAGAGTTTTCTGTCCACCGGCCCTGTCTGCAGCTTGTCTCGTACTGCCTGTGAATAACAAAGTGGCTAACCAATGAGAGACAGACATCTGGTTGCCAAGCAGAAGATGTTCCCCTTCTCTCCCTCTCTCTCTCTCTCCCTCTCTCTCTCTCCCTCTTTCTCTTTCTCTCGCTCTCGCTTTTTCTCTCTCTGTGTGAACAGTACACCATATATATACTCCTTCAATACTCCTAGATCTCTGCAGAAAACAGTAAAAATGGACACTGCAGCCATTTTCTGTCTGTTATCAAGACCCCCCCACCCAACACACACACATACACCCGAGCTGCCATCTTAAATGTTAATGATCTAGCGTTCTACAAAATCACATCTCACTGGAGAGACCGACAGAAATCCACACGTGTCAGTGTGCTCTAATCAAGGTTCAGATGGCAAGGAAAGCCTCTCTTGGCATCTTCCTTTTCTGTAAAAAATATGCATTTATTTTTTGGGTCGATGCTGCGTTCTGTGCCACCTTCTGATGCAATTGGAAGGATTTAGATGCAGGGCTATGGTGCCGATTTCCTAGACTACTTCTGGCTGTGCTGCATAGCAGTCTGGCCAGCTGGGCCTGTGACTGGGAAAGGCGTCTCGAATACAGGGAGGTTTGGGCTAGCAGAATACAGGAACATCGAGGCAGGATCCAAGATGGTGTGTTACCTCAGATAGTGGTTGAAAATTACAATAAAGTTAATCTGGGAACAGCGATTCAAGCTGTATCTTCTGTTAGCACCCAATGAAGACCACACATGTATAAATAAATGAATAAAATAAACAGAATGAAATCAAATTTGTTTTAGTGCATCAGAAGAATTTTTACTTTCTCAGATTTTCCGATTCTAAAGGAACTGATTTACAGCAAAGGTGGCTTAATACATACACAGTCAGTTCAACATAGGGATTGAGTTAACATGAGTTCAATGCTGATATCTCCAAAGTGCTGAATTTATTAGTATATTTTCCTCTTCTGAGTAAACTAGACACTTATTTTAAACTGCTAAGTTTGGTTGGCAGAAACGTGCGTTCCCCGTCTTCATTTTCCATTTGACAGAAATCACAGCTGCTCTCGCACTAGCAAATACAGTTTAATATGCTGACCCTGTGCTTAGACTGACACCCAGCCCAGAGGTTATAACACTCTGTAAGCCAAGATTAAAACAACAGCCTGTTTGCAAAACCTCACAGTAGCAGGGTGCATCATTAACTGGGAACACTTCAGGAGTAAATTAATGCTCCAGGCCGCAGTTACTGTGCTGCCCAGTTTTGCAGTTGCGTTTTTTTATGTATCCTGCAGATCTGCTTTCTAATACATCAAGTCTCGCTGTGTGTCCCAAGTCACAACTACACTAAAACTACACTTTGTGGAAGGAATTAATCAAACTTCCCTATACCTCCACAGAGCCAATCATTTCCCTCCGATTAATCTAATGCGATCAGCGCTGTCGACTTAATATAATCCCCCATGTTGTATGGATGGTGTCCACTTACAGCAGTGTGGATAAAACCCTAACTCTTAATGAGCTTTGAACCACGCAGATGTGCAGAATTTGTGTATAGGGCGCAATGCAAATGCATACACTCCAAATACGAGTTTGCTTCACTATCGCTGACCCGCCTGGGTTGAATACGTTCTTAAAATCTGGAAAGACACTATGAGCACCTCAAGCTGTATCACCATATAACACAGAGCTGGTAACCTCAGGATTAACTGCTCATATTCCCCTTTTCAGATGCAGTAAAACTTAGTCAATTTCCACTGTGTTCCATCCCAGTGCACTTTTAATCACAGTCTTCTTTCTTTTCATGGGACTGCTGCTGCAGCGCAGGTTAATCAAATGAATTTAATTAACTTGGCCCAGGATAGGAATCAAACCTGGAGACAAGACAGGCTATAAACTGAACCAATTATCTCCCGAGCGAGGCCGGGACAGGGAGCCTTTCAGTCGCAGGCCCGGGGCGAGCTCCCTGTAAAGCTGCATATACAGAGCTGGCTCCGCAGGAATGCCGAGCTCTGTGCGGCCGTCAACACGCCACAGCCCGTGTCTGTGTGGCTGAGCCAGCAGGTGTGATACAGGCATGATGTCGCCCGTTGAGTGAGAAAGACATTACCTGCATGAGCCCAGAGTTAATAAACCCGCACGCTTTGTCGAGAGCCGTGTGCCAGGACGTGTAAACGCAGTGAGTTCTCCCGGAGGCGTGTCGTCCTTTTCACTAGAGCTCTGCGTCAGATTTTAAGCAGTAGGCTTCTGTCATTTATTTCAAAGTCGGATAAAGAGTTGAAGGATGGGGAAATGAAAGGAAAAAGTGGCGAATGATCCTTTTGGAGAGTTGCGTATGGCGTTGGTTGCTTGACGTTTCTGGACATCATTGCTGCTGGAATGTCTCACATGGCTGAGCTGAAGCGCCGGTGTACTAACCCGAGTTGATTGCTGTCTGGGTGCAGGGCATGAGCGGCTGATTATTGCCCACCCGTCTACCTCAGCAGGGGGGCCCCACAACTCTGAGCATCTCACACACACTTGACTGCCTCACTGAGAAACACACATCTGTCAGACCTGCACACCAACACACTGCTCACCACCAACACCTGTTTTTTGGGGGTGGGGAAATGTATTTCTTGATTTTCTGATCATTTCAGCACCTTTTCCCAGGTCACCTTGATCTCACCTTGATTCCCAGACAGCCTGTTGTCTGTTTTCTGCCAGGCTGTGTCTGGATTAGTACCGGGGCGGAAAGCCTGGCTGGGATTTAGAGACTGAAGGGGTTTTCACGTGTTCTGTCTGCTCACCTGTCCCGTGTCTGCTTCCTTCCTCAGAACATGGACAAAGTACTGCTGCCATCAGTGACTCTGATTGTGGGCTGCGGGGTGTCGTCCCTCACTCTCCTCCTCCTCATCATCATCTATGTGTCTGTGTGGAGGTAAGGACACTCGCCCAGTCTTGTTTTTTTTCTATTTGTTAAAAAAAAAATCTCATTATTACTTTGACTAGTATGTTACTGCATATCCCAGAAACCTCTCGCTCTGCAACAGCTGCCAGTGCTGCACGAATAAATGAGATCTGATTTGGGAAAAAATGATGTAAGTACTGTAAAATATGTTTAGTTGGAAAGCTGGAGCCAAATGTACCACAGTGTGTGAGAATGAAGGCTAAACAGCCCCCGATCATGCCTGCAAGCCCAGACGAGTCCCTGCCCAATCTGCTGGAGAACAGCGACGGGGGATTAGTGTACCCTCAGGCTGCCAGGCTGCCACAGTGAGGTCTGTGCCACCTTACGGTCCTGGTGTGTTTCAGTGAGGTTGTGCCAGGGCTTGTGAAGCCTACCCCCCTCTGGGTGTGTGCTGAGATTGTGAGACTCTTTAATTGAAACACAATATTTATTCTCCTACTAGTGTCTCCGACTTTTTGCTTGTTTTCCTTACGCCTCTGCTCCATTTTAATTGTGAGCATGGGACAATACAAACAGACTGAAGCAGTATCTGCGGCGCGGAGTGCTTTGTATTCTAAAAAAGACAGCTTGTCATTTAGAAATCAAACACTAATCTGGAAGATTTAAATTGCCATTTATTTGACAAACAGCCCGGAGCCCAGCCTGCCCGCCAGCTTGTAAACAGAATTCGCCGCTGTGTTTGCCCACCTTAATTGAGGGATAATGGAGAATAACCCAGCCCCAGTGCCCAGGGTGCTGTGTGCCAGGAGTCTGGCTCTGCTGTCCGTCTGTTGCTGGTCTGTCCAGCTGGCAGGTCTGAGCAGAGGCACAGAGAGTCATGTGACCTCTCTCCAGGGCGGGCACACACCGGGCCCTGGCTGAGTGTCACCCACTGCACTGGAGGCAGCGTGAGGGGCACAAGGATTTGTAGTTTTATTTAAAAAATAAACTTGTTCATGACAGGTAGAAGCAATCAATATATTCATAAACCTGTATGAAAGAAAACTGGATGAATTTCTATTGGAATGTGAGACCTCCTCCCATTCCTTATGATCTCCATCCTGTTTGATTTCGCTGGGCCTCTAGGATGCGTCCAAATTAAGATTAGAAGTGGATAATTAATTAAGATCACACCAAAGCCTGGAAGGGATTATGCAGCTACGCATCAGCGGTCTGATCCGATACTTCCAAGCCGTTCTCAAAGAGCAGCCCGGCTTAAAAGATTACACGTTCACTGGCAAACATTCCTGTAAAAATACAAAAATAAATAAATAAGAAATAAAAAGGGACAGTTCTGTCATTATCACCCATGACACAATGTGGGAAAAATAAAAACTCCCGGCTGCAGGTCTGGTAAAGGTATTCTCATTGTGGTTTAAACCTGCGATTGTTTTGGACAGAACGATGCTCCCACTGCACCCTCTGCTCACCACCGCCTCTCTCTCCACTGGTGTGTTTCAGGTACATCCGATCGGAGCGCTCGGTCATCCTCATCAACTTCTGCCTGTCCATTATATCATCCAATGCCCTGATCCTGATCGGACAAACCCAGACCCGAAACAAGGTATGCCGAGCCCGTCCAGACCTCCCTGGTGCTGTGTAGGAACCTGTGCAGTACAGCGGTGGTGTATATTGTGTGTATCCAACGCTCTCTCTCCCTGTGTCTCTCAGAATGATCAGCTCAGTCGCGTGCCATGTGTGTTAACCTCTCTGCCCTCCCCCCCAGGTGGCATGCACACTGGTGGCTGCGTTCCTGCACTTCTTCTTCCTGTCGTCCTTCTGCTGGGTGCTGACCGAGGCATGGCAATCTTACATGGCCGTCACTGGCCGTCTGAGGAACCGGATCATCCGCAAGCGCTTCCTCTGTCTGGGCTGGGGTGAGTGTGTGTCTATCTCTCTCTCTGCTGTCTGTCTGTCTCTCTTCGTTTCCATGCTACACCTTCCCCCGGCGTCACTAGTCTGCTGACGAGAGCCGGGGTGAGACATCCAGCCACATGCCTCCCTTGTGTTCTGTCCTCCTTTCGGTCCTTTAAAAAGACATTCTGCAGTCCTTAACACAGCCCTCGCTCTCCCTCACTCCTCCCGTTGACCTTCCATTGCTTTCATCTCTTCTGTCCCTCACGTCTCCTCTCAGTCCTCTCTGACCATTCCTGCCCTGTTTTCCAGGTCTGCCCGCTCTGGTTGTTGCCGTCTCAGTGGGGTTCACCAAAGCCAAGGGTTACGGCACTGTCAACTAGTGAGTATGCACAAGTATAATAGAGAGTACAGCTTTTAAAGTTGTCTAGTATGAGTGCTGGCATTATGCTTTCATATCAGACATTTGAATTAAACCACACTTTACAGGAAATATATTTCATACACGTGGGAAAAGCTGATCAGTGATTATTTAAAGCAGCAGTGTGACTCTTCCATAGGGTCATGTCTTATTGAGGCATTACTTCGCTGGAGGTCTTTAAGTGAACAAGTGCAATAATCAATTCTAGACTGATGCTTCCTTGGACTGAACAATGAGCCAAACCTGGTCCATTAGCCAGGCTGCTCTCTGTGATCTCCCACTCACAACCTTACTCTTAAAACACCCTTACAGAACTATTAACATGTGCCAAAGCAACCTGTTTAGTAAGGAGGTCCAAATTAAGTCTGAGTGTTACAAGGAAGCTGAAGGATGAATTTGACATTACTGCCAGCATGCATAAATATGTGTAAGTTGTACCCAGCAGTTCGAACATGATTTATTTTTAACACTGCAGTGGAATTGATGTTTTACTGTTATTATGTGTGTGTGGAAGGTTTTTCCGCTTTCATTCATCTCTGTCTGTCTGTCTTTCCATCTGTGTCAGTGCTAGTCTGTCGTTTTTGAATGTGCCGTGTCTGCATCAGGTGTTGTGGTCTGTGTGTCCCTGTGTTTGCAGGAGTGTAGCCTCTTACCCTCTCCATTTGTCCGTCTGTCTGTTCTTCTGTCCCACAGTTGCTGGCTGTCTCTGGAGGGAGGTCTCCTCTATGCCTTCGTGGGACCGGCTGCTGCTGTTGTTCTGGTATTTCATTACAATTCAGCCCTGCTATCTTTTTCACCTGCACAACAACACCGTCTCTTATTTGGACACATTCGGGACAGATACATAGGCAGTTGCAACAGCTGGCAGATGTTAGCTTTTTCATATGTTTCAAAGCAAGCATCAGGTTAATGCACACGCAAGAACATTCCCTGCTTACAGATTACTACGTATGTTAAAATAATCATTTCTGTAGTGAATCAATACATACGTTAATTAATATATTCCTTCTATGCAGTTTAGGGAATGATATAACAGTTATATATGTGTTATTCTCCCTGATGCAGATACACTGATACTGTTCTTTTTGTGTCTGTTGTTTTTTAATGCCATTAATGGCGAATGCAGGTGTTTCACTGTGTCTGTTTCTGTCTTTTAACAGGTCAACATGGTTATTGGGATTCTGGTTTTTAACAAACTTGTATCCAAAGATGGGATTACGGATAAGAAACTCAAGGAGCGAGCAGGGTACGCCTTATACCAATACATACCATTCATTGGTGGACCCATAACCAGCCTGTCTACAGGGGGAGCCAGCTCCAGAGAGACCACCAGGATTAGACCTTAGAGTCGGGGGGGGGGGTCATGAGACCATGCTGAGGCAGAGCTGAGCGTGAGGGAGAGACTGAGACAAGGTTATAGCAGATATATACTGGGAGACAGTGAGGCAAGTTCAGAGAGAGCAATAGTTGGGTAACTGCAAAAAGCAGAGCTGTCTAGGGCTGGAGGGGAGTAGTTCGAGTGGGAGATGCGGGTGGGGCAGTGGAAGGGGTTTGTGTGGTGAAAAACCAGCCCTCAGGGCAAAACAAGTGGCATCTTCGAGTTAGTGGCGAAGATGAGGGACTGGCAGGTGGGCAGTGTAGGTACAGACAGGAGAGGATGGATGGGGATGGTTATATAGACAGGACAGATGCTACAACACAGGGATGGGGATTAAACTGGCACTGCAGGCTGTCAGAAGGCAAAGTGTCTAGAGCTCCTCATTTATTTATGGAGACATAGGATTCATTGCTGTTTTCATTATTATTATTGTATACACAACTTTAGAATATAATAATTATTTATGTCTGTTTAGTTGAAATAATCCAGTGTGGTGGCACTGAGTTCTATAGGAGGTGCCCTCAGGGAAGCTGTGTGGGGATTAATGTTACAGGAAGTAAGGGCAGGCCCCGAGGACGAGGGAAGACAGCTGGTTATTGATCCCGAACAGCCATGTCTGTGCTCACCCCATTGCATCTCTACTACATGGTTTTGTATTGCTATCATATGTGCTTCTCTACATTGCTGCAGCTTTCCTTTTGTAGATGTAGCTATTGCCTATTTATATTTATATATATATATTGATATATCCATTTCTATTATTATTTTAGTTTATGTTTATTTTATTGAAAGGGATTGTGGAAAGCCATGCCGGGAGACGGACAGTTATGTAAAGTCCAGAGCGTGACCTGGCTTACACCGGTGCATCCGATCAGTAGTGTCACCTCAGGAGATGCACTTGAGAGACATTAAATGTTCCTAACCATGTTCCACAGTGGAACTCTTATTAGGAATTTTAGTGCATTCCTAAGAGTATGTCAATTATATAAAGAATATGTCAGTAGTCATGTATTTCATGAGCCCCATCTTGATGTAATTGGGCTGCTAGGCAGTGTGACTCCCGGTCTCAGCCTGTAGCAGGGAGTCCCTGTGTGCCAGTCAGCCGTGGCAAGTTGAGGGCAGGGCCGTCATGGCATTGGAGGACTCTCCTGCAAACTGCAGAGACAGAGCACATCTCTTCGACCGCAGCAATTCCTGAGCCCGGACGGCACCGTCTCCCATCATGGGTTCCGTATCCCTTTGCAACCAGACTGGTCTCCACATTGGCATTTTTACTGCATCCAACTGCTCTTTAACCTAAAATATGTGATGCCTCTATGATTACCTTTCTGATCAATTCTATCTGTTGTCTGAAACATTGTGTTTGGATTCTGCAGCATCCCCTTACCACGTTCAGGACACTCACTCAGAACCGAACCCCTCAATTGGACCGATTCCCTGATTAAATCACTTTGCCCACAAAGTTACATTGACTTGGCCCTTCTGTCATCCCAGCCCCCTAAACAACAATAATAATCATAATAATAATACGTAAAATACAGTTTGGAGCAGGCTTGCATAGAGGGACAGTATAAAATATTGTTTTTAATCCAAAATATGCCAAGAACTGTCAATGTGAAGGGAGGACATTCATGGCTTGTAAATATACACTCCTCTAAAGTCTAAAGAGAGGAAAGAATAAAATAACTATATTTAAACACAACAGGAGCTAACTTACCTAAAAATATTCAGTTGATTCAAATGAATTCAGGCGTCCCCAAACCCCTTGAATTGTGGGACAGTGTTTTGTAAAGAAAACAGTAGCTGTGAATTACTTAGATATGCGTTTGAAATAACCGGCACTCTCAATACTGTCCATGCGCTTTTCAAAACCCACACGACTGACATCCACAGAGAGAAGCAATTCCAGTCTCTCGTCGTGGTCAGCTGCGCTGTGCCAGTTTCTGTGGCATGTCCTCAGTCGGGACCCCTGCCTAGTGCGTCCATGAAATCCAAGCGTCCTGCTGTCTGTGGTGCTTTCACATGCTTCTCCTTACCCCTGTGGGCCTGTGTGTGTGTTTTAATTGTGTGTGTGTGTTTGTACATATCACTGTAAATACTACAGAAGCACAGATGGAGTCAGCTTGGGAGCAAATAGACCTAGTTCATCGGGGACAGGAGGGGAGAGAAGCCAGGGCAGACAGGCAGTAGTCTGGTGAAACACTCCAGTTTCAGTCAGACAGACAGATCCACAGACCAAAGCTGTGCCATGCAGACGGTGCTGTAGGTCTGTAACACTGCAGATAACTGAAGATGGGATTTGCGTGGCAGAAGGTGACAGACTTGTCATCAGCATTGCCCTACATCACTGCGGTGCCACTGCAGTGATTTTGTGTTTGGTTCCAACAGTCTGCGTTCGATTTCCTGTGCAGAGTGACATTAAGTGCATCTGCAAGGGGAATAAAATGGTACATTCGTCAGTAGAGCAGCTGTACAGCTTGTCCCCTCTCCCTCGCTATGCCAGGGCCGAGGTCTAATGCAGCTCTTTGTTCTCCATTCTGGGTAATAGACTCAATAGACACAAAGTATTTAATTAAACTACTTAAACTGGGCTATTTCTAGACTGGTCCTTCTGGACAATCTAGACTTCAGTATTTAAAATTCAAGAAGCCCTTTTCTCCCCACTTGTTTATTTCCTCTGTACTCATATTCAGAGCTCTGTTAAGCACCAATACACCATTTCTGATTCAAAAATAAATCGCAGAATCCTGCCAACAGAGAAACTACCTCAAAATTGTATGTATACATTATATATACACATTAAAGTTTTAAAGGAATATGTTACTATTGACACTGTGAGGATAATATAGTCACTATTATTTAGAGCGATGTACAAGTAAAACATTATTGGCTTTGTAACATTTGCTGAAGTGAGACGAATTTGAAGTCAATTTATTGATTTGCTTTTGCTTTTAAAATTGAAAGGCCAGGTCATGTGTGTTGGAGTAAAAGTTGACAATGGACATATCTTATTTATTACCCAGAGCAGAGATGACATGGATAAATGTCTCTGCAAATTTGATTCTAGAGGTGTAGAAATACATATAGGCCTTCATTCATAGATATAGGCCTTCGACATTTGTTGCACTTCGTTGGATGATGGTATCTGTATAACAATCTCACACATACATTCAACTGGAGACCAGCTGCAGTGGTTTTGAAAGAGCTGGGGTTAGCAGCAAATGGTGACAAAGTCTATTTGGGTACTAAGCTGAATGGAAATCCTTCACATATTTCATAACTGCTGTATCTCTCTCTAGAAGCACACATGTACAATTTCAGAAACCACTTAGTGCAGAAAGAGATTGAGAATGGACGCAATTCTTCAACAGTTAATTGATTACTTTTTTTTTCTTCAAACTGTTGCTGCCTCCAGCAGTTGGTTTATTGGCCCAGTTGCCCCTCCATTGAAAAGAAAAGTGTGTAGCCTACATACATAAAAACAATGTTCTCTGTGACAATTTCCTAGCTGCAGGACTGTTCTGACTGGACTATTTGTTAATGGCGGTGGGAATGCAGTGGGGATCTCTCAGTGCTAGTCCGAGTGTAATAGGCTGTTAGTATTGCAGTAGTACAGCCCGGGGGCCACGGCACTGAGAAACCACAAGGACACGAGGCAGCTGTTCAGCAAAGACATTAAAAAAACAGAATTATGAAATCAAGCCTGGAAATAATGATCCCGGGTGCTTAAACTCTTAATTGAGAGAAGAAAATTAAGCAGTACTTACAATTTAAAGGGGCACTGCAATTAATGCTCCAAGACAGAAGAGGACTTCTGAAAGGGTGCTTCATTAAAGATAAAACAGTGGGTTCTCCTCACTGTAGATACAAACAAGCAAGATTTCCACTTTGCATTGTATATTTGACATTTTAATATATATTAGATAAGGGCCCAGCAGCATTACAATATCTATTTTTAAGATTATTAGATAATGAATCAGCCTTTTGCAGCATTGGTAAGCAACCCAGGAACTGTTTTCTGTCAGGTTTTGTAGGTCTCCTTGCATCCTTAGTTGCTGAATGATTTTAATTGGTTCAGATTTGCCAATCGCGGCTTTGGCAAACTAGATAAGAGCTTGTGCAGAATACCAGCCAGAGCCTAGTCCTTCAGGACCAGGTTGATCAACAGCAGAAAGAGGAGTACTCTTTCCAGACAGATGACCTGCCCAGACACTTGACATTATCTAGAAACAGACTAAATTAATCTTAACAGTTGTCATGGATTGTGTTCACTGCTGTGCTTGTTGTAGTGCTACTGTAGGAGTCACTTTTTACAGTGACTTTACAACTTACAATTTGCACAACCAAAGTAATAATTTGCCTTTCCGTGCTGTTGAATAGACATACAATGTGCATAATGTGATTATACACCGTGATACAAAGTATTGCCAAATGTAACAGCTGTGTATCATATTTTACACATTAATGCATTATGTATGTGTGTAATAACATGTAATTACATATGTAATAGCATAGTAGGTACAATTTAAATGCATTATGGAGAGTCATACTACTGCGTTCCATCACTGTGTAGAATAGGTTGGTTACATGACTTTGCTGCCATTCTGTTGGCAGAAGTTGGACATTTGTTCTTCATGCCAACGCTTTAGTAAATATATTACCCATTTCAATTACAGAAGCTGACTGACGCACCGCAGCATTCAGCAGTCCTTGAGTAAACACTCTTAGCTTTCAATGTAATGCCTCTGATACAGATTAGGTGTTGATTAAGTAATAAGGACATTATCAGGGACATTTGTATGTTTAAAAATAGACCGAGACAACATAATTTACTATTTTAATTTAGTGTGGCCTCTTGTACGTGACGTTAATACCAGACCACAGACAATGTTAGGAGACACCCTGCTTGGGCAGTGCAGCAATGTCAACACCCCTTGGGATGACTGGCACATTCAGTCTGAATCGTATCACTGACATGGTGTGAGCACCACCATCTGAGAAATAACCACTATGAGAAAAGGATCAAAGATGATTTTTTGAATCTGGAATGGCAGGACAGTCCAGGACAGCCTTATCCAAGAATGGATCCAGTTCCCACAACAACCAGCACTCCTCAGGGGCAAGTCCTCGGGAAGGGAATCGTGTTTGTGGCTTGGTCACTTCCCGTTATTTTGTGAATGTCTTATAGATGAGTTTATCTACTTTATGTATGCTACCAATGACACCTATACAGCAAATCGTACAGTACACTTTTAGTAGATAATAAGTAGATAATATTTACAGGAAAGTAAACACAAACTTTTAAATTATATCATTAAGACAACAATAAAACATACAAAGTCCTAAAGAATTGTCAAGACATTTTGGCGAATCACATTATGAATCAAACAATGCTTGGAAAACATCTGAATTACACAAAATATTTCTCATTATATCTGCAGTGTAGGTGTTTACATTACAGATTAATTACTCCAAGATTGTTCCTCTTTTTAGATCTCTAACACATTTATTAAATGCATTGAATTAATGTACTTTGAGAAAAAACGTTATAATTGAAATTATTTTGGTGTTAAATGTTCAGAGAAGACGCTGAGGAAACGAACAGAGACATTGAACAGTATCACGAGTGTTGGGTCTTCATTGTATTTAATGAGGCAGGCTAGAAAAACTAATGGAGGTAACTAATTTAGTACAATAGGGTTTATTGGAACGAGTGCAGACCTCTTTGTTATGCTTGGAACATATTAGAGTATTTTATCAAAAAGACCTCAACTACAAAAGAGTCATTTAAACAATGTACCAAAATAGTGAAAACAATGAGCTTATAATTAAAAATTGAAAAATAAAAATAAATCAATAAAATCAGCTAACTTTATTTTAATTTTTTGTTTTGTTTTTCATTTTTAACGCAGCTGACATTTTAAATTCTCCCTCTGAATTGACCCCTGCTAATTGAACTTGAGTATTCAAACAAACAAAATCAAACAGAAATATATATAGCAAACAAAATCCAGGATAAATACAATTATCTGTCCAGCGATCCCTTCTGTAGATAACTCAGCTCCCCAGGGCAGTTCTGCAGCCTGACCCGGTTTCAGTCCGACCGGTCTCTGACCAGAGCAATAGCTTGTCCACCAGTTCCTGTGCTGGCAGCCCACCCTCCCGTGGTTCTCCACATGGGCGTGCGATTAAATATGAGCTCAGATCGATACACCACTGCTCCCCAAAGCAATGCAATGCCTGCCTCCTGCTAGTCCACCTTACCTCCAACCCCCCGCCTCCCTCGCACTGCCACACCCTGCCCCCACTCCGCCAGCTCCCCTCCGTGTCCCGCCCCCCACCCTGAATGAGGACCCTCTGTAGGAAAGGGGATACTGCAGCCGCTGTGTTTCGTGGCTGGCTCTGTGTGTTTCAGTGTGTTGATTTGAATTGCAGTCAGATGACAGTGCCTCTGTACAGTATGACGCTCAAATGTGCCAAGTGCGGAGTTATCTCGTCGGCTGACGTTTCCACCACAGCCACCAGTAATGCCATGTTAGTCCCGCTAATTATTTCAAAACTGTTTTTCTGATTATTTTAACTTTTTTTTTTTTTTTTTTTTTGAATAACTTTCTTTGTCTTTTTTTCTTCTTCACTTTTTTGGTAATTTTTTAATAATATTATTATTACTTTTCCCCTTTCATTTTTAATCTCTGTTTGATTTGATTTGATTCCCCCCCCCCCCCACACACTCCCGTTGTGCTTCTCTGCAAGGCTTTAAGTACCAGTAGGAAGTATCAACATTGCAAAAGTGGATACTGTTCAAGCTGTCCCTGTATGACACTACAGCTAAATGGCTGTGAAATAAATAAATAATGAAGGGGCTTCATCATCTGCTGAAGACCTTTTTGAATGTTATAGCCCTTTCTGTGGCAGCCTACCTGCAGGGCTGGTCATACAGGGCCTACAGGGTTGAACATATCCTTTTGGTTTGTTTTGGATTGAGGATGTTTGTACAGGAAAGCTGATTGAGTTTGCATGCTTCTTGCATTCCTGTGTGAGTCCCCTGGTAGGGAGCAGTGCTGCGCTGGGGTCCACGGGGGGTCCAGGACTGTGCAGAGGGGTCATAGCATATCATAGCAAAGCAGAGAGGGCAGTCTTTCCCTCAGCTGTGCCATTATGGGCAGGGCACTGGTCTTGTCTGTAGGCAAGGAGTGAAACAAATCACTGTGGGGACACATCCATGTTTGAGAGCTAGTGTCAATGCAAATGTATACCCTGTAGAGGCCGGTCCATGGTGTTAAGATGAGGCACAGGTGGCAGTGCATAGCTGTAGAGGAGAAGGGTCCCTTGGGCTCTCATGGCTATTCAAGGACAGACTAGAAGAGTGACAGATGGGCATTCAGTCTCTGGATGCCATACACATCCTGTATACTGTTATCGTTTCCATGAGAATTCAGAAGAGGACATTCTGAAATTACAGATTTCAGTTATTCAACTAGCCAAATGTCACCTGATCAAAAAACACCTACCTCTTCCCTTCCGCTGCAAAGTACAATTAACGTACACTTAAAAATCAATACCTCAGTATTATAAAGCACATTTCAATCCTCACTCCTCTCAGAAACCAAGACTAGAAGGAGATTTTTGTTTTACTCCAACTCTTGTGGGTCTAAACTTAGCTCTGAGGGTCAAGAGCTCACCGCTGATAGAGCTGTGTATGAACTATACATAGAGATTTCTCCATCATGTTCCTTTTTGTTGTTGTTTTCCAGTATTCGTCTTATGCCCCCACTTTAAATTGCGTATCCAAATGGAAAACCTATACCTGTTCCTATATGTGTTAGAGTGGATTCATACAGTGCCCAAAATAGCGGATTTATATTTTCTCTGGCCTCAGTGTTGTATCAACATTGTATCAAACTGGCTATTGTATTGGCCAAACAAGTTCTACATACTCACCGTAGGTTTTAGACGGGCAGCGCTGATGGTACGCTCTGAGGTGCCCCTTTACTGTGGTACATGCAGAGGTACTTCATCTGCAGAGCAGTGTGTGCCAAGGCCACCCATGCCTTTCTGGACAGTGCGGTCGGGAGCAGGCTGTACCCACTGAGGGACACAGCTTGAACATGTGCACTCCTGATAATCAGATTTGCCTTTGGCTCCTGCTTTCTCACTGTCCCTGCCTGTCCTGGGCTGGAGAAGACTCTCAGACCTACTGTGTAACACACACAATCTGGCCGCGGGTACATTGTGGTTGTCTAAACTCCGCTGTGCAAGAGCCTCTGCTTCTCCTCAAATCAATGGGACCAGTTTCCCATTGGTGCTCTGACCTGGGAATGCTGGCGAGCTCCTTTGCTGCAGCTTCCACATTTCTGCTGCCATTATAAAAACCCAGAAGAACAATGGCCAGACACATTCTGTTTTATTAGATCCATAAATTCTTTGATTTAGTAACGGAAACGACGCGTGGTCTCTGATAGTGAATAGAGGACCTTTAAGAGGAAATATTTAACTATCATTCACCTGTCACCGCCACGGTTTACTACTCGGGGCCAAAGACAGTGTGAAATTAAACGCTGGAGACTGCAGCGGATAACGAGGGCCAGCCATGCGGGAGCGGTAATTGTTGAAATGTCTCCGGTATTAGGAAGCTAATGCCCTATATAAGAGTTCAGTCTGGATGTGGATGAGAATGGATATCTGTTCTCTTCAAACACTGTCGCCACCCTCGTCCTCAGGTCTCTCTCTGCTCATATTGTGCAGCGATGAGAGGAGACTATGTGGCCAAGAGGAGACCCAGTAAATTACTTTTATAGTCTAATTTTCCAGGTTTTTATGGTCTAATGATTCATAAAAACTGATATCAAGATAATTAAACAATGCAGTTACCAGTGCAGGAGCCGTTAACTCCCTGCCGGTGATGTCACAATTGCACTGCACTGCAGCCGCCACAAAAAATATATCAAAATAAATCAATTAGAGGGGTTTTAATTCACTTTGAGTCAGATTTGTTTTCTGTTTATTAAAAAGTGAAATTCACATTGTGTGCATCAATAAAAAGAAAAGGCTCTTCTATCAAAGCCCACTAAATAGCATATGCACGATTTATTCCAGTCATAAAGCTGTCCATCAGTCCTTAGAAGATTTGCAGGCCACAGTGCACGGGAAGGGGAGGCCATTCATTAGTGATCAGAGAGCAGTTGTCCAGCGTGGATAGGTAGGCGATAGAAAAAATGCTGTACATCTCCAGTTTATACACAAACATAGTTTCGATTCTAGACTGATAGACGAGTTTGGGAGTTTACAGAACAACCAGTAATTAACAAATCTGTATATTTGGAAAATAAATAAATAGCTCGGAATCCAGCACTGATTAAATGTTTTCATTTGGTGAACATCATTTTCTTCAAAGTAGTTTCCCCACATGATAGTGCCCACTTGATGTAAATACAAACACATGGTGGTGACCAAATCCCAGCCCACATGCACTGAACATTTTTTGGAAAGATTATATGCTTATACTCAACAATTTTATGCTTAGTAATGCAGTGTTTGGCATGCATTTTAGTAATAATGCCTTCCCCGAACAATTTGTTTATTAATTTATTCTTCATAATTGCTGGAATGGAAAGTAACCTAAAATACCCCCCTGCCCCTCCCTTGTTAATATATAATTAATGGAATAATTCAGATTAATGACATTACTGATTGGGCTATTGCCAACACTCTGCTGGTAAATTATTATAATAAATCCGACAAGGTCTGTGATCGTTGCCCGTCCCGTTTACAAGTGTAGCTGTTTTTCGTATCCAGTGATATTAAGCTCAGATTGATTATGCTCTCTGCTGTTAAAAGGACAGCTTCCTATCTGATTCCTGTCAGCAGCAAAATTATGTGTATTCGTCTATACAGCTCATAAAGAAGTCATCTGTCCTTTTTTTAACATCAAAATGGCGTGACACGCCTAAAGTTCAGACGAAGGCAGAGGTCTTTGCTGTTACACTGTGAGGTCCAAGCCAGTGGAAAAACACTAAATTCAATTGAAACCAGTTACTCTCGTTTTATTGTCATGTTGGCTTCGGTTGGTGAAACAGCACAGGCCATTATGTGCATTTGATTTTTTTTTGGGGGGGGGGGGTTTGTTTTAATAATTTTACCTCTCGTGTTATTGGTTCAGATCGGTCTCAAATTAGATCAGGTTTAGTGCTGTCCGGTCATCTCCCAGTGGGCACCAGTCAACATTACAAAACTACAATCCAATTTGTTCAAATCTAATACAGGGTCAAAGGGCACTGAGAGAGCAGAGTCTTTCGAGTCGGAGTTGCACTTAGCAGCCACATTGAAGATCCGTCCAATTTCAAAGTGCCGCACATGATACACTCAAAACAGTGCAAAAGAACAATCAAAAAATAATACTTACATTTACAAACAACTGATTGTGCTCTTGTTGTGTAAAGCACAGATCAGTTTAACCTTCACAACCCTCTCTTTAACGCAGTGCTTTTTGATAGCTGTGCGGTTTGAGTGGAGGCTATTAAACGCTTGTTAAAATAATACCTCATAGTTCACCATCGTAAAAAATCTGTCCTTTCGGGATTAGTAAACCGTGCCTCGCCGTTTGCAGTAATTTATTGTCGCTGTAAATGTAATAGATTTCATTTTGTCCAACCACCCTCTGTGCCTGGTCTCCCT
Source organism: Amia ocellicauda (assembly GCF_036373705.1). Lineage (NCBI taxonomy): Eukaryota > Metazoa > Chordata > Actinopteri > Amiiformes > Amiidae > Amia > Amia ocellicauda. The sequence goes on along the minus strand of NC_089867.1, from coordinate 15,470,483 downwards.
TGTAAAACAGATTTTAATCTCAACCTGACTGACTGGATAATTAGCTTCTAAATAAACCATATTTCCTTCAGCATTTATAATGCAGAATCTGCAATTAATTTTTAAATTTGAGGAATTGTCAGCTTTGGGGTAGTTGAGTAAATATTCAGGCAGGAGGCTTGCAATTCATCGCAGTTCATGCTTATAGGACTTTGATCGGATTCAAGCTGAAGTCAGGTATCCCCAGCAGAATGACATCACAGATTGCACAATTTTCATAAACCCAAAGTTGACTGGAAAAAAAAGGAAAACCTGCAAAAATATATCTTCTTGTTTTGTTTTTGTTTTCTACTATAGAGGAAATCACGAGTGGGGTTACAAATTCTTAAGATTCATTCTGTATTGTTTAATGGGTACTAAATTAAGTGTGTCTGAGAGCTAGGAGAGAACTGAATAGAAAACTCAACAATAGGGGGAGGATTTAGTTTGAATTTAAAATGTCAGTATGGAAGTAGGTTGGCATTAAATGAGAAGTGAACTAGGAAGGATGAATTAAATTAAAGAAGAGCTTGTGTTCTTAAAGCAGTTTCAAAGTATACTAAGGAAGAGGTTTTGATCAGAAATACAAGAGTGCAAAGTGATTAGGATCTGGTGGAGCATAATCGCGGGCTGAGGACTAACAGAATAGAGAGGTCAGCCAGAAAGAAAAGTCTGTTGTCGGGCTTTTGCACACGATCAGTGCTGAGCATCCCCACTGTCCCGAGAGAGAGAGAGAGAGAGAGAGAGAGAGAGAGAGAGAGAGAGGCTGCATCTGAGGGCTGTCCTGTAGAATTATCCTGTCTCACAGAAGAAACCCCCAACAATCATTGCTCTGTCTTCACCTTTCTGTTGGCTTTTTGTTTTCTCACACCTCTGCTGCATCTCTGAGCTCTTCTTTTGATGTCGCTGTTGTTATTATTTGTTTTTGTTTGATTTTGTTTCTGTGTGTTTAAAAGTTGAAGCAAAAAGGGCAATCCTACACAATGTGGCATTAGTAGTAGTCTTAGTTGGCTTTTGGCCTGTTTATTGTTATAATAAGCACCTTCTTATAAATAGTACCATATCAATTTAGCTTCAGATTAGCCGTATAAGTGTCAATTTCTTAATTAACTTCTGAGACTTAATGTGTTATGTATATATCAAAATTACATTGATTAAATTAATATCCACGTATTTTATTCCCATATCAGTGTAATATTGAACAATGTATTCAATTATTGATTAATTTGGACTGTGACTGAATTTTCCTTAAGAGGAGAGAGAAACATTATTTGCCTTCTAACTTGTCCTGTTTCTCACAGAGGCAATTGTTTTTTTAGTGCCCCGCCCTCCCCCTGCTGTAATTGCAGATGTATGCCAGCTTGCATTACAAAGCTGGAAGACTGCCACACTAAAGTGCTCCCCCCGAGCCCCTGCGCATGTGTCCTGGGTAGAGAGGAGTGTAGCCTTGCCCTGCTTGAGTTGTTGCCCTGGCGCTGTGTTGCCCAGCCTGACCGAGCTGCACTTCCCTGTCTGTCCTGCAGGGCATCGCTGTGGAGCTCCTGTGTGGTTCTGCCCCTGCTGGCTCTGACCTGGATGTCAGCAGTCCTTGCCATCACCGACCGCCGCTCCGCCCTCTTCCAGATCCTCTTCGCCGTGTTCGACTCCCTGGAGGGCTTTGTCATCGTAATGGTGCACTGCATTCTGCGGAGAGAGGTACGCTCCCTGAACAGAGATCTACTGCACAGATACAGAGAGAGAGATACGGTATGTGTTCTGTGGCTGTACGGCGTGTAATGCCATCATTTGTGGTATAGGTGCAGGATGCTGTGAAATGCCGAGCGGTGGACCGTCAGGAGGAGGGCAACGGAGACTCCGGGGGATCTTTCCAGAATGGACATGCTCAGCTCATGGTAGGACAGGACTTCAGCTGGATTAGAGGATAAGCAGGGAGTGGGGTGGCAGCAGAGCCACAATCCTGGGTGGGTGACAACTATTATAGGGTCGATGTCTGCTGGTTTTACTGGAAGGAGTGAAAGTGAAGTATCATAAATTGAAATAAATGTATAGGATGGCTATTTAGGCAACAGTACTAAGAAATCTTCATTGTTTTATCTTCACAGACGGATTTTGAAAAAGACGTAGACATGGCTTGCAGATCAGGTGAGTTTCTCATCATTTCCATATGGCCTCTGTTTTATCGTTTTTTATCCCATACACGTCTCAGCCCTTTGCATTTCTGCACTTTGACCTCGTTCTACAGTTACCCCAGACAAAGCACACGTCTCAGACATTTCATCCTTCAGAATCAGCTTCCATTGAAAGTATCTATCTACTTTTTCACTGGTACAAAGATTGGAAGCCAAAACTCTATATAGGGTATAAATAGATTATGTTACAATGTGCTCTATTAATATTACAAGGACTGAAGGGTGAGAGTTACCCAGGAACTATGATATATGCTCTACATATGACATTGAGAGATTACTGGGACACAGGTTTATTTCATTAAATTGCTCACATCCTCTAATAAGTGATTTGGTATCTTTCAAAATTAGATATTAGATTAGTATCTTAGTCTTGATAACAGAAACATATTGAAAACAAACACAGCCATGTCTGTTGGCCACTGTGAAAATGTGTCTATGGTTTTAACAAGAACAAAGTAGAACAGCACATTATCCCAGAAAAAATGTATTTTTCCCTGACTCATTGATAACCCCCCACCCTCCCCCAAAGTACCTTCTTGAAAACTATTCAGTTCATCATTGATTTAAATTCAGTGATAGTATCTGAAGCAGTGGAAAGACAAACAGATCTATAATTGGGCTCACAGAACTAAACTTCTACTGTGGTCAGTTACCTAAGTGGCTCTTCCCACTGTTTCAAGAAGTTAACAGACCCTTTGAGAATCTCAGCCAGAAGTCCACTGCTGAGAGCTACAATGCTGTTGTCCTGCAGTGTTGTGGCCCTCAGCGGTCAGTATGGCTGAGTGGTCCTGACCCCTGACCCCTGACCCCTTACTGGGTGTCTCACTCTTACCAGTTCTAAACAAGGACATCCTCTCATGCCGGTCGAACTCCATCCTAGGCACCCTCAAGCGCTCGTCACTGCAGGGAGACGAGAAGATGGCGCCCCAACAGCTCACCCTGCAGAAGGGCTCCAACTTCAACACGCTGCCAGCCAGCATGACCAAACTTCACCTGCAGAACGTGGCGGACTATGCCAGCCACACCCTGACGCTGAAGAGGGACAAGAGTGGTGGTGGGGAGCTGCCCAGCAGTAAATCCATCTACATCTGTGATGGAGAGCTGTTCAAGCAGCTGGACGCTGATCTGACCCGCACACAGAGCGAAAGCAGCGCCCCCGATGGCAGCAGCTACGTGTTGCTGCCCAACAACACCTCCACCCTGCGTGCCAAGCCCAAGGACGACCAGGCCAAGTACAACATCAGCATCGAGCAGCTGCCCCAGACCCGACTCATCCACCTCACCACCCCAGCAGGAGAGCCAGTTCCTGGATTCAGTCTGAAGACCCTGCCTGCGGACCGGGTCAGCGTGTCCTGCTCCGAGAGGGACTCCCCTGTCCAGAACCTGCAAAACGTCTCTAGTGAATCACAGATGACCAACAGCCTGTGCGATGCCGGGGATTCAGGGAACTCAGGCATGATGTCCAAGAGCGAGACTGTCTCTACACTGTCCATGAGCTCTCTAGAGGTAAGGCCTCATCCTCATCTCCATCCTCACTAGTGTTACTTCTTTGAAAACTAACTGAATGTTGGTGACATGTTTGAGATGTGTTTTCTCTCCACCAATAAGGTGTTAAGAACGACTCTGGAGAGCTCTGGAGAGGAAATCTCTTGTATGTGGGCTTTTGTCACATGTAGTGCAGCAGCTACTTTTCAACAGATGCCACAGTGATGCTGTAGCACCCCCCGCAAAATGCATTTCTTACAGTATTGACATGAAGAGGCGGTGAGGCCTATATGGATACTTCAAACGCAAACAAAATGATCTAGTGGGTGGTGGGAGCTATTACAAAGTTCTGCCTCTCTTATGTGAGAACTTTCTGTGAGCATGTTGCACAAGATCTTGTTAAGAGAAGCAGCACAGGCAGCTCGATGACTCATGACAAGACAACATCCTCGTTCCCATTAAGAAAACTGACGCAGATGTGAAAACATTACAGTAAAAGCATTGGATGAGAGAACACTGTGTGCAGCATAGAATTACATTTACTTAACATGTACAAGTAAATATTAAGTTTGATTGCAAACAATTAGTGAAGTCTAGTCTTATATCAGTGCATAGGAGAGACAGCCACAGGAATGGGTTCTGTAGGATTTTCTTTGTGTTCCTGTAGCAGAAAATTCAAGTTGTAATAAGCCCTGTCTCCCAGGTAATATTAATATTGGCGTTCACTTGTGGATGCCAGCATCATTACCCATTAAAAGCCTATAGAAAGAGTGACAGCATTGGTTAAAGAGTAGAGTTGGAATCTGTCAGCATGCCACAGTTACTTCCAGTTTATTACCAAACATTTATTACATATTCATACCCATAGCCACTCCATAACATGTGCTTAAGGTTCAGACACTGGTTAAAAAGCAAATTAAAAACACATCACTTGAAACCTAAAAATACCCTGCCTCCTCACACACCCCTTTCCCCATTTCAGGTTTCAGTGGGCTTCTGTTGTGCATTGTGTTCTGAGACAGGTTCACACAGCACACACAAGGTAGATATATTAATTCAAGCAGATGGCAGTGGGGATTATGGAAGAGGGGCAGGTTTTCAGACCATAAGAGCGTGTTTAATTACTCCCAATTACAGGCATTAAAATTAGGCTCGAGACGCGTTTCCTTGTGCTCGCAATGATTTGCACGTCAGAGTGATTCACGTAAGTCAAAGCCCTAGTGGAGGATGACACCAGACTCGTGATAATTAAGAACATCCATCTGATTTATTATTTATTGTTCATTATTCGCTGCATTTCTGAACCGCCACTCCCGTTTCGAGAGTGGCCCATTTGTATGAGCGCAGGACAGAGATTATAGCTACAAGATTCAATCTGAAAACAAATGAAGGCTGTCTAGCTCTCCCTTTGCCTTTGTTTTCATGGTGACCAGAGTGCCTGGAACCATTTTCCAGGAAGACTTTGTGTAGTCAAGGCCAGCTGATTTGGTTTAATGTTCTATAATTTAGTATCTCCACTTTGGGATTTAAAATCCTTATGTTTATTCATTATATATCTCCTGACATTCCTGGAAGAAATAAAAGAGATAGCCGAGTGCATTTCCATTCAAGTGAAATCTCCTCAAGCATGACAGCGACAGAGTGATGGACCGAAGCACATCACTGATATGATGCAAACTGTTTCTCTCTGGCTTTTATAGATTCACTGATTGCAGACTTCAATTTTTGAAGGATTTTAGAATAATATTATTTTAGGCCCCACACGATTAATATTTAAAGCGACTCTTTTTCTTGAGAAGTCACCACACTCTTTGACAAGGGATGTATAATCCCCTTATTCTGAAGTGGGATGTCAATGTCGGTATTGGTTAAATTAACTCTCCAGCCCCTTCTGCCGTCCTCATTTGTTCATGATGTGACTGAGCTGTGATGCAGGCCTAGGCATCGCTGAAGGATGTGTCTGTAGAAACCCCTGGCGACGGTTATCTATATCAATGCTACGCCGACTATACTGCCAGCGATTGCCACAAAGAGCAATGTCTGTCATCCGCAGACAGACCGCTCTCAGAGCACAGCACCGTCTCATTAGGAATATTGATCGATTGATAGCTGGAGTCTGGAGGCAGCACACCAGCGATTCTAATTTTAGGTGTGAAATATGACGAGGAGATTGTGCACTGCATTGGTAACAAAAAATAAAAAATCGAATTAAGCAGTTTTAATCTTTTATGTTCATTACAGCCATGCATTTTTCATGAGATAATGATCATTCTAGGTGGCGAGGGAGTCCGGCTACAGCCTGCAATGAGACTAAATGAATTGGCAGGCGGGGAGGGACCGGGAGGCAGCAGGGCAGTGAGGGATGGAGGATAGGGCTGGGACACTGGGAGGCAGGGCGGTGAGCGATGGAGGATGGGTCTGAGAGAGACAAGGGCATTGTGGGAGAGATAGTTAAAGCTTAGGGACTGGGATGGATGTGGCATACGACAGGGATGAGAGCCGAGGGACGTGAAATAAAGGAGGCTAACAAACAAGGCAGGTTTGCTGTGATGTAAGTCAGATGCAGTGTTAGATTTAATGGAACACATTTGTGTCCATGCTGAAAATCCCACATGGTAGTCCCTAAGGAATGTGGGAGTCTCCTTCTTTCTTCTCCCGCTGCAGTTCTGCCTTGAAAAAATTAAGTTCGACTAACTTTCATCTCCCAGCCTGTAGTTCACAAACCCTGACAACTGTGGAAGCTGCTGTCTCCCAGTTAAAGTCTATAGGGAGGGTCTGACTGGTTTCCAGTAAAGGTCACAGCCCAGAGATAACACTACCAGTAAACACAGTAGAGTAACAGAAATTCACTGTTGTTTTTCGGATCAATGTTACTCTGCTACTCCACCATCCTTGGAAATTACTTTTAATTAAGAAATGATTAACAGTATAGTGTACTTATAGAAATGTATATATATTCACACAGATTTGTACTGTTGTTATTATACTTGCTGAAATATTGAATTCTCTAGACCCTTAAACCTGTAGATTACAGGTGGAACATCTGGCATGATTTTAATTGTATAAGAGCAAAGACAGCCAGGCACTTTAAGGGCAATTGAGGTAAGCTTCCCATTAGATAATCTGAGCAGTTCAATCAAGTCTCTTCATCAAACAATCCATCTGAGATCTCCTTCCTGACCCTGGAGATTCGCTTTCATGAGCTTTATTAAGTGTTCATCTTATCAGGGCTTATTTTGTTAATGAGAAAGCCCTGCCACCAAGTTCAATTAGTGTACATGGGGATGGCACGCAGAGCTGGGATGATGGAAGGAGGCCTGCTGGCATCCAGCTTTATTATTTCAATCTGCTACGCATGCTCTGGACGCGTAGGGTTGGTGCAGTCAGCCGGAGCATCGCGTTGTTCAGCCTGCTCTGTAGTGCGCTGGGTTTGTCTCTCGCTGAGGGCGGCATCGGTCTGAATCCGAATATAAAAATGTATATCCAAAAGTGTGAACAGTGGCACTCACTCAGATAGATAAATAAAACCAACAATATCGTATCGTACCGGCTCTACAAGTTCCTGATCAGAAATCCCGGTCTGTTTACTAGTACAGCATCTGCGTAGCTCCCAGCGGCTCCATCTGCAGCTTTAAAAACCTCCTTCTCGGGAAGCGAGGTGTGGGCCGGGGTAATGAGACGCACAAGAGAGAACCTTGTGCTTGTTTTAAAGCCTGTCGATTTACGAGTTTTATGGCGTGTTAGTGATAGGAGACAGTAAAGGTTCTCCCTGGCTCTGTTTTATTCATCTTTAATGAGTCTCAGGGCTGCTGAGTTGGCGTATTCCCAAGGAGAGATGCAACAAAACAGCTCTGTGTTGCTCTACCTCCGCATGGAATTTACTGCCCCCTACTGGCAGAGGCACAGCTCCACATCCAACTCCTCTGCCATACTGTGTTGTTCTGCATGCAAAATATCACTGTTATTACACTTTCCCAACCAGTGTACTGTGGCTAATTGGTGTGACTTCTCATGAATGGATGTGCAGCTTCTCACAATTAGTTCAATGAAATCTGTTCCTGACAAAGTAAGCAATGATTGGTGTAAATATTTTAAGTTAATCTGGTGCACCTTATTGTAGGTTGTATTAAATTAAAGATTTGGCAACTAAATTAGCCTTACAAACCTTAATGAAAGTCTAGAAAATAAAAATATAAAACCCTAATTTGATTGTTTAATTAAAGTTTAGTGAAATAATGTAGGTAAATTACTCAAAATCTTATCCCATAATAAACTGCAATGTTAAGATTTCATTCAGATTTGTAGTTTGGATTTACATGTTTTTTTTATTATGATCTTTTTCTTAAACATTCAAGTCTTCAATTATTACTGCATGACAAATCATTATCCTTACACTATAATAATAATCACAATCTTTAGTCTGAACTTGCCTAATGCATTGCAGTGTCAGCCTTATACTATACACCACAGTTTATTTAAAATTAAAACAATTCTGGTGTATTTTACAGAATTGTGGATTAGACCCATATGAGAACAGTAATATATTAATCAAATAAATAATTAATAATAATCGAGTAAATAATAGTTACGTTTCTTTTTACAGTTTACAGTAACTCATATTCCTAGTGTCTGCAGAACAAAAAGAGCAAGGGCCTTGAGAGAGACCGTGTGTCGTATCAGCCAGGCAGGCGGGCGCGGCAGAGCGAAGGCAGGGTATTGCGTGAAATGTGTTACGGTCACAGCGAGCCGTGTCACTTCCCGTGCGTTATTATGACCCACTCAGCTTCCACACTCAGACGTCAGCACAGAGATGCACTTCTCCTCTCCACTGGGTGGCGCTGGTGAGACTAGGTAGCTAACTGGCAAATTGTGAGATGCAATACCTTTAGTACATATTGCCTCAAAACATGACTGATAGGGATAGTGTTTTTATTCATTGTCTAAATAATGATAAATTGTCACTTACCTCACTCTATAAGGCAATTATTGAGATTGGGTGTGAATTGCAGGTATAAATCAATAACTTGTGCTGCAGAGATTGGTTTAATATCTCACTCAAGGAGGGTGAATGTCACAGTTCCATATTCTGGGATTCACCATCAGCCACAAACCCTTTATCTTCACCTGTGGCCACACCTGGGCACCTCCCTTACATGCTAAACCATCAATCACATCTCAGGATGACAGCTCACAAAAATAACCTTGGCTTCCTCTTTCTGTTTGTTTCTTCCAGAGGCGAAAATCCCGCTACGCAGAATTAGACTTCGAGGTAATTTGACCTTTTTGTTCTTTTCCTCCTTGTTTGTTCTTTCTTTTTCTCTGTATTTCTAAGTAATGTTAGAGCTTAATGTACTGCATTATATAAAGTACGGTGCAAAGAGGCTTGATTTCTGCACTCCTCCATCTCTTAGTGAAGCCATCAGCAGCCTGCTGTGGGCTATGACTAACAACTCGATTGTGTCCCCTCATTTGTTATGACAGGGGAAGGTTTTTCAATTTCCCTGCTAGAATAACTGAATATCACAGCCTGAATCAGACCAGGCCTCCTCTGCAAATCTATCTCTCGTGTTTAGCTGTACTATAGTTAGTTTTGGCCAGTGTAATTTAACATTTGAATGTGTGTGTGTGTTTGTGAATGAGTGTTAATCGCGTGGCCGTGCTCAGTGTGTGCTCCTGTCCCCGTGTTTTCTGTGTAGAAGATCATGCACACGCGGAAGCGACACCAGGACATGTTCCAGGACCTCAACAGGAAGCTGCAGCACGCTGAGAAGGACAGGGAGTCTCCACCAGTGGACGGCAAAGTACGCAACAATCTCAGACCCTCTGACACACACACAGACAAACCTGTCACGCATCGGGGCACAAACACCCAGATCAAATACAGTGACATACAAGACACACTCACAAAACCACAGTCACACACACAATCAGCACTGGCACATACACACATGTCATACTCATCTCTTATAGTGCAAAGAATCCTGCCTATTCCCAATATAGTGTATGATCGCCAATTAGCTAACATATCCTACTTGAGGATTGGGAAATCACCAGTAAAAGTAACTCTCGGTCTCTCTCTCTCTTTCTTCCTCACAGTCTGTAAAGCGATGGAGTGTCTCATCGGGTGGCAGCGATAAAACAAACCTCAGTGTGAGTATCTCTCCCCGCCTGCCTCCTCTGTCCCGTAGAAAAGATGCCAGGGCTCACTCCAGTACAGGACTTGTTTACAGTGTGTTGTCATGTCCCTCATTTAAATTCCCATCTCCCCTTTTCAGCTGGTCGGAAAGGCATTTGCACAGCCACCAGCTCAGCCCATATTAATGACAACATTTGTCTTCTCCCGACATTAACAAAAGAGGGTGATTTTGTTCCGCCCCTTTATTTAAAAGTGATTGTTCATGTTTAAAGGCACCACTTTAGCAAGAGACACCATATTTCTGGAGAAAAGAAGGAGTAAAATTGACAAACAAATGCTTGTTTTGTTAGCGATGCAAAATAATAGGAACTAATTGTGCAGCAGAGCAAAACTCTTGGGAAAGGTTTCCCGTAATATTGATGGATGACATCATATTGGAGGACATTAAACTATTTTGTGAGCTGTGCTGCACATTAACCCATTTTACTGTGAAAAAACCACAATACTGCATTATTTCTAATCAGACTTATTTTTGACACAATTTTCCTGCTGGATGAACAAAGCAATCGCAGCTGAAATCAACCTTGTGTTCTGAAGACCCCACTGCAGTTATCTGTCAGATTTCAGAAGCTATGGCTAAACAGATTAAGGTTTCCAATCCGTCAGTGAAGCTCATGATTTGCCGCCTGGAAAATGAGTTTTTGAAACAGTTTTGATCTGTCGATGTCTTTTTCACCACATGCCAAATTCAGGGTCACCCACTAACTCAGTTCTCTTCTCCTCAGCAGGACAAACAACAGACACCCAGCAAAAGAGCATGGGAGGGAATCCGCAAAACGCACTCGCCCCCGTCCTGGGTACGCAAAGACCTGGAGCCCCTGCAGGCCTCGCCCCTGGAGCTGAAGTCTGTGGAGTGGGAGAAGACTGTCGCCACCATTCCCCTGGTGGGCCAGGAAATTATTGACCTGCAGACCGAGGTCTGAGGGGGACCAGAGACCCGCAAAGCCACAACTCTACTCTCCTCTCCATTTCACCTTGGTTTGAAGAAAAAAAATTGAGAGAAAGACAGGAACACGGGACAGAGCGTTAAGTTCTGAACGTTTGGAGAAAGATGGAGGAAGTGTTGTGATTGTTTCCTTTTCTTTAAATGCCAGAGCAGGTGTTTCTTTACAGAAAATACAAAATAAAATACATATAATAATGACGACCACAACATTATGGAGAAGATTAAATGAAAATGCATCTCCGGCACTGTGTGCTCCAGAGAAGGCGCGATGGCGCAGGTGTGGGACATTCCTCGCTCTTCTGTTCAGGGCTCGAGAGAGGCTGGTTTCCCTGCCAAGTCTTTTCTGATGCATACGGAAACCCTGTTTTATCGCAGAAGACGCCGGCTGCAGATGACAGCTGGAGCGCATTTGCGACTGAAAACGCATTTCCAGGCGTGAGACAGAATCTGAAAGGCCCCTTCGCTCCATGGTTCGTGAAGGGGGAATCCTTGAACTGCGGCTGTTTCACTTTGTTTTCATGTTAAGGTAGACGGATGCATTTAAAAAGTGGCAAAAAACTAAAAAAACGTTCTAAAGCGCAGCCACAGAACTATCCATTCTACCATGCCTTTAAAAACTTTTCACAGGAGGCAAGGCTTATCTATGAGGACCATGTTCTAACTTGAACCTGTGGAGGTGTGTCAGTATTTTGAAGCAATCTGATTTTAGAAGCAATCCGAAAACTCCCTCCTGGTATGACTGATCTCCAAGACACAGAATTATTTCCCCACCATGTACAAAGCTCTGCCTTGTCCCCACTGATAAGAGAGACAAGGGCCGGAACCTTCGTTAAGGTGAAACGGTATTAATGGGTAATTAATCAATGATTGAATTACTTACAGAGATGATCATATGAAAAGGGGATGGACATGGCATTGGAGGAGCTGAATGTGTGGAAGCAAGGAGATCATGGTAGAGGTAGCGAAGGGTAAACTCTTCATGAGCGTCACAGCTCAGTCAGTCTCTGGCTGCCTGTGTTGCTTTCTGGAGAGCGATCGTTACCATTAGGAGAGGAGGAGCCTCCATGTGTCACCCTCCTGCGATCAGAGTGTGAAGAGGGTGGGGCTGCAGGGAGATCCAAAATGTCAGTGAAGATGTAGAAGACAGACAATAGGATAAGCCGACTGTTAAACAAAGTTCCCCGTCCATGAGAAGCCCTGGGCAGACTTTGCCTTGCAGTGTTCCTGGAGCTGATGACAGGACCTCGTGCGGCAGGACGGCCTCCTCGGTGCCGGCTCGGTCATCAGCCCAGGACACTGTCCTTTCTGCCTCAGGCCCAGGTATTCACAATGTATTACTCAAATATGTGATGTATAATCAGCAAGACTAGAAAACACCCATATACGTACAGAATTGTGTGTATGTATATGAAGTTTCTAAAGGACTCAAGTAAACAGAGTGTAATTTGTTGGTTGCTTGATATACAAGCAGAATGGCATAATGCATTGGTAATGTTCAGACAAATTGCATATTTTTGTTATGTTTATATATATATATATATATATATATATATATATATATATATATATATATATATATATATATGTATGTATAATTATATTATATTACATTATATGAATTTAAAAGTTTTACAAAGCTCCAAATAGTACACAGAATATATAAAAACTTTTACATAAAAACACAAAAAATAAAAAAAATATACAAAAAAAATAAAATTAAAATAAAATAAAAACTGTGATCCAATAGTCAGAGTTATGATTGCACAAGTGAAAGCACAAGGCTCCGGGGAGCCCTGTTGTACAGTATTGTAATTATAAAGTTACACAGAATGAATTTTAGCCTATAAATATCTTTCTACTGTGCTTCAGGATTTGTTTTCTGAATCCTCCTGTTGGGTTACTGGACTATAACAGTGTTCTGTAACTAATGTAATGATGTGTGTTTTAATATCATTGTCAGTATTCAATCCTCTCCCCACCTCCCTTCCCTTCTCCCTCCCCAGCCAGCTGACAAGATCTGTCTCAACCTTATTATCCCCTTTTGTAATTTTATTTTATTTTCTTCTTTGTTTATGTACAGTTTTCAGAGCACAAGATGAATGTGTCTTATTTCTAATAAAAAATAATATAAACTATACATGGTTTTCCTGTGGTGATGTGTGGATGATGACAGGAATGGCAAATTAACTCCTTCCTTTCAGCTGTTAAACAGAACGCACTGCCTGCACATTGTGACCCTCTCACAAAAAAACCCTCTGCTTTTAAAAACAGTGCATGCAAGCAGATTTTCTGAAGCGTCACTCATTTCTTTAAATAGACATAGGTATAACCAACACTTAATCTACATTAACCCGGATCTCTAAAAAAGATGAATACCTGACTATAGTTTCAGTACAACAGGTTTTTGATTTTCCTAATCCTAGCTGATTTACACGGTTTATGTAGAAACCATAGTGAGGATTATGAAAGGAATAAAAATAAAGCACGGATTTTGCTTACACGTTTGGTTTACAATAGTTGCAGTGAGGGCACTATACATTCAGACACAAGCATACATAAATAATTACACACATTACTAACATTCCCATTGCTTTTGAGAATTAAACACCCACTTTGTGCAATACTGCTTAAGCATGTCATTACTGAAGGTTTATTAAGCAGATCTGTGAGGCAGAGCAGCAGAGTGCAGGGTTAAGTGCTATTGCGGCCCATTTAAAACAGACACTGCAGAAATAAGGCGGATTCAAATATGTTAACAGTATCTGCAACGCAATGTTAAGTGAAGAATAATAGCCAGTATCAACTACATTCTGGAAGTGCGAATCTACTGTTTGCTGCACTGGACATATATTCCAGAATAATATGAAAATGACTTCAATTCCCCCTGGTGCAAAAACTCGTATGATCCACAGCGCAATTAGAACCAAATTAATTTCCGAATTCCGTACAGTGGACCCTCACAGCTGGGAAGACCTCCAAATTCAATAATTGGTATTTGCTAATTTGATACAATTTAAATGATTTGGTATTTTGTAATGAAATACATTTACACAGTTTTGTCCAGCCCTAAACATAGTGAATCAACTACCCGAGGTGATTGTTTTCTTCTTCTGTTAAAAAGTTTTGTGTGTTTTTGCACTGGAACACTTTACGAGAAAACCTCATCACGCTAAGCGCTAAGATATATTCATTGTGACTCTGTTTCCAGCTCTTGCAGCTCTGCTTCCGTGGCCTCAGTTAAAGTCTGTTTTGATGAACAATGCACAATGCTCATGCTCTGTCCCGGTAGAAAGTTATATTATTTATTATGTATTATTTCAAAGAAAGCACAAATCCTCTTTATTTATAATTAAGAGATTTTACTCTGAAACTAAGATTTCTATTCAGGTGGTGGAAGGAATCATAGAAGCATCATAGTACTTCATATATCTCATTTGGAGTTCAAACACAAATCCGACTGAGCTGACACTGTAACATTTCACAACAATTGCCTGGAAGAGAGAACGGATGATTAGAGACTTTTTTCGGGTTATGGTGCGGCTGCTATTGTTTCTAAACAAGTGATTTGATATCTCTCCCATACTGAGAGAGGCAGATGTGTAGAGCCTTGCAGGGAAAGAGGAGGATAATATAAAGCAAAAAGGTTCAGCAGGGACCCTAGTAATTTATTTTCAAAATCTGCATGACTTTACATTGTGTATAAAACACTCAAACATCCCCTTTGAGTGCTTAATCTCAGACATATGACATTTAAGTGGATAGTAAAACACTGGAAGGCCACTCCTGCTGCATTGGAGCTGTAACAACAGATTTACAAGAAAATAATCATTAAACATTTAGGACATCATCTATGCTTGGGTTAGAAGTTAAATGTAATCTTTTGTGTCATTTTGATGGCGTAGCAAACTCTAATCCTTGGCCCCAGGGAGGAATAGCAAGTTCTTAACCCTCGAGTTACCAGAGATTTCCTCCTCCATTGGTTTTTTATGTTTTCTCTTCTGTACAACAGCCTGATTAAAGTGGACTTGGCACTAACATGCATGTTCTGTGAGGTGGAGCCCCTTTCAAGGCATTGGTATCGTCTCCTTTGGCTCCCCGTTGACCTCTTCACAAATATGTCAGATGTTTCAAGACACAAGATCAGAGGTAGGTAAACTCTGCAAATGGGCTGCATCAAAAGTGTTTCTTGTCTTAAATATAAATTAAATATGTCTTAAATATAACTGAGTTCTGGTACCTGAACTGAAACTGCTCTACACCGATCAGCCATAACATTATGATCACCTGCCTAATATTGTGTAGGTCCCCCTTTAGCCGCCAAAACAGCCCTGACCCATCGAGGCATGGACTCCACTAGACCTCTGAAGGTGTGCTGTGGTGTCTGGCACCAAGATGTTAGCAGCAGATCCTTTAAGTCCTGTAAGTTGCGAGGTGGGGCCTCCATGGATCGGACTTGTTTGTCCAGCACATCCCACAGATGCTCGATTGGATAGAGATCTGGGGAATCTGGAGGCCAAGTCAACACCTTGAACTCGTGATTCATCAGACCAGGCCACCTTCTTCCATTGCTCCGTGGTCCAGTTCTGATGCTCATGTGCCCATTGTAGGCGCTTTCGGCAGTGGACAGGGGTCAGCATGGGCACCCTGACTGGTCTGCGGCTACGCAGCCCCATACGCAACAAACTGCAATGCACTGTGTGTACTGACACCTTTCTATCAGAACCAGCATTAACTTTTTCAGCAATTTGAGCTACGGTAGCTCATCTGTTGGATCGGACCACACGGGCCAGCCTTCGCTCCCCACATGCATCAATGAGCCTTGTCCGTCCATGACCCTGTCACCGGTTCAGCGCTTTTCCTTCCTTGGACAACTTTTGATAGGTACTGACCACTGCAGACACCCAAAACACCCCACAAGAACTGCAGTTTTGGAGATGCTCTGACCCAGTCGTCTAGCCATCACAATTTGGCCCTTGTCAAAGTCGCTCAGATTCTTACGCTTGCCCATTTTTCCTGCTTCTAACACATCAACTTTGAGGACAAAATGTTCACTTGCTGCCTAATATATCCCACCCACTGACAGGTGCCATGATAACGAGATTATCAGTGTTATTCACTTCACCTGTCAGTGGTCATAATGTAATGGCTGATCGGTGTATAAGCACTGTATACCTCTCTTACATATATATATCATGCAATCTTCTTAAGAGCGAGCATTAGATCACCAAGAGTTTGACCTTACTGGAAACCAGAAGGTACAAACACTCTCCGCCAGACTGACCTGCTTTTCAATCCTGTTGTGCTCATAAACCATCCCATCCAGTTGTCTTGTAAAACAGTCCAGTTCCTCAGTATCTCCCTCTAGGGCACGTGAAGATCCTTTTATGAAATGTCATGATTTATTCAATGAATAAAGGAAAGGCTGTCGTGTTTGTTTTTATTGTTTGTGCAGGTTTTAATGTGCTTGTTATCTTCCACATGGGCCATAATTATGCTTTGTTCTCCTTGTCGTTAGATTATCTGCAATGAAGGGTGTTATAGTATAATTTTGAATTATAATAAAAATGTGTGACAAAACTAGAGTAGTCTATGATCTTTTGTCCTAATATCTATCCATATTTTCAGCAAGACACAGGAGACGCAGTAGTTTATAATGTGGTCTCACCGAGCAATCCTGTCTGAACTCACAGATACAGCCTGTCTTCAGGATCTTATGGCACCAACAGACTGATAGTCTGGCACGGTCAGACAGAATAAAGTAAGTTTGACATCAAATTGCACCGATAATACTCTTGATTATCAGTCCTACCTTTTGGGCTTCAGATCTCTGTATGGTGATTCAGCAGCGGGGAAATCAAACCAGCAGGAAGGGCTCTTGGAATATCCCTAGGTTCATTTTTTTGGAATCTGCTGAGTGGGATAGCAGCTTTGATGACAAGTGTGTTTTGTGTGTGAAATGCACACAAGTAGCTCGAGTGCAAATATAATATATGCATTTCGCGCATATACCTTCAAGGAATTCTGGTCCTTGCCTCACTCACGCTCTTCCCATTTCAGATGATCAATTAGCTAAACTGTTACCCCATGACCTTTGACCTGATGATCGCTGTCATAAGCAATCCCTGTAGGATACTTTCACTGCTAACTAATAAGATCTTAACAGTTGCTGAATATGGGAAATGATAAACACAAGGATATAATGATCATGGATTTCTAAATATTATAATTCCTCATATTAAATCGATTGCTAATCTGACGATTGATGTTCTACGCCTCTTTGGTCTCCACAGGTCTTTGCATTGCAGCATTTCCTGATCGCTTCATATTGATTAAATAAATATTGATTGGCGAAATAAAAAGCAAGCAAAGCGCAAAAATAAATGTGTTATATCCTAATGAATGTATTCACCTAAGAATATGAAACATTGTCTGTATAAAGTAGACTCATAGACTGTAGTTTACTAAATAAACATATTGCTGCTTGAACAGATATGATCAATCCTGAATCAATCTCAGCAGCTGTTTACAGTGTGCCTGTTAAAATGGAAATTGGGCTCATCTTTAGAATGATTTCCCCTTTCATGGGGCACATTATCATTGAAAAAACACTTAGTTCAATCCCCCACCTGACACTGCTCACAATCTCCTCAAGACAGTTACACTGAACATCCGTGGTTCAATACGCACATTTACAAATAACAAAAGAAAAGCGCTTCATAGATTGTGCTTCTCTCGAGTGAGGTATATAGAAAAAAAGGCTAAATGGATGGAAGCACAATACGCTTGACTCAAAGGTGTCCTGGTCCTCATAAATAAATACAGATGGAATCACAGCCCAGGCAGTTCATTATCCTGCTAAGTGGCTTGATGATGTATGTCAGAACTGAGTCTCTGTGCAAGTCCCATGCCACAGAAAGGCAGTTGTCTGTGCGAGTAATAAAGTGTGTTTTTTGCACATGGCAATGAATAAATAATTCATCGCAATTCAAGGGCCGCCAAATTAGTTTCTTTTTAAGGGTGCGCTGTGTGCCATACTCAATCAAGCCACATCTGAGACACTGCATCAGGCTTTACTCAGGGGTAATTGACATCAGTGATGTTCTTCATGGATCTGCGGTCAAATCAATATTAGCTAATGTGTAAGTTACTTACAGGAAACCAATGTGCAATATGCTGCTGACTGATCCATTCTGAAATGTAAATGGGATTCGTAAGGTTCAGGCAACAAGAAATCAAGACTATTACTGGGCAACAATGCTATTGCAGCTCAAATAGCAAAGCATCACTTATCTCAGTGGACTTGAATGGACGATGCCTACAGACTCCCTGACCTGCATGACTGGCAAAGTATTGACAGCGAGACAAGAGGTGAGCCTTCTCTCTAAAAGATTAGATCTGTGTGAAAGACAAAGGAAATCTTGCTTAGCACAAGTGGTTTTTCAGGTTTGACTTTTCAGAGCCAAATGTCACACAATAAAAAGCCATGGCTCCTGTTTTAATCTGTCTTTATAAACAGCAGATGAAGAATATCGTGTTCATCTAGATTCATGGCACATTTCACACTGCGCCCATGTCATGCTTTTCATCAAAACAATTTTCCATTTTCTCTTTCCTCCAACAAGAGAGTCCTTGCAAAAAACACTTCATAACTCTCAGAAGTGCAATAATTGTAACACTAATGCCACTGATTTGTTTTATTTTGTGCAGGTTTGAATCTCTGACATCTCATTTGTGTTGAATTTGTACTATCAATATCCTTAATAAAATGTTACAACCTCCCAGAATGGGAGAGCGCTGATTGATGTTTTGGAGCTAAACTCCCGGCTGCCAAATCATTGTTATTATGCTGGATTTATGTAACAGAAGGCGGCTGTAGGTGGCTGAAGAGTGCTTACTTTAGAGGCCTAGTTCTGTCACTTAAGACAAGCACTGTATTTCTGAGCTTTTCAGAACCTGTCCCACAAGGAGGCTTTAAGTGTAGCAAAATGATATGCAGTGGACTTAGAAGGATATGCTGCCTTCAGCACAAAGGCTGCGAACCCAATCACAGATCTCATTATTTAGTTTTTCGGAGTGAGAAGGAAACCACTGCATGAATTCAGTGGTGTCTGTCCCAAGACAGTCTGCCTTCCGTAAAGTCTAGAAGGAGCTCAGCCAATGGAATAACTTTTTCATTACCATATAAATTGGGAAGAGAGGTGACTGACACAGGTTTACATTAGGCAGTGCCATATGTATTGAAATTGCTTACTTAATGTTAGAGACAGATGACTTAATGCTGGTTCTTGTCTAAAAGGAGGAAGGTAGGTACTTTTTTTTCTTTCCCCATTTAGTCTGTTCATCAATGATAGAAGTATTGCAGAGATTTTTAGAAAATAATACATATATGGATACATGGATTTCGATTTGTTTAGTAGCCTGATGTACAGAGAGGGATCTGTGTCATGTTTAAGGTAGGCTCAACAAGGAGGACAATCACAAACATAAACGAACAATAGATTTGGATACACTAATGAATGTATAACCTAGGACATATCAATATTATAGTATTTATAGCATGTATATAACATGGTAGTAACTGTTTACTAACAACTGTCTGCATGTTATTAACATAATTGTTGTCCCATAGTGCTGTGCTATTGCTTAGCCTTCACACATTAATACATTGTGTTTTTAATGTATGTACTAGGGGGAATCATGTGACATGCACCATGAAATGGTTGCTTCTTGCTGAACCCTCTTTGCATCCCCTGAATTTGCATCTAAATACAGATTTAATTTGTTTTATAGTTATTGCCATATGTCCTCCAGAAGAAAGAAACAACTTCTCATGCTGCTCTAGACTGAAAGCATTTCAAACAAGTGCTAAAAGGATACCATTTGCGGCATGATCTCCGGGTCGGCACAATTCGACAAGCTTTCCAATAAGATTTCAGCAACCAAGTCCAAAATAAGCTGAACGACCTTGAGGATCACTTGCACAGCTGCAGAGTTTCAGGGGTCAATTTGCCAAGACTGGAAGGCAAGGACTCACCTCATTGTCGTTTCCTCTACGACAACACCGATTAAAATAGACAGAGCCCATCATGTCTATGGTGACACTTCATCTGGGTCTGGCAGTCCCCACACATCTGCTCATCAAGTCATTGATGGTCATTGTCTGTTTTTATTGTGGATTACTCTTCACAAACTGCCTCAATGCACAGAACCTTCTCTGAGAACAGACCCCGGGAAAGTATCAACAGGTCCCTTATATGTAGTACTGTGTTGCAGCTCACTCACAAGATTGAGAAGTTGTCCTTCAAATTCCCACTGGAGAGAGACATTTTTGGCCCATCTCCCCAACGTGGGACCTGGGTTATGGGGTGGATTGAAATGTAGGGAATCCTGTGGTTTATGTTGCATTGGCTTGTTGTTATTTCCCAACAAAATAGATCACAAAAAAGAATAATGCATGTACTGGATATGACAATTCAAGTCTCTGCTAAATAAGATATGGTATATACTGTAGTGCTCAAATCTGCTATGTAAACAAATGGTTAGATGATGACTATCAGAGTAGTATTATATGTACACAAACTATATTATTTATTAGATTTATTTATTTAAATCAGGAAGAAAATGCTCTTGAAGGTCAAATCTATGTCAAAACCCTGTATGTCAACAATGTGCAGAGTGATGATTTTAATTTTCCATAATGACAACTGTTACCACAACCACTGGTGAATTACAAAGTAATGGCTTGGCCATTTAGCTGGGGAGGCCTGCAGCATTGCTTATTATCTTCAGTGCTGTCATTACTATTATCCCTTGTGAGTGCAGCTCTAATGAGCGCAGAAGCATTAGACCACGTGGGTGAGGCTGGGGTGAGACACAGCCAAGGGAAACACACAGGCCCAGGTAAACACTGGGGTCTGACACTTCTACCTACCAATTAAACCTTGGCTTCACTTTGTTTTTCACAATAACAACAGGGAAAATCAAAGTTTTGTTGCTAAATGAAACATTTTACATTATAAATATATATGACAGGTGACAAATGAATGGAATAATCTGAATAAATGAGTGGAGGAACATAACTAATGCAGATGCCTCCAAACAGGTGTACTGCATGATACAATTAAGCAATTAACATCCTATAATGCTCTGTGGCATGAATAAAATGCTGAGCAGGCCCAGTTGACCTCGATTTTGGATCAAGGTGGCAAGAGAAAAGGATCTAAGTGACTTTGAAAGAGGGGGCCATTACTGGGGCACCATAGGCACTGGTCTACAGCGGCTCGTGGTGCCCAACACCTTATTTGGACATATGTCAGTTTGTCCTTTAATTTGTCACCTGTTTGTACGTAAACACACATTTTAAATACATATTGCATAATTTAACTTGCAACATGACCAAAAGAATAATAGTATTAATATGAATGATATTACAAGTAAGTGAAATGAAAATGACTAAGTGTTGAAGAAGAATGAAGAAAAAATAAGAAGAATGAAGTGGATATTGGCTATTAATTATGATTATTATTAATCATCAGTGTCTATTGGCTATTGATTATGAAAGTACCACCATGGTTTTGGAGAATATCAGTCTTCTGGGGGTCATGAATCTTCCATATTACAGTCAGAAAATGCTGTACAAGTGAATCAGATTTAATTTATTCCGTTACCCAGACTGCAGTGTTAATACTGGAATTTGCCAGCAGGAATCCCTGGAGGAAGTATTGTGCTTCTTTCTCTCTGTTGTTTTCCGAGACGCTGGTGGCTGTTACCCTCTGCACAGCAGACAGACTTACCGAGGATAAGTCCAGGTGCAGAATGAAGATATCGCCGGCTGTATCAGTGGGAGAGTGCTTTCCTTTCAAAATTAGACTGTCATTATTTGACGGATTTACAGTTCAGATTCACACAGTGAGGAAAATTAGGGGATTTTCAGTTGCCGTTCCAGTCAATTTAGATTCTTGCAGCCGGCCCTAATGGAGAATTAGTCCACATCACTGCATTATCAATGATGGCAGGTTGATGGTAGAAAAACTGCACCTGCTGAAGCTAACTTGTAAATATTATCCAGAAAGTTAGAAACTCGTCTCTGTTTGTAGGACTATCACCTTCCACATACAGATTCCTTCCCTTGGAACATGCATTGTTACTTATGTGCAATTAACCTTGATTAATGGCTGCAAAAGATGCTGCTGAATACATGAAACTGAAATAATAGGGAAAGGTAATATCAAAGACATAATTAAATGAACATTGTCCCCTAGCTTTGTCTTCTTGGGATTCTTGTATTTCAATATTTCATAGCCAGATAATTTATTCATGAAGATATCTGTTTTAAAGTTCTTACCAGTTCTTTCAGCAAGTGCCACTGTATGAGCATGGTCACTTTGCATTGTGTGACACTAAACTCTGTGTCCATGCAATCCTGGGCTGTGCATCCATGCATTAGTCAGCTATTGTTCCAGTCAGGCTAATAGACAAGTCCCTCCTTGCCTGAGAGCATTGTAACCATCATTTCCTGCTACTGTGTGTTGTGTGTCTCTCAGGGTAAAACATCAAATAGTCAACCATATTCCCTTATGTATTTATTTTGAATGATGTCTGTTTGTATATGTATGTTTGTGTGTTTGACACATCATTTAAGATGATCTTTTACAGCACAGGTAGTGAACGTAGCATCCAGGTTGTCTTTGAAGTAATCTTTTAATCCCTTCCTCTGGAGACCGTTTTCTGTGTTTATGACATGGTGTGTGCGTGAGCAAAACATGCTTTTCCTTGATGTTATTCTCGCCTCTGTCACCCACACACGCTAACACACAGCCTCCAACACCCCGCTGAGACAACACAATCCAGCGGGAGCAGAGTTATTACTACACTTCAGATCAAATGATCAGACATCGACAGGGAAACCTGCTGATTCAGACAGTTTCCCTTATCTTTTAATTTCCACCCACTGGCCACTAAAAGCCTCTGTTAAATGGACAGGGATACAGTCCATTGCCTTTGTTTATTTATTAATTAATTTCTATTGAAACAACTCCATTCATACAATCGTAATGTGTTGAGAATACATGCCCCACAGATCTTAATTAAAAAACAAAACGATCTTTAAAGATAATAGTAATTAATGTAATTAGATAATGACTGGGGGTCGGGGAATGCTTAGCCAGGTGACCAAATATCTTTTGGACATCCCTGAACACACAACTGTCTGTCACAGAAATGTGCCAAATGCTTTAATGAGAGTCCCTTCTCCTGAGTTTAATCTCAGAGCAACATGCTAGGCCAAAACTGTGTGTAACCCATGCTAGCAAAACGTCCTAATAGAAGAGCATTTCATTTCATAAATAAGGAAAAGCTTTGAATCATCAACCTAGTCGCATCCAATCAAATAAAGTATGCCTGTAACACTTTATATTACGGTGTCATAAATAAGTGATTGGTAAATAGTTTATAAAACAGTTAGGAACCATTCATAATTCAATTTATGTATGATCCATGACCTTTATAAGATATGATTTATCATGTATTTAAAACATAATAATGAAACAAAATTGTGTTTGGGGAGATTTATTATAAATGATAAATCATATCTTATCAAGGTTATTGATTATTTATAAATTGAATTATGCATGGTTTCTAACTGTTTTATAAACTATTTACCCATCATTTATTAATGACACCATGATTACCAGTATATCAAATGTAAAACAGTCCAGTCAGAGAACTTTTTTATTTGAATGTGGATGTGATACACATTGAGCAACAGGGGTCTCTGGTTATATAAGCTATTACGGAGATCAGGATCTTCAACAAATTCAGTTAAAATCCTGCTGTGTCCTAAGAGGTGTAAAAAAAAAAACACAAAGAAGAAAATAATAGGGTTCAAATGTGCAGTGGAATATATTTACCACTGTACGAACATGAACACAGCTGCCTGAATAACGGGGGGGGGAAACAAGTACATTCACTAGACGGATGAAATGTTAGTAATATCAGGAAACAGAATATACTGCTACAGTGAGCATAGCTACTGGAAACGCACGCATTGTACGAACTCAGACAGTCATGTTCAGGGGTTCAGGAAAGGGGAGATCACCCACCGCCTTCAGACAACACAGGTCAGATTTCCCTGCGGTCAAAAGCATACTGACCGGAGGAGAGTGTATTTAAATACACAACATACTGACAGCATGAACTGGCAAGGGCATTGGGGCAGTAACAACAGAGGAATACTAAACTGTTAACCTCTGTTTATTTAATATTACTAGGAGCTTTGGTATGAAAGGTTGCTTTATTAAAATAAAGAGGAAATCTTATACACACACACACACACACACACTCACACACACGCATTTAGTGGAGGAAATATTAAACAGACCAGATCTCCACAATGTTCTCAGTGAGGTCTTACCTTCAGTGAGGACAGAGAGCGGGGCAGAGGCACAAAGCAGCAGGCCTGTCAATCGCACCGTCAGGGAGGACATGAGCCGGCTGTTTAACTGTGCAACTTTACAAGCTGCCCCTATGAACACACTAGGAGACGTCATGGCGTGTCCTCAACCAGCTCCTCGTTATGCACTTAGAAATTATGGCCAAGGTGTGAGGAAACACAAAAGGTGTATTACATTTTGCAGAGTAAAATACGGTAAATGTAAACATTTGTTTGATTGTTGTTGAAAGCCTCCTTGTGCGTTGGTCTTTGCTGTGATATACCAGTGTTTATTTAATTTTGTGAAGTGCATCGCATATATTGCAAAGAAAAAAAAAAAACGAATTTGGATATTTACCTTAAAGTAAGTAGGCCAATATGCTAAGAAAAGAACCGGATTTTGGATTTTGCAATACTCAAGGTTTTGGACAAGAATAAAAAAGAAAAAAAAACTGGTAACGCTTAGTGTTGTTTGCTTCCTTTTGTTTGTGAAGAGTATATTATTATCTTCAAAATGAAAGTAAAAGTGGCCATTGCAATTGACTTCAATTGTATTGTTGGCCATTTGCTAACAAGACATTGAATGCACTCATATCTGCATTAAATACATGTTCAGGACCTGAAAATCTCTTTGATGCTGATGTGTGCATTCTTTTACATATGAGTATACTTTTTTGACTGGGTGTAGGAGATCAAGTTGAAATAATTTCCTTTGTTAAAGAACACCAATTTATTTACATAATACACATATGTCTAGATGTTATCAAACTCCAGCCTACCCACAGGTTACAAAATATAAATGTAGTATTTAATGGTGAATGAGAATAAGAAGCCCCTGGCACAAAGAAAACGGACAAGTACTGGGTTTGTATATTTTGATTTATCAGTGGCTTACATTCTTAATTTGTTTCAAGACCTTTATAAAATACATTTATCAACACAACGGTTTATGAAAAAACATGTATCCTGGATAACTCCAGCACATTGTTTCAAACTGGTAGACGACCATTACATTTTGCTGTTTGATCATAGTACAGCTTTCAATTAAACACATTGTTGTCCATAAAAATGTTAGACATGGTTAATTTGAATCAGATAGATATTTGCTTATACTATATTTGAATTTCATATAAGAAAGACAATTTGGTTTGCATTATGTCACGTTGGAACTAGTTTATATAGTTTAAGCAAACCAATACATTTTAAACATGCAATTATTTTCCAAAGGTTCAAACACAGTATAAGAGAAAAATTTTGAATACATGTTTATATATGTTTACAGGTCTATATTTATTTTACTTTATGTTATTTATGTATTTTATTTTGCTGTACATTTGTTGTATGTTTATCACTCTGTAAAGCGCTCTGTGGCTACCCTGTGAAGGGCGCTATACAAATAAAAATTGATTGATTGATTGATTGAATATAAATGCTCAGTATTGGTGTTTTCTGCAAAATATTTTAAACTAGTTTTAAGCAAAAATGTTGTAATGTACTGTGGTTGTAAATGTGTTTTTCAAATAATATTTGGAGTGAGAAGGTTCTTCTTTTCCCAGGAAGATTTTAAACATGTCTTAAAACAATGCTGCAAACAGTAATATAAATATTAATGCCATCATTTCCATCGTTTTTAAGTGGGTCAACAGTATGATTTAATTATGCTTGTAGTTCTTCATCTGCAATGTTTTCTGGAACTACTATATTGTTCTTAGTTTGAAGTTGTAGGGGGACCAGAATCATCAATACCAAACTGTTGGAGTACATTGTTAAATATATCATTGATACTGGACTAGGAATTCGATTAATAATTCATAAATGCCAAAGCTGCAGAGGAGAATAGCCATTTTGAGTTGAGAGCCCATGGTGGTTCCACTGACTAACACACTCTGTAACTGATCGCTGAATCCGTGGGAGATAGACAAATGCCCCTCATTATTTGCATCCAGAAGGTTCTGTTGCTCCATGAACCGGAAGAGATTTCGGAAGTGTGCAGAAACGACTCTATTGAGTTCTGCCCATGAACGTTCAATTCTTTGGTTGTGAACGCTTCTTCCAGTAATAAAGCTACCTCGATTAAGGCCCCTTCTTTCAAGCATAAACCTGGCAACTTCAACGTTTTCCACACCATGGTCACCCCGTACTCTTGATGGCAGACCATATCTTCTAACACCTTCTTCAAATACAGTGTTAACACTTGATGCTCTGTTATTGTCGAGGCAATGCAAATATATTATTGTACGACTATATCCCTCAACACAGCCATGAAAAACCATTCTCCAGGCCATCAGTTTGTGATTGCTGTCTATATGCCTGCAATAAAATTGAAAATGTAGATGTTAGGTATTATAATCAGAGGAGGAGAAAAGAAGATAAGCCTTATTTTGTCACAGGATCAGGGATGAAAAACACTTGAAAGAAGGAATTCCTTCATACCTTAATAGAGGTAGCTTTATTACTGGAAGAAGTGTTCACAATCAAAAATGTTAAGTTTATGGGCTGAACTTAATAGAGTAGTTATAGCACACTACTGCAATCTCTTCCAGTTCATGGATCAACTGAACAGTGTTAATCAGTGGAACCACCATGGGCTCTCAACACAAAATTGCTATTCTACAGCGTTTGCATTTAGTAATTATTATGTATATTATCTCAATGCAGTGTAGTATTGACCAGTTTTTTTATAACCCTGGTTCTATATTACCCCTTTGCTGGTTTTTGTTCCAAATGAGCTCTCAGTTACTTAATTGAACCCTACTTTGAACACAATTAGTCAACTCAGAGCTTTTGAATTATTTTTACCCCCTAAAGAGTTGGATATTTCTCAAATTATGTCTAAAATGATAATAATTAGTCAATTAATTAATAAGTAAATTGAAATATTCAATGTTTTATCAGCAAAACATTTAAAATATCTAAGAAAACTGTTAGTAATTAATGAATTAATTGAGCAGCTCAGTTGGAACGAAAGCCAACAAGCACAGGGATACTGCAGTTAACTACTAGTTCAACCGCCTCATTATTAATGTGTGTTAGTGCTCCATTGTGGGTTGAATGTGTAAGTAGGAGGAGGTCATATAACGTTGTTTAAGTTGTATACAGTGGTCTGTGAGTGATTTACTTTTAGCAATATGTCAATGTATTACTATTTATTTATTCGGAGACGCCCTTATGAAGAGAGAATTACAGCATATAATAGCAATTCAAAAATGCAATACATTATAAAATTACAGATCAAAACATACAATTACAGGTTCAAAATTACACAAGTTAATACAGTTAATATATATAATACTAAAGTTAATATCTTAGATTGTAATAGCTAACTTGCATGTAAATAAAGATTCAGAACAATACTCGCCACAGCTGGTGTGGGTATAACACATTGTAAATGGGCCTTCTGATTGCTCGCCTCCTGCGGAAAGCCCTGCCACCTGGATCGAGCAGTTGAAGACACGGACACGGAGGCCACCAGATCTCAGACTGCCTGTTACACGAGTTGCCCCTGCATTAGGTGTTTGAGACAGCATCTCTGAGACAACACTAACTGATAATCCCAAACCATGGACAATGCATGTTGTTCAATACCAGTTCTTAGTCTATGACGATACACTGTTCTCCTGTTAATTCCAAAATATCTGGCAATGTTTTGCCAACTCAGTCTTAAAGACACAATAGTTTATTTGTTCTGCTGATATTTGAAATCGTGGTCTTCAACGTCTTCCAGATTGATGTGTTATCAGGACAGAAGAACTATGGCAGGAAACTCTTTGAGTTGTCAAAGACAAGTAGTTACTATACAATTGCAATATTGAACTGTACATATTTCCAGAATTGTGAGCAGCTCTTGTGTGCCAGAGCCATCATGTTCACAGCACACATACAGTACTGCACTGGTAAATGTATGTGTGCTGGTGGAGGATGAAGTTATTGGTCAATCTGGACCGCCGTATAGCTGCCAGGTACATTCTCACTTCTATAAATATTCAATAATATCCTCGTTGTTGGATTGAACTAAAGGTACAGCAGAACTTAGTATTAAAATACAAATAAATTCAAGGCACTTCTTATTTGAAATAAACACACCCGTGCTTCTGCCTCTAATCTTCAAAATGGCAGATGTATAGCAAACAGCTTTCAAAAATAAGGGTGATTAATAATATGTCTGAGTATAGCATATCTCAGTGTGTAGTGTATGCATCTCAGTATAGTTTGAGCGAAAATCTCACTGTATGCGGACGTATCTCACTGTATACATTTCAGTATATACTGTATATGTAACGGTACTCTTCTTGCGTTGTGTATTTTCTTAATAAACAGCAACAGGAATCCAGCATGTATCACCAGTCATTGCTTTATTGGACGATCTGGTCAGAAACAAAGGGAATGCAGAAGACACGATGCAGCCACAGATCATCACCTCTGCATGCAATACACTACAAAATACATGAGACTCCATTACTAATATGCATGCACAAACACCACATCTCATGCAACTTAAATACACAAATCTGATCTTAGGAGTATACTATTACATGTTTATGTACAGTGCCTTGCAAAAGTGAACGCAACGCTGCTTTGGCGCTTGCAGACTGGGACGATTCTAACTTAAACACCGCCCCTCATCAGCAACCACACAAACCAGCCAATAATGCACAGAACAGAAAATCCCATTGGTGCAAAATACAGTGACAAGGGGAATCACCAATACAACCCTGTTACATATGCGTCTCAGTATATAGTGTATGTATTTCAGTATAGTGTATGTACCACAGGGTGAATTATGTCCCTAACGGCGCTTCATAGTCATGCAAATGTGCATGTAGGGATCGTGTGGATGTTTGCAGGGTGAATTGCAGCCTCTTTCTTCTGTGATTGTTGTCACCACCCTGTTGTACATTGCAGATGGACTCGACTAGGCTGGGAGGACAGTTTAGACTGATATTGCCATGCAAGTGGATTTACTTTTCATTTGGGCGTAAAGGCAGTCATTGTTTGTTACGGCGTCTCTATGTAAACCGGCACATAAGGGTGCCAGAGTCTGTGAACCACGGCTGCAGCACGCATGCGTCTCCGTTACACGAGTATCGGCAATATCCGCTAGGCTGCCATCGGCGCAGTTTGCGTGTGTGTTGGACATCCCTCGAGTCCATGCTCATGTATTGCACTCGTGTCTGCGCGTTAAGGACAAAGCAGCGAATTCATAGTAAAATGTGTCAGATACACATCTGCGCCGCATGGGGTCTGTAATGGACCAGCCTCGGGAGGGCGAGTGAAATGACTGACGTGGGCAGTTGGGGGGTTTCCCGCGTCACCCGGGACCCCCGTCAGATCCCCGAGTGGTTTTCACGTCACTGATGGAGCAGCAGCCGTGAATGTAATCTGTGCGTTTAATGAATTAGGATCAGCACCGGCACTACAGACCCACAGCAACATAGAGAGCACAGTGATAATAATAATCAGATGGTTATAGTCATTTTTAGGACTGGACATCATTTAAATCTCATTATACTTTGGGCAGCTAGGAGACTCAAATGTTATAAAAACAAACAATGTAAACACGCGCATGCGCTCTCGCTCAGTCCCCCGGTTTGGAACGCTGCGGCTCAGCAAGCCTTCGTTATGACGTAGACAATCATCGTCATCGTATCCTGTATTACATGTGAACAGTAAACAAGAAGACACACTTCATTAGCTCTGTTGAGTTGAAGACAGCAACTGCTCTTCAGTCGGTAAGGTTGTATTGTATTTGTGTTGTGTTTGTATATTCATATTCATGTGCAGTGAAGACATTCTTTCAATAAAGCAACTCGGCGGTCATTGGTGATACTATTGACAGGTTTACTCTGGAGCTTAACATTTGCAATGCAGTTTACAAAGCCAACTGTATTTGGGAAATAAATAAAATGTATACAATGGAGTGCAAAGCATTTGTAAAACCAGATAGGAATAAAGGTTTAATAGTTTAATTTGTACCAGCTAGGGCACAACCCGTTATTATTAGCAGGGGGCATTTAAAATGTGTTTTTACACACTTTATGAAATTCCAAATATAAAATCAATTTGAATGAAGAAAACATGTACACATTTATTTACATTTCATTTAACATATGTATCATTTGTTATTCATTGTGTTAATGGGTATATCACTTTGATTTAACCATTAGTCAGCTGGTTTAATTGGTAACATAACCTGTTTGTGTTTGCTTTGCTAACCTGTCTTTTTCTATTGTATTCTGCAGAAGAATTGTAAAGGGGGCAGTGGCTGAAATAATGCATGATCCTGCAGTGAGACGGCCTACATACATACAGACAATCATGGGTATTGGGTAACATTTATAACTACGTCCATATATATATGTCTGTAATCGTACTGCTTCCATAGTGATAGCAGTCTGTGTCCTGCGATGATCTTTGTGGGCTGAATGTCTTCTGACGGCCTGATGTGTGTCTCTCTTCCAGTCGGCACTCCCACCGCTAATCACGGCCGAGCAGACCAGGCATCGGACCCCCGTGATGCACGTGTGTTGGCCGACCTGGAGGACTGTCTCCGGAAAACTCTTCGGTTCTTTCGGGACAAGATCGAGAACCCTGAGGTGAAATCTATAATTGCATAGTACACAGTCTGAAAGAACCTTTTTGATGTATTTATATTTGTTTTTTAAATGAGTATATTATACACATGCAGATATAGTTTCACTTGACTGTTTTAAAGAATGGGGCTCAAATGAAGTCATCTACAGTTAGTATGAGTCTGTTCGCTCCCAGCTCAGTTCCCCTCGGCTCTTTCCACCCACTGAACACCAGCACAGGAGGTATCAGTTCTTTCTTATCCTGCTCTCGCCACAGGTGCCTTTCGAGCATTGGCAAGTCATACGCAAGGCAGTGGAGACTGTGGACAGGAAAAAGCCGCTGTCTTGCCCGCTGAGAGTGATGGCTTCAAATTGTCACTGTGGGGATCTTTGAGAGCGTCCGCGGTGTGCGGAAGCTGAGTGTCCGCTGCGCCAATCAGGTACGTCATCCACAGCCCGGTCACACTGTCCACACCCGCCCACAGGACACAGACTGTGTTTGTTTGCTGATGCACAACACGGCTGCCACTGTCGAAGACCAAGCGAGTCCTGAGGGATAGAGCCTGTGGGTCAGACCTTTCCCCTAAAGAGCGAAGGATGCTCACATACAAAACACGGACACCATCTTGCATAACCTGCTGTGTTTTCTCCTGCAGACCCAGCTCTACAGGAGAGTGATTCTCTTCTATGGGTTCATAACCCGGCGGATCCCTGAAGAACAACTGCGGGTATACCTGAGGCGCCACATCCTGCCCAAACTGCGCCCCTTCTTCACCTCCAAGGTAGGCAAGATACGCCTTAAACAAGAAAGAGTGTGATTGTCCACACCTGCCTGTTCATTGCCGGTGACGGCCATCAGAGAATGAGATGCTGTGTCTTCTCCTGCAGGACCTCACAATCAGGGCCAGTGTGTGTTTAAGCGTGAGCATCATGGCCCAGGCAGTCAGGAAAGCTGAGGTGTTCTTTCCACGCAAAGCGGAGGTGCTCAACGTGTTGATGGTCAGTGGGGTTTCCTTGAGTTCTGGATTTGTATAGATGCTTGTCTGAACAAGTGTGTTGTGTCTTCAGTGTCAGAAACCCATTTTCTTCCCCTGCACACAGAAATACATCAAGGATCGTCCCACGGTGGCTGCCAGTCCGTTCTACTGCCAGCAGGTCCTGCACGCCTGCATCCGTCTCAGGTAACTCTCCCTTAGAGACGCACCTTCACTGCAGCCGTCCAGCTTTCAGCGCCGCACACGGCTGTGATGTGTTTCGACTCTTGATCGGTCATTGTGGGTCAGGGTCTGATTCAGCTGAACCCACTGGAAACACCTCTGACTGTAAAAACACTCGATATGTGCTGTTGACAGATCAGCCCCACAGTAGCTGTGCATAGAGAGACATGACCTGAATCACAGCTGCTCTTCAATGATGAGTGTCTGATGGGTTGCATCAGATCAGTAATCAATTTAAAGCAGCGTGGATATGATGTTTATGCTCTTGTTTCCCCAGCCAAGTGGGACCCTTCTTTGGAGAGAAACTGGCCCGTCTTGTGTGGCTGTGTGTCAGGGCAGTCTTGAGTTGCCCCAGCGAGGCCGTCGACGAGGCTTACTTCGAGGTAGGATCTGTGGAGGCTGTGGCCCACTGTCTTGACATGATGACTGGGGACCTGCAGGACAGTCCTCATGCACACTTCATCCTGTTCCACTCATTCTATTCATCCTTTAATACTGAAACACGTCCAGAGCTGAAAATGACTTTTGTGAGTCGTCAATAATAAGTGTGATGTTGGTGAATGAACAATACTATTCAATCATCTGTCCTAAATCTCCGGTGAGAAACATGGTGCAGAAATGGGAGTCCAGGGAAGAGAGATCAGCCTCAGAGTCGTAACAGAAACGGTGAGATCAATATAACGGCATTAGATATGATCACAAGTGTTCAATTTAAAGACCTTCCTTAAATGTGTGTCACACGAATACTGTGCCGTCATTGTATCTAACAGCTTGTGTCTGTGTTGTGTAGGAGGTTTTCTCAGGCGACACATCCGGCCTCTTTGCCCTGCTCACAGCCACGCTGGCTCAGGAAGTCTGCCTCGTAACACTGGAGGAGCTGCTGGAGGTCAGCCATTTCACCTCGCCTCACAGCAGAGTGACCGCTGCGCTGTCGGCTGTCCGAGAGACTGGACTCTTGTGTTCTGTACACATTACAATAGGACAACACTTGATGCTGAGCAAGCACCTGTGTCTAGAGATGCCATTGCTTAGTGGGGGACAGTGATGTTTAAAGACTCCTTCAGTGGTGCTGCGGTGTTCCTACTTTCCAGCACCGTTTTGGATCAATGTCACATCTCTGTGGAAGTCATCGTTTGTGTCCCTCCGTCCCATAAAGAGCCCTGGCATGAAAAGAACGTGAGACGAATTTGGTGAGATTTAAAAAGTGTGTTTATTCAGGTCTAGTTCTGCTTGTGTTCACTCCCTCTCTATTGCATCACTCCCTCCTCAGCCCCTGCAGTCCGCCTGTTCCTCTCCATGCGACGTGACGAAAGTGATTGCCATGACACTGGTGAGCGCCGTCCTGGGCATCCACAGGATGGAGAGAGTCTCCCGGGTGAGTCAGCTTTTGTCAGTAAGTGGCGCAGTGTGCTCATGTTCACATGTTGATACTGGGACACCAAACTGGTTTTGTCATTAATCTCCGGGTGGCTGTTCTTTCCTGCAGGGGTCAGGGATCATCCCGGTCGCCAGTCTGCTGGCCTCACTCGTCCCGAAATGCTGGGACCCAGAGCCGTTGGTCGCTCAACAGGCTGTGAACAGCATCAAGATGACTCTGGACATGTGGCTGTATTATGAAGGTAACGGTTGCTATGAAGTGAGCAGCTCAGTGTGTGGGTGTGTGTGTGTGCGCACCTGACAGTGTACCAAGCCTTGTCTCTCGGCTAAACCTTTTTCTTCATTAAAGGTGGTCACATTGACAAGGAGAAGAAGCACTGCATAATCATGTGGATTAAGGACGAATCCTCGGGCTCGGACTCCTGCATTGCTCTTGTCCAGGTGAGGCCTACGTCCAGCCCTGCCGCCTCCACAGCGGGACCACGGTCTTCCTCCCACAGAGCCCGGAGTCACACGCTGTGGGGCGTCGGTGTCATACTCATATTGTTGCCCAAACCCAGGTGATATTGAGTCCTTCAGTCTTGCTTTCCCTCTCCCACACCTGGCCCACAGAGAGGGAGAGTAGAGGAGCCGTGTCACCTCAGGGGTTTAAGAGCGTCTACCGTGTTGATGACCGAGAGCTGAGTGTGTCTCTGTGTTTCAGATCGTCAGCGAGTGTCTCTGTCCCCGTCAGAAGCAGACTCTGGTTCAGGGTCTGCTTATTGGACTCCAGGACCCCCAGCCCAGCTCTGCCCAGGCCTGCTGTGCTCTCCTGTGCCAGCTCTTGAGCTCTCACCCCGATGAGCTCACTGAACTGGTGAGTTAGAGCGTCTGTTGCGGCTCTGAGCGTCTCTATAGCAAGTGTTTCTGGACAGGAAGCTCAGCTCCTGCCTCCCTGTTAGGGAAGAAGAGAGCTGTATGATTCATAATGTAAACCAATGGATGCACAGTGTTAGATGTCAGTCTGTTACCCAGAGAGAAGCGTGTGTGAAGTATAAAGTGTCCTGTGTTCGTGTCTCCAGGTCCCTCAGGTGCTCCAGGCGTTTCTGGGCCTGTCCGGTGCGGAGGATAGCAGTGAGCAGTGAGCATTTAAAACATCATCCTAACCATCCTGTGAAGAGCAGGGATATGATTCTCTAAAGGAGCAGACATGTTTGGAGTCCCACAGCTTGTCAAATGTTTTAAAATGCTTGTGTCTGATGTCCTCACGTGTGTCCACACAATGTCCATGTGCTGTTCGGATCATGAGCTCAATTCTATAGAGTGTCGGCATCTCTGTGCTATTGAGAGTGAGAGCCAGTTGGTCATGGTGCGGGTCGGCACACACTGAGTGTCTGCTTGTGTTTTCCAGCACCATTCGGTACCAGCAGTGGCGCCGGGAGCTGTGGGGGGCCATCGGGAGCAGCAGTCTGGGCCCCTGGACGTTCAGGGCGCTGGTGGATAAGCTCCAGTCGGCGACAAGAAGTCAGGCCTTTGTGGTAAGTGTCCAGAAAGCCCCACATGACTAGGACACGTACAGAGCTCTCCCTCCAGACTCTGACTCAATCTGCTTGTCTTTGCCATTGTCAGGCCTGTGCTGTACAGGATGTGGTGGCTGAACTCAGCCTGGAGGCGGTGACGTTTGTCGAGGTATTTGCTGCCCTGCTGCCTCTCCTGGGTGCTGAGGATTCAGATGGAGGCTTCTCTGTCCAGGGGTAAGAGCGTGTGTGGGGAGCCAGGGCTCACCCTGAGCATCGCACCAGAACAGAACCGCTCCCCGTGTCACGTGTCTGTGTTTATCTCCGCTGACGCTGTCCCTCCCTCTCTCCAGCTTTGTTGTGGAGTGTCTGAAGGTCCTGCTGTCCAGAGCACAGCTGAGCGAGGTGGCTCTACAACAGGACTGGGGCCTGATCCGGGAACCAGGCCGGCAGCCCGAGGGGATGTTCCAGCTGACCAGGTACAACGAGCCGGGGCCCAGAGCAGATCCAAAAACCTTCTTCACGGGTGTTCATTATGCAAGATTAATACGGCCGATAACTGTGCATAGACACCCTTATAATCAACCCCCAGCAGGGAGACATTGATCTTTAGAGAGAAAACTTGCAAAATCAGTGAGTTGGCAGCAAAGCAGGTGTGTAAAGAACGGACCCTGATCCTCGTGTTGTTGATCCACAGGGCTCTGAAGACGCACGCCGCCCCCGTCCTGCCGGAGGTGGTGCGGCTTCTCTGGCAGCAATACGGCAGTGCAGACCGAGGCCAGAAGATCTGCATCGCTGCCTTCTTCGCCGCAGTGAGTATCACCGCCCGGGACCATCATGTGATCCTATCATGCGTGTGGTCCAGTGAAAGTCCTGTCGTCTCCAGAGTGTCTCCAGACTCACCCGTCTCTCTTCTCACGCCTTCACGGCTTCTGCGGCCGCCGCACCTGTCCGACCACTGTGTGGTGGCCACGCAACTCTCACCAGGATGAGCAGTTTTGAAGATGAATGGATATATATGTTTTATTGTGTTTTCATAAAAAAAAATGTTTCTCTCATTCAATTGTGTTTATCTAGCACATATATTTGACAAAAGCTTTGTAAAACAGAATGGAATATCTCCAGGATTGAACACTGCAGTCCTGTCCCATGTGGAAGATGTGCCTATTTATAATATATACTCATGCGGCTTCCTCAATTAAAGAAGAGGATGTTATACAGCATTTCCATCACTGGAGCGGATCGAATCCTGATCTTTCTGCCGTTGAGATTGACAGGTCTATGCTTGTGTTGCAGCCGGACTCGGAAATCCATGGGGCCACCGTGCTGCTGCTGGGGCAGCTGGTGAAGGTGGCTTCTGTGAACAGATCTCTCCAGAAGCAGTGCCACGGCTCGCTGGCCATGCTGC
The DNA here is from genome assembly GCF_036373705.1 of Amia ocellicauda. Classification (NCBI taxonomy): domain Eukaryota; kingdom Metazoa; phylum Chordata; class Actinopteri; order Amiiformes; family Amiidae; genus Amia; species Amia ocellicauda. The sequence goes on along the minus strand of NC_089867.1, from coordinate 15,434,153 downwards.
TGCTGCACCTGCAGGACCCGCGCCCGGCCGTCTCCCAGGTAAGTACACCGGGCCGCGGAGACCCACCGTGTGTCTTTACCTCGGTGGAAGTTTTGGTAGCCAGTAGTTGTTCAAAATCGTGCTCCAGGGCAAACCGTGGGGTCGTCAGCTTGACAGGTTTACAAACATAACTGTGTGGAGTGAAAGGAAGCGAAAGGAAAGGGTCTCTTTCTCTGCTGCGTAAACTATGAAAAAGAGGTCACCTTGATCTCAGGAAGGGGACGAGTGGTTTCTCTGTGGACGGCACCGTGTGGAGATTGAGTATGAAGACGGAACATGCCGGCTGACGAGCTCAGAGCAAAGGAAACCCAACAGCGACTCAAAGTGGTCTTCCTCAAAGTGTTAACCCTTTCCCTGCGGTCTGGCCGGTGCCTGAATGAACGGTGTGGTGTTGTGGTGTCCCCCCCAGGTGTGCCAGCGGGCCCTGCGGCAGTGTGCTCCGGCGCTGGGTTGCCCAACTCTAACCGAGCTGATCGAGGTGCACCTGAGCCAGGAGACCTTGGACTTCCCGTCCTTCGTTAGGGACATGGCCGCTGCGCTGGTGAGTCACCGTGGGTTCCTGATGAGGTTTCGCTCCTTGTGCGTGCCGAAGCATTCCAGCCTCCCTGTCTGTACACCGCCTCTAGTATCTCCTGCTGAACCCTGTTATTGTCCCCGCATTGAGCATGAATCTCCGGCGCGACGGCCGTGTATCGACGCTGTGCCCTGCGTCTCTCTGAGAGCAGCTTCCCCCAGCTTCGCGCCGCCGCCGCCGCCATGTTCATCAGTAAGAGAGCCAGATAGCTCTGTCCGCAGTGCTGCTGTTTTTATTGGCGAGATTAAGCGTGTCCTGTGCCGCTGTCCCGCTGCGTCTCGCACGGCTTCTCACGTGTTGTTTTTCCATGTCAGGGGCCCTTCTGGAGAACATGGACAAGACCATCTGGAGCTTCTGTGCCTCGAGGAAACTCAAAACAGGTACCAAAGGGCCGTGCTCTCGGTTGCTGTGATACCAGAAGTTTCAACACTTACATAACATGAGAGAATGACAATGAGGAACTTCATTTACAACAGAAACAATCATCTGTGTCTCCTGCTGTCAGCCCAGTTGTGTGATGAAACGAAAGCTTCGATGGACCAATAAAATAATGAAATAGTCCCCAATGAAACCAGATACGCCCTGGTGACCCTGATGTGAGAAGCTTCTGATTTGAGACCCTCTCATTTATCCGTGTTTCTCTCCTCCCAGCTCTCTCCGCCCTCCTGAAGGACTCCGACCCAGCTTTGGAGCTGCAGAAGGGATCTACAGTGGGTCAGTCCAAACAAGACCAAGATAAAACAAAGCATCAACCCCTCCTGAGACACATGGAAGTTACTGATGAATCTAAGGGCATTTATCTCGGAGTCGATCCGGCCCCTCTGCATTCTTCAGGATGTCTCGCGTGCAGGGAGCAGTGGGATGTCGAGAAGATGTCAGTGAGGAAGACACAGAGGCGCTGATAATATCCACTGCAGAGAGTGATCGACGTTCTGACAGATATCAGAAACTTGCTGTCGCTGGAAAAAACATCAAAGTTTTTAGAAACTGTTGGTCCCCCACTCGAGCATTTCACACGGGACAGCGATCTTGATCTCGGCTGGGAAAATTGTCGTCGCCTTGAGACTGAGAAACAAATGGACTGTCAAGGCAGGCCAGAAACCCGTCTGGGACCCGCTGGGATGATTTAAGCTGAGAGCAATGATGAGAACACAATATTGTGTGCTGTTTTACAATTAAAACGAAGTCCAAATATGAAATGACGAGCGCTCTTCATTCTCAGAGGTGAAGCGGTTAACCTGGGCTGCAGGACTCCAGCAATAAGGCTCACAGTGGCACTTTTAAACCTCCATTCCACCAGTGTGTGTAGATATCATGTGTTTAAAGTGACTGGTGGTACAATGTGTATATAAACACCGAGACTGAGCCGAGACACAGCCGGAGCACCGGGGCGCAGACAGCACAGCACGGCCCAGTGAAGTACAGTAACAACAGATACACACAGAGTTACCAATGAACTGGAGCGACTCGGGGGGGAGACGCTCTTGCTATGAGCAGCCAGCCGAAAACACAGACTGTGCAACACGAGTCCAAGAGCAAAACGGCAAAGTGCCTGTGCACTGCCCTGTTACCCCGCTGGGTAGACTCCTGTACAGTGGGTCTGTGGCCCCGCTCTTAGCTGTGCTAAGGCCGAGGGAAGGCCGCAGCAACTGAGTGACACAGAGGACACAAGAGTCCCCCTGCTGCCCCGCTGTCTGTTTCTGTACCTGCAGACCTGTGGCCCCGGCCCTCGCTGTGCTGTTGTTGAATCACTGTTCCCAGTAGAGCGTGACTGCGGTCTTCGCTCCTGGGCAGCCCAGATGTGTCCCCAAGGGGCCCCTGTGGCCTCTATCCAGAGCTGGATCAGCGAGGCCCCCCTAGCGGGTATGCCTCGTGGCAGACTCCCTCACCAGCTCGCTGCCCCCTCCCGTGTGATGCTCTGGTCCCACAGTGACCCCTCCCCAGGGCAGCGCTTCCCACTGGAAACATAGCGACGGGTTGCGGATGCAGCCCCGGTCACCTGACAGAGGAAGCTCTGCCCAGGGGTCACAAGGTCACACGGGGCTCCGGTCTCCCAGCAAACAGGAAGGGGCCTATAGGCAGCTTGGACAGAAAGAGGTTTCCATGAGGCTCCTATGATAGTGAGCTAAACCCCCTCTTACACAGAGCCTCCTCTCTCAGACCCATCGTTTCAAGCCAATGAAGATCAGAGTTCGTAAGTACAGCTGATTTCTTTTGTTTGTACAGATTTGTCTGCGTATATCCAAGATTGGGGTGTGAATTGTTAACAGATTGTCACACATTTTTATTGTTCCATAATTGGTTCAGCTTTGTGATAAAAGTCAGTAGTGCTCAGTGGGTCAGATATAAGGGGGCACGGGCTGGGGGCTGGCATTCATGTATCAAAGTCACTTGTCCGCTTCACACTGATTGCTCAGAGTGAGTTCCTGTATTAATGAATGAAACGCAGTGCAGTATACAGTGCGCATGATTCATTCACAGCGGACCCGTATTATTTCAACTCCAGGGAGAAAAAGCACAATGGCCTCCATTCTGTCAGGTCAAAGGGAAAATATTACACAGAGATATTCATAAACGTATATACTGTGCTTTTACATGGCAACATTGTGTGTTTCACAGAATCAACTCTCTTCTCAGCAGTTCCTCCGAAGTGAAAGCAGGAGATGTCAACACAGAATGGCTTCGGTGTCCGTGGACAGGAGAAAGATCAAGCCGGCCAAGCAGAGTTTACTTATTATTATTATTATTATTATTATTATTATTATTATTATTATTATTATTATTATTATTATTATTAATAATAATAATATTATTATTATTGTATATTTTGTAAGTCACCCTAGACAAGGGATGGCGTCTTCTAAGAAATAAATAACAATAAATAAATAATAATAAGTAACAATAAATAAATAACAATAAATACAGTGCAATAATACAGTGCAGTTCAAGGTTTAATACATTTTACAAATTCCAATTTACACAAGTGTATAAGAGATACACAGTAAACAATATGTCTTACATCCTAGACTGTAAAAGCTGAGTGCAGAGAAGATGTTAAATCAAAGTTAAGAGCTAAGGGAAAGGGAGCGTAGGGGAAATCAAAATAACAACACGAGTACTCGTAATGCAAAGGCAAGAGTATGACAAAACATTGTATAAGTGCAATCTTAGAATAAATGACTAAATTACAAGTACAGTCTGAAAAGAAGAAGGTCAGGCACTCTGCTGTTTTGACTTCGGTGGGAAGGTCATTCCACCACTTATGCTGGGGTCACACTACACGATTTTAAGGCCGATTTGAGCCCGATTTGGCCCTCACGACAGATCAGCGCTGATCGACAAGCAGCCTGATTGAGGCGTGTCCCGCCGCCGATGGTCGTGTAGTAAGAGACGGGCTGCGATGCGATCGTTTGCCCTCCGATCCGATCGTAAGCTGGTCGGAGCCGCTACGATTTTATTAAACATGTTTAATATTTAGGACTCGATCGGCACCGATCGTGGAGAGTGACGTGATCAGCAGCCAATGAGAGCCGAGCCGACTGAAGAAGAGAAAAGAAACAAGAATAAACATGACAGGAGAATAAGATTTTCATACGTACTTATTATAATACTTCAACTACCAATGGTTGTTTCGGGGCAGGTTATTTTAAAATACTATACGCTTTTTGTGTTTTTCCGCACAGATGAACACAAACAGCAGCAGCGGCTTGTGGTCGCGTTCTTTCCGCAGTTTTGCACAGATCTTCAGAAATCCACGGATCCCATTGGTGGAGCAGCGCAGATCTGCGCTACACAAACGTGACCTGTACATGTGCACGTCCATGTTTGTTGACCTTTTCTCTGTGCGGATGTTTCTGCGAGATTTGGAGGCTGTGACGCAGATCCATGACAAGGATGTCAGATCAGTCGTGTAGTGTGTGTCTCCTGTACTTAAGCGATCGTGTAGTGTGCGCTCCTTCACGACGCAAAAGACACAAATTCGGTGCAAAATAGTCGTGTAGTGTGAGCTGCCCACTGTTCACAAAATCAGGTCGGATTGTAGAAATCGTGTAGTGTGACCCCAGCATTAGAGTCGGTATTGGGAGCCAATACTTTAATAATAATAAACAAATATCAGTCAGATGTTGCATTCTGTTTTCATTGATGGTGTTTTGTAATATATAATTAGTTACAAAAATGATAAGGTTCTCCCAAAAACCGTAGATCCCTTTATTCCCCGGTACAGCAGAAAGCAATTAGGGGTGAAAGTGTATAAAAACAAGGGCATCCACAAAAATGCATCCATGACCTTTAGCCCGTGTGCTGGACACAGATCTGGAGTCGGCAGCTCTAATCACAGCAGATTGCGTGTGCACGGGAAACACAGTAAAACACCACAAGGAAGTGTTAAGCATGTTTCTCTCTGTTTTTCCAACTTGTCAAGGAAATACAAGGCTTATATTTCCCTTCTGGGACACGCCCTCAAGGGCCTGACATTTTACTAACAGTGCCTGAATTTTTATCCTAGTCCCTACAGCAGCGATTTCATTGGCATTCTATAATAAGCCTTTCCATCTCATCAATATTACCAGCTTCATTACTCATGAATAATAATCATTAACCTCTAAATTGCCAGCTGCATTGGATGGTCATTTGCTGAAAGCAAAGAGGATGGAAGTCATTCAAGTTGAATAAGTAGCAAGAGAGGAATGTAGGCTGCTGACTGTAGTGACTATAAGTCCTTTTGTATTACCGTTGCAACTGCAGCTGTAGATCATGTGAAAGCATATGTTATGATATACTTAGATTTTCAAAAAGCTTTTGATAAGGTTCCACACCAAAGACTGATCCTGAAATTGGAAGCTGTAGACATTCAGGGTAATGTAAGTAGATGGATAATGAACTGGTTGATGTATAGGAAACAGAGGGTGTCGATTAGAGGAGTTGCTTCTAACTGGAGTGAGGTTGTTAGTGGAGTTCCACAGGGATCAGTACTAGGGCCTTTGCTTTTTCTAATCTATATTAATGATCTGGACTCTGGGATAGTTAGCAAACTTGTCAAATTTACAGATGATACTAAAATATGTGGCTCAGCAGATACAATCTCGGCAGCACAGGCTTTTCAAAGGTACTTAGATAATATTCAGTTGTGGGCCGACACCTGGCAGATGAAATTCAATGTGGAAATGCAAGGTAATACATGCAGGTAACAAACATGACCACTATAATTACACTATGGGAGGAATAGAACTAGATGAAGTAACGCATGAGAAAGACCTAGGAGTCTACGTGGACTCCTCACTTTCTCCATCCAAACAATGTGGGGAAGCAATAAAAAAGGCAAACAGAATGTTAGGGTATATTGTCAAAACAAGGGCATTGATGTTCAGACTGTACAATGCACTAGTTAGAGCTCATCTGGATACTGTGGACAGTTCTGGGCTCCACACTTCAAGAAAGATATCGCTGCTCTAGAGGCAGTTCAGAGGAGAGCAACCAGACTTATTCCAGGTCTGAAGGGAATGTCCTACTGAGAGACTGAGGAACTGAACCTTTTCACCCTGGAATAGAGGAGACTACGTGGGGACTTGATTCAAGTCTTCAAAATCATGAAAGGCATCGACCACATCAAACCAGAGGAGCTTTTCCAGATCAGCAGGGACACACGCACCCGGGGACACAAATGGAAATTGGGCTTCAAGGCATTCAAGACAGAAAACAGGAGACACTTCATCACACAGAGAGGCGTCACAATCTGAACAAACTCCCCAGCGATGTGGTTGAAGCTGAAAATTTGGGAACATTTAAAAATAGACTGGATAGGATCCTTGGATCACTTAGTTATTAATGGACACTAAACGAGCATGATGGGGCGAATGGCCTCTCATTTGTAAACTTTCTTATATTCTTCTTATGTTCTTATGTGTTCTTTTTGTGTAGTCACTCCTGGGCTGCTGGGGGTTTCTGACGCTTGTTTGGTCAAATGTTTCAGAACCAAATGTCCAGATGAAACTCTGTATAGCAAGAATGTTGATGTATTGACAGTAAAGTCTTTGCATACACATGTATAAACAAAAACTTTTCCCTCACGAAAACAACAAACGGATACTTGGAGCACAAATAAACACAACAAAACAACACTGTGTGCTCCCAGTCTCCCACGCCCACGAACCCAGGTCTCCCTGCTTTATAGGGTCCTCTCTGACCTGGAGAGGTATAGAGGTGGAACAAAAAACACACATATACAGACACACACTCAATATACATGCAAACAAGACGAATGGCTCCTATACTGATAACAAAGAAGAAAGTCATTGAAAAGGAACACAAGTTGCATAGAAAGAATGCAGGCCATTAATATTGTGTTTGTGATCTCTTACACTCGATTAGGACCGCAGCTCACTACGAATATATATTTTTCTACTGTACTGATGTGTAGACCACATATACCAACACTTCCATATTGTGTACAATATGGTGGTACTGACGGTATATTCTCCGCAGTGACCCTGGGGGGGTGGGTCTTTTGCATGTATTTTATAATTAATTGGGCAAGCCCCTCAGAGATGTCCCGCGAGCTACTGGTCGCTGGGAATCGAGCTATTGGAGACCCCTGGTTTAAATCAACCAAATATTAGTATTTTTCTGATTGATCTACTGTTATTTTGTCCCCCACCCCCAATCAGTCTAATAGAATTTGTGTGAAAATCGTCATCATTGAATAGAGAACAGCTGTGTGTGTAATAGCTGGTAACACAAATATCCTGCGCAGTGTTGTCTCTCTGTGCGTTCAGAGCAGGCTGTTCTGTACAGCAGCTCTCACCATTAGACTGTGACTCATGTTTATCATCTCTTCTATTAAATATTCATCATAGAGTCCCCACTTGGGGGGTGCAGAATGACACGGGTCCCCACTTATATAGTGCAGGACGACATTCACACTCCTGTGTCCCCAGTTGGATAGTAACCAATGACACGAGTCCCCTCTTGGATAGCACAGACCGACGCTCACACACCTGACAACATTTAACACATCAGAAGCAGAAATAATAGAAATGTATTTTTAAATATATTATGGAAGTATTCCCATCCGCGATTGTGTTTATATTTCTCAGAGGAATTTAATAAAATGAAGTCCCCACTTAGATAGCAGAGAGCGACACAAGTCCCCACTTAAATAGGCCAGGGTGTGTGTTTAACTATATTGTTAGAAAATAAATAATATATAAATATTTAAAACAAACAAAGTAAAACATGTTAAAGATCATCTTATTGTATCGTCCACATCCTCACAGGCCTCATAACAGCTCTTACAGTGGAGTCCCCACTGCGATAGCACAGAGCGACACAAGGCCCCACTTGAATAGGACACAATGACATCACACACCTCTGTGTGTAGGCCTTTTCAAAATGAGCCCAGGAAAAAAGGAACACTTTAAATATGAGAAAGATTAACACGCAATAGTAGAATGAGATCTGAACCCTGTTTGTGTGGCAGTTCTCCAGGGAGTCGGATGAAGTCCCCACTAAGATAGCAGAGAGCGGCACGAGTCCCCACTTATATATCCCAGGACGATACACACACACACTAATTACATATTAAACAGATAATATATATATATATATATTTTTTTTTTTAACAAGTCACTTTGGGAAATACTATACTAGTTGATCGATTCAGATGTATTTTCTTATTAAGATTTTTGAAATTAAGATATTTGATTATTATATACATATTTTTCATAAATACCATGTCATCTGAAATATTGCTGTAACTATAGTATTTTTAAATGGGCTCTGGATGAATGGGGTTAGGATCCAAATGCAATTTAAAGGTTTTTTTAACTCCTTTTTCCTAATGTTGTTGTTAATTATATTATTATTATTATTATTATTATTATTATTATTATTATTAATGGTATGCATGTACTTACTAATAATAATAAAGATTAAAGTACCTACTGTCAATATAAATGTTAGTGCAATGTTCTGAATGACAGTCAGTTTCAGCCCTACATGGTTTCAAGGCCATCAGTGACAGATCCCCAGCTGCCTCAAAGGCAAAGTGTGTTAGGTTTGCGTGTGTTAGTGACCGAAATACCAGCTCCTGCCTAGAGGGGCAGCACTGAGCAAAAAAGTCACACACCTGGGGCACCATTCTAACATGAAGAGGTCCCCACTTGGTTTTCAAGTCCCCGAGTGCGACGAGTGCACACACACACACACACACACACACACACACACACATACTCTTGCATGTGTTATTTTACTTTACATTTTATGCTGAATTCAGAAAGTTATTTGTCTTTTTCGGTGAACTGCAACTGAATCTTTACCTGTTCTCACACGGGGTCAGCTGAAGTTTGAATTTGGCCTTGATCTACACAATCAGAGTGGGGGAGTAATTATGCCTAAATTACCCTGTTCTGTGGTGTTGCCATGTCATTACAACCAATAATTAATTGTTCATGAGGCTACATCTATGAGATTACACAGTAAATACCTGCTTATTACTTTCTGATTACATGGCTACTAATGCACTCAAGCCTGGAGAATAATTGTATCAATTGTCCAGCCAGGGAAAGTCACAATAAGTGTGTAATAATGGCCTTTATTGAAACTGAGAACAAGTAATTGATGCAGTAGAACTCTAAAGTAGTATCTGTAAAATTAATAACATACAAAGAAAAAATAAATGAATGTGAGATTATTAGCAGGATTTAAAAAAATTATTTATATTAACCATTTCATTCCTCTCTGTTCTTCAAGGCTGTGGACCATTTTTGGTGTTGGTTATCAAATTGTAGTATCAGCAGATTTTTGATCATTTTAATACCATGAGTGACAGACAAACAAAGGGAAAACAAAGAGGGGGGACGACGACACGAATATCACAACAAAAGGAAAGTTTGCAAATGAGAGGAGACCAATTGACTATGTGTGTTCATTGGTAGCTTACTAACTTATTGATCCAGGAAGAATCAGATCAGACTCTGGAAGATCTGCTTTCTGTTCTGAACCCGAGAGTCTCTGATGTAGGAAGAGACGGGGAAGTTATGGATCTCGTGAAGAAAGCAAGTGTCTGAAAAGCTCGGTGCTCCTGATCCCAATTTAAGCACAGTCACTACAGAGTTTATAATTCGTTTTTCAAAGAGACCACAAACTACACATGAGATCTTGTTTGCAGGCTATTTGGTACAACCTGTGGGAGGAGACTTCTTTTGTACCTGTGACTGCAGCCACCGTGGCATAAGCACTAATGAGACGTCTGGGATTTTCATATTAACTACACCATTGAGCAGTAGATCTTTTCCCTTCTCTTACGGCATGTTTTTCTTTAGCCTCAGTTCACACAGTCATTGAGAGGGTCTTGCTGTTGCTTCAGCCCAGCTCAGGTCATGGCAAAGATGTCCACCCACAAACCGGAATACACAAGTCTATCAGGTCATGTAATTACATATCTATTATGATGCCAGAATTGTAATAATTCCACTGTAAGTTTCTGGTCTGTCCAGCTGAGGGAAGGCTGCAGTCGATTCATTCTGCTCTGCAATGTGTCCTTGTGCGTATTGTCTATATTAAGAGATGATGCAGTCATTGTTGATGAACAATCTCCCTACGTTGCGCAGAGGTTATTTTGCATCGTAATTAAAATAGCTCAAAGATAATGAAGCAGAATCTTATGGGAAGTTAAAAAAGAAAAAAGAAAATCTGTTTTTGAAGAACATTGTTAATGATGAGCGAGTGTCCAGAAGTCAAATAATATGAATGTAACGTAGACATTACAAGAGTGTGGTGTGCAGTGAGTGGTCTGGCAATCAACACTATATGGTTAAATATTTCATCTACAAGAAGAGGGTAATTACTACTTTCAAAACATGTCAAAGCCTTAATTATCACCACTGTGCCACCAGTGCTGTAATGCGTTTGTTGCAATCTGGCCACCTTAACAGAAAAATGACTGGATATATGCAATCTGCCATGGGAACTCCTTTTAGGAAGCCAAATATGGCAGGGGAATGGGACGTTATTCCTTGGAAATCTATCAGCAAGTGTGATGGGAGACAAGTGGACACAGGGAGGACAGGAATTGCCAAGAGCCGGATAACTTATCTCAGGGAGAAAGAACTTCTAGCTGGCATTACATTTCTCATTTATAATTATAATATCATTTGTTGTTGTTGTTGTTGTGGCATTATATGACACACATTGTACTCTATTTCACTTGAACAAAAGACGTGCAAGCCATCCAGCGTCCACAGTGCTGGATTTTTGATTTGAGAATTATTTAGTGAAACACAAATGATCGTAAAGCACATTTTAAACTCTTCAATTAATCAATCCTCAGGCGGCTCACCGAATATGCTTCAATTATCAGGTTAATTGTGTGTGAAAGGCCATGTGTGGAGAGGAACTGAGTCTCCCCACTGAGTTGCTCTACAGTATTTACTTCTCAGTGTATTCGGGGAATACATTATTGACAGAGCTTTATTACAGCTTTGTGCTGTTCATAGTTCACTAAGTGCAGCAAAGTGGATTTAGTGCACAGAACACATTCATATAACAAAAGGGTGTTTACATAAGAGTTTCCGGTGGCACAAATGTGTTTTCTGTATCCTGTTTTCCCCAGGATACGCTATAAAACAAGATCTGTATTTATTATTGATATTTTTTAATTGTTTAAATAAAATGCAATGTTTACAGTAGAGACACCAGTGTTTGGTAACAGGCATGAAACTAACTGCATTAAAAACACACAGATCATAGCGCTCACAGGTTGGGCCAGGTTGATTTATATGCCTGCTACGATTGAATTATTCTGGGACTTTTTATTAAATATGCTGCTGGAGAGCATGTGGTGTAATTAAATGTCTAACGTCCGTAAGGAAATAAAAATGATACCCTAACTATACTTCGAGTTACAGTGGATATTTAACTGGTCGTTTATAGATTCAGACACTGTTGTCAATTAACTTCATTTTATTAGGGCAGGAGAGGAATTTCAGCAGCAGGGTAAAGCCTAGACTAGACCCTGCATTCTGCACTCCACTTGGTTCACTGGATTTATTATCAATTTGTATTATTAATAACATTATTTAGAAGATGTCTTAATCCAGCTTGATTTTGATTTGATTTTGGTAAGGTGATGGTGTTTTTTCCCCACATTGGATTGCTATGCTTTCCACAGTTCTTAACTAACTGACACAATTAAGTGTCACTAAGGCTGGCAGCTTTAGTACATCTCATTTTGAAAACTTGACCCCCATTTTTGCCTTTTTGGAAAAATAACTGAAACAAAAAAACAGAATGAAACGTTCTTCAGCTTAACTGCAAAGATAAATTATGTCTGCAGAAACGCAAAAGTCATTGTTCTTGTTTACTACATCACCCAACATTTTTGGCTAATTTGCAACAGGTTTACATCTCTTAAATCATGCTCAAACCTTTAGTACATCTAGCCCATACTAAACTATAGGCCTATATGCACAACATCACAACATCAGTTCGTATATAGTAGCTTTATATGACTCAGTGCACAAAGGTAAGCAAACCTAATTACAAAGCTTACAGTCTCAAAAATACACTCGAGAGGCAGAGAGAGAAATATGCCTGCAGGTATCGTGACTAAGAAAGGTACATAAAGAGAGCATAAAGACATACATGTAGGCGAGTAGTGACTGAGTTTTATTTGTCAACACATTGCAGATTTGAACTGAAAGAGTCCAGGCAAGTGGGGAGGACTCCAACCATAGGACAAATGCTTTTAAAACGCTCTGTACCTCGTGTAATTTGAGTGAATGCAATACAAACCAAAACCCATGATTCTTAGGTTGTCTGGAAATACAAAACCCTTACTCTAGCAAAATTCTTAAAAAAATAAATACACATAGTTTTAAAATAAAATAAAAAGCGGCGATACTTTGAATATTTCAGGTGAAGAATTGTAACCCACATTGAGCATTTTAGCGTCAGCTCTAGCCTGCGTTCTCCCGTCACCCTGAAAAAACAGGTCTTGAAGTCGCAGTAATTCTAACTCTACTAACAATACGGAAAGGATCAGATCTGTTTACAACCACTGACTGTCACACCACACTGCCTTTACAACAACACACAGCCCAGGCCGGGCCAGGGTTGTCAGGGCTGCTGGCAGTGATAAATGTCCCTGTGATTCCTCCCTCGGGAGAGAATCTCAACTGTCCCTCCAGCTCTGAGATCAGCAGGATGAAACACGGGCCTCTTTCTTCTCAGAGAGCGTTTGTCGATTAGCCCGTCCCGTGAGTACCACATCGTTACGGATCAAAGACTCCAAAGTGTAACAATCTACACAATATTAGGCAGTACTTAAAGACACAGCGGAGAAACTGAGTTGCAAGGGAATGTGCCTTTTCTTTTAGTTTCCTTTCAAGAGAACAAATAGTTTCTGTCAGGGCATACCTTGTTCTTCTTTTTCATAGCATAGTGATTTAATATACATTTATACATGGATTTGTATAGAAAAATTGTTGCATATATGTGATTGGCTTACTTATGAGTCTTTTCTTCCCTTGTTTTCTCCACAGTCCTTTGCCCTCTGTTGCAGAGAGATGGATCCACTTCAGGCTGTATGATTGTTAGATGTCATATGAATAAAACAAAATATGCCTAGAATAGATTTTCAGCACAAAAGGAAAATGGTATAATTTGATTTACATGTCTGATAGCGAAGGGAGAAAGAGAGGCGCTCATCTGTGAAGGAAGCACACACATACATCCTTCAAACATTTCAACAGTATCCATGTCTTCTGCTGCAGTGCACAGATTGAAAAACAATTCCTTCAATAACATGCATCTTCAGCGTTTGTGCTGTCAAGAAACACAATCAAGGCTTCTGTTCCGGTTGGGCCAGATCAGGTTAACCTGCCGGACAGTTTGGCATCTAAGGAGAAGCCAGTGGAGCGGACAGAAACTGCACCCTTCATTAAACCTGTTCCACGTGACTGGAAAAGAGCTACCGTCTCCATAATGCACAGATCAGAACAATGAAAAGGTCCCCAGGAAACTTAGCAGAAGACGTGATAACTAGGTGTACGCCATTGGAAAGTTCAAAGATTTCATCTGTGCCAAGTACACTTAATATACTGAGTAACACACACTGCTGCGAGGCGCTGGGGAATTGAGAAATGTCACGCTGAGGAAATTAAGTCTGACCTGAAAACTTCAGCGCCCAGACAAAACCGTGCGGTACACAGATACTGGACAAGTCAGAATGAACATGCTCGTCCGTTTCTGTGAAGTGCACAGTAATCAGTATGATGGATGGATGAACGAATGAATGGAGGGTTGCTCAAGGATCTCTGGTGCGTGAAGTTGGAGTTAGACGAAGCCTGACCCAGAGACACTGTGTGCTTCTTCCACAGAACAGAGACATTCACCACCGCTCCTCTATGGCCAAGCACAACAGCAGCATCGTGGTACAAGGACGTTACAATGACACACAACCATCAAACAGCCGCTATTGGAAACTCGTGAGAGACATGGATAGTTCAGGCTGAAGCGAGATATTGTGGATACTGTGCTTCACTCCTGCTAGGTTTGGGTTTCATTTCTGTGGGCCGGAAAGTAATTGTCCTCTTTTTCTCAATAGTAAGGGAATTTAAATTTTTTTTTTAACATTAAATGATCATCATCAACTAGGAGCTTCACATTCAATTAAGAAGGCACTACAATAGCTTCCTCTATGGCTTATCTATTCCCACTGTTTCAAAGCGCAGAGGAGGACTGAATTTTATTTTAATTTGACTTCAGTGTTCTGCGTTTGCCTGCTCATGTTTGCAGTTTATCATATATTGATCTCCTCATGCATTGTGGGGTGTATTGGTAAAGCAGGGTCCACTCCATTATCTGACACTTTGAAAAACAGCATCATAAGAGTAGAACAAATCAAAAGGAAACAAATTGCTGAATAGGATGCGTTTAATTAGCACCCAGCAAGGTTTAAATCGCCAGATGCAGAAGACTTGTCATTTTAACCTGATGGTGAATGCTTTAAGGTTGGAAGACTAAGTTTTAACAAAAAAATACAATAGAAAATACTGCATACTCTTGATCCTTAAAGTAACATTCTGGAGAACCACAAGGTGTTTGGATTAGTTGCAGGTGGGTGTTGATATAATTAATTACACCAATATGTTGTTTAACTAGGACTAATTAATGAGTCTATTAAATAAAAATACATGCCCATAAACCTGAAGGACCAGAACTGTCCAGAGCCTGGGGTACAGACTCCTACCGTTCCTTCATACAAGCACTAAAGTCTGGCTGTGCGAGGAAACAGTAGCATCAATTAGGCGACCACCAACATCCCTGAACAATGATCCAGATAAAAACAGCCCACTGCACAGATGCCTCGGTCTCTTTAGAAGAATGAATGTAGAAGTTACATATTAGAAGAAAAAGGCAATAATAATTCTGTCTACACATTTACTAACAGGAACGTTCACTTTTATTTGGCAAAGCCTTCGGTCCCACCAACAAACACAATATTGTACTGTCATTAATTTGCTCTTCAAAATTAAATCAAGGCTTTGTGCTGGTTTTATCACCATCCCCCTCATCAGTTCTCCAAGGACTGCCTCAGAACAGGACACTGCCTCACCAGCTGCTTTTAAAGACCACTAATTGGGCTAATTGTTTTCAGGTGCCTTTCTGTGTGAGACTGGGAAGTAGCCACCCAGTCTCTGTTGTAGAGCCTAAATGGTTTCCTAGCACAGTAGCATCTTGCCTTGTTTGTGCAAGTCCTATTTAAATTAAAGCCTCCAGTTAATCAAAGCATCAGAGCTAAAGTAATTATAGGGGATACATGAAAATTAAACAGCACTAATTTCAATTCTTTTGTTTATCTATGTTTTAGAAAGGTATTTATGTATTATTTAATTTTTTGTTTGTTTGTTTGTGTCCTTGTAAATTATTTGCCAATGTGGTTAAACCCGTGTAGAGCATATGGAAGGCAAACAAAATCAAATATTCTCAATATAATTGAAGAGCACTGATTTGTTATGAATTCAAGGACAGAAGACACTGTTGTGTACCATAAGGCAGGGGCTGCAGAAGCACAGTGTTATCGTTACTGACCCATGAAGGTCACAAAAACATAGTATATTTAAAAGTCCATTAAGGGTTCTTCAGGTCATGTAAGCTTAATCTTTTTTCCCCATGCAATCACTGCATGCCATTTTGTCTTGACATTACAGCTAGGATTGTGTGTAATGAATCAGAGCAGTGTTTGTTCGAAGCATGTGTTTCAAAACCCTCGGAAATAGACCAGCTCAGAAGCACAATCTGGCCAGTTTATAATAGATCAAAGTCTGCCAGTTAGGTTTCATTCCTTCAGGGGCAGTGGAGATTACTGTCTTTATCTTGGGCAGCATATTGATTGTCCTCAATAGCTGCTCTGGAGCACAACGTTCAGATTCCCATTATCGGCATACCATGTAACCATATATATTTTAAGGGTTTGTCTGCCTGTGATATCTGAACGACTTGCAGCCAGAAAAAACAACATGTCTTTAAACTGTTGTTGTTTATTTTGATTTGATATATTTTGAAATTACTGTATTGCATAAAAGATGGTTCTCATCACCTGCTATTGGGTTGTTTTCTTGCTTTTAAGAGGAGAACTTCAATGTTTGATTGGCATACGAATGTAAGAGAAAGCACTTCCTGAGCGGTCACTCAGGCAAGCAGTGATATTCCTGCGGCCACAGAATAAAACGCTTGTCTTGTGCAGATCTTAGATTCATGGAGAATTAATTTATCCGATGCTTCAACAGCCTCCAGGTTTTTGGCACAAATATTTTATTATTATTATTATTATTATTATTATTATTATTATTATTAATATTATTATTTTGCTTTCTTCCATTAGATTATATTCATGAATGTGCAAAGGTGTGAAGAGATATACAGTCCATTAAACTGATATCTCAAGAGAGGGTAAAGACAGAGTATGCATGCTATGATTTAAATTTGTAGGCTACTTGGAAGATTCAACATTCCAGCTTAAAACGTTTTTCTAAGCAAAAACATCTGAATTCCTGCAGCTTCAATTTCAAGAAGTCTCTGATGCAAATCAAAATAATAGTAAGACAATTAGAGTAGATCAAAAGATACTTGAAGAATTCAAAAGTATTGGACAACAAAGCAACGCAGATGGAGATCTTATGGAAGAAATCATACAGAGAGAGAGAGAGAGAGATTATGGAATAACTCAAAATAAGAGTGAAATTAGTATGGAGTGCATTTTGAGAAATGCATTTCAGTAATTTCACAACTATAACAGCTTTTCTTTTGTTCTTTAACTACTTACATTGAATCAGTTACACCAGTGGTTTTCAAACCGGTCCTGGAGTACCTCCTGCCCTGCTGGTTTTTGTTCCAACCGAGGTCTTAATTGCTGAGCAGTGTGTACTCCAGCACTGGTTTGAAAACCACTGAGTTACACTAAACAAATAAATATGTAAACCTAACCAAACACGGTTCTCTCTCTCTCATATATGTATATGGCTTTAACTGCTGTGTATTATATACACCACATTCAAATATCAGTATTCACCTTTATGAATTAATAACAGAGCTTATAACTTAATGTAAGGCACCGTTTGTTTTCTTCACTCTCAATTCAATCAAAAAATAACACTACAACTCAAGTTTCATAAGGTACATAAAAACATCTCGACTGGTTTTAACATATGATTTCACTCACAGTACATCAAATAGTCTACATTGAACAATAACCATATAATGGTGGAGCGCAAAACGTACAGAGATTCTTAAGTGTATAACTTATTTTTGGTAGAAAAACAATGGGAAAAGATATATAATACTAACGAAATTAAAATACCACTTTTCCACTGTGGAAACTTTAGTAGCTAGTTACAATTACAATCTATTAATAATCTTTTCTTCTCAGTCAATCAGTGACAGTCATGTATTCACCACTCAAGTAGAGAAAAAACTAAAATGGCTGATCAAAGAAAACTGACGCTGCGCCCTCAAGGGGTTGCCAAACTCCCCTCGAAATGTGTTAAGTGATTATTAATAAGGGAATGTCTAAGTATAAAAATAAACTGGGCTACACTCTCCCTCTCTAGATCGCATGAGTCTCTTCATGCCCTATGACCCTTTTATGTAGCCATTGTTTCTTTTTAGGATTTAGAGAAGACACATTAAAAAAAAGAGGTAAGTGCTAGTAACAAGTTCCTCGTAACACAGTCTGTCTGGCTGTTGTCTTTCTCTGCGTGACCTTCTGATTTCTGGGGTCTGACTCTCAAGAACCTCCTTTTCAGGCTCAATCTGACGTAGGGGTGAGGTAGCAGTACTGACCTCCTGCTCTGGAATTTCATTATGACATGGTCTTGAGAAAAACGATGTGCAGATAAAAGCACAATTTCAGGAACACTGGGATTCAAAACATCTGGATCACATCTGGGGTGACATCCTCCGGCTTACGCACCGGCATAAAAGCTCACCGATGACAACACTCACCACCAAGTACCTGAGGGGAAATGCACGGAGGGTGAATAGGAGAGCAAGGAATGAATGAACAAGTCAGAGGACACAAAAGGAAGCAACAGTCTGACTACAAGGAATACGACCCATTTCCGGCTGACAATCCCCCATGGAAAACAAACACAGGGGGGAACTCTTATGACAACACTGCCTAATCCTCTTAAATGACCCCGTATTACAGCAAGCCAGAGCCATGATCCGAAACATGCTGTGCCACTGTATACAGTGAGGGAAAAAAGTATTTGATCCCCTGCTGATTTTGTACGTTTGCCCACTGACAAAGAAATGATCAGTCTATAATTTTAATGGTAGGTGTATTTTAACAGTGAGAGACATAATAACAACAAAAAAATCCAGAAAAACGCATTTCAAAAAAGTTATAAATTGATTTGCATGTTAATGAGGGAAATAAGTATTTGATCCCCTATCAATCAACAAGATTTCTGGCTCCCAGGTGTCTTTTATACAGGTAACGAGCTGAGATTAGGTACACTCTCTTAAAGGGAGTGCTCCTAATCTCAGCTCGTTACCTGTATAAAAGACACCTGTCCACAGAAGCAATCAATCAATCAGATTCCAAACTCTCCACCATGGCCAAGACCAAAGAGCTGTCCAAGGATGTCAGGGACAAGATTGTAGACCTACACAAGGCTGGAATGGGCTACAAGACCATCGCCAAGCAGCTTGGTGAGAAGGTGACAACAGTTGGTGCGATTATTCGCAAATGGAAGAAACACAAAATAACTGTCAGTCTCCCTCGTTCTGGGACTCCATGCAAGATCTCACCTCGTGGAGTTTCAATGATCATGAGAACGGTGAGGAATAAGCCCAGAACTACATGGGAGGATCTTGTTAATGATCTCAAGGCAGCTGGGACCATAGTCACCAAGAAAACAATTGGTAACACACTACGCCGTGAAGGACTGAAATCCTGCAGCGCCCGCAAGGTCCCCCTGCTCAAGAAAGCACATGTACAGGCCCGTCTAAAGTTTGCCAATGAACATCTGAATGATTCAGAGGAGAACTGGGTGAAAGTGTTGTGGTCAGATGAGACCAAAATCGAGCTCTTTGGCATCAACTCAACTCGCCATGTTTGGAGGAGGAGGAATGACCCCAAGAACACCATCCCCACCGTCAAACATGGAGGAGGAAACATTATGCTTTGGGGGCGTTTTTCTGCTAAGGGGACAGGACAACTGCACCGCATCAAAGGGATGATGGACGGGGCCATGTACCGTCAAATCTTGGGTGAGAACCTCCTTCCCTCACCCAGGGCATTGAAAATGGGTCGTGGATGGGTATTCCAGCATGACAATGACCCAAAACACACAGCCAAGGCAACAAAGGAGTGGCTCAAGAAGAAGCACATTAAGGTCATGGAGTGGCCTAGCCAGTCTCCAGACCTCAATCTCATAGAAAATCTGTGGAGGGAGCTGAAGGTTCGAGTTGCCAAACGTCAGCCTCGAAACCTTAATGACTTGGAGAGGATCTGCAAAGAGGAGAGGGACAAAATCCCTCCTGGGTTGTGTGCAAACCTGGTGGCCAACTACAAGAAATGTCTGACCTCTGTGATTGCCAACGAGGGTTTTGCCACCAAGTACTAAGTCGAAGGGGTCAAATACTTATTTCCCTCATTAACATGCAAATCAATGTATAACTTTTTTGAAATGTGTTTTTCTGGATTTTATTAAAATACACCTACCATTAACATTATAGACTGATCATTTCTTTGTCAGTGGGCAAACGTAAAAAGTCAGCAGGGGATCACATACTTTTTTCCCTCACTGTATGTATATAGTGACACTCCACAGGGTGTAATGATGGGAGGTATTTACGGTAGATACACTTTTTTGTGTCCGCTCTAGACTTAATTGGGAAATGGAGTAGGGCCCAAGACTAGTCAAGGAACCTAAGAATAGTGTAAAAAGCACCTTTACTTTGGCTAGGTTTTCTCTATGCAGCCTTTGTCAAGACTTTTGTTTGCTCTCTGATCCTGGGCTGACATGTCCAACACCTATGCTATGTTATGTTAGAAAGCTTTGTATGTCTCTACCAGCACACCCAAGAAAAAACACGGCCTAGTGCATGGAATATGTCACCATGCTGCCGGTCCACTCTAAACAAAGGAACACACCTGCCAATCATTAAGCAGGAAACCTCACAGCATAAAGGACAGCCCCTCATTCCATCATAGCATTGTACCTGAGGCAGAGTGACTTTACTTGACTCAGACCCAAGTCACATTTTTTGATGACTCAACTCGAGTCTTTGATACCAAATGACTTGATTCAAATCCCTGCAAGAAAGGACTCGACTCCAGTCAGTGCCCAAAATACGTGACTTGGCTCAAGTCAAAACACAAACACATTTGACTTGAGTCTTTGTCTTTATGATCAAAATAAATTAAAACAGCAAATGAAATAACCCTTCTCTACACGCAGTCATCGCATAAACAGAACAGGTTTCTGCAGTGATTGGCAAGACCGTTGGTAAGGAAATGCTTTTCCAGCCTATAGCACAGCTCTATGATCATAACGTCAGCAAGCGTATTGTGCAGAATCTACACAGATACTGTGAATTAATTGGTTAAATGGTCAGATTCTGCGCATATTTCACACTTCCCTTCGCAATCAACTCAACTATGCATGAAAACACAGGAACTGGGGTGCAGAAAAATGGCAGCAGGTGCTCTGGACTGATGAGTTAAAATTTGAAATATTTGGCTGTAGCAGAAGGCAGTTTGTTCGCCGAAGGGCTGGAGAGCGGTACACGAATGAGTGTCTGCAGGCAACAGTGAAGCATGGTGGAGGTTCCTTGCAAGTTTGGGGCTGCATTTCTGTAAATGGAGTTGGGGATTTGGTCAGAATAAATGGTTTCCTCAATGCTGAGAAGTACAGGCAGATACTTATCCATCATGCAATACCATCAGGGAGGCATCTGATTGGCCCCAAATTTATTCTGCAGCATAACAACGACCCCAAACACACAGCGACAGTCATTGAGAACTATCTGTGGTGGAAAAAAAGTTTTGGAGTTGGGAGTTCTAATCACAGTTGATTAGATACATGGGAGGAACAGCGCACACAGAACTCAAAGGATTTTAGGCTTGCATGACACTGTTCCCCAAAAGTTTTAAGACAGAACAAATCTTTTATACCCCCTCTGGGACATACCCCCAAGGGGCCATAACATATTATAATCAGTGTCTGAATGGTCATTTCTAATAACTATAGCAGTGATTTAACTGGCATTCTAAACTAAGTCTTCCCATATCATCAATATTATAATCAATACTCATGAATAATAATCATTAACCTCTACATTACCAGTTGCATTGGAAGATACTTTGCAGATAATAAGTTGCAAGAAAGGCATGTGAGTTGCTGATAACAGAAGAAAGGAGTGATAGAAAAGTTAAGACAAGAATGAAGGCCATTAAAGTTACTAACACGAACTCCAGAGTCATGACACACAAAATAGAAAGAAAGACTAGAATATGTATATTTTCCCCCACAAGAAGAACAAGACGTCCTGGAAGTGATGGTATGGCCCCACAGAGGCCTGATCTCAATATCATCGAGTCTGTCTGGGATTACATGAAGAGAGAGAAGCAACTGAGGATTCCTAAATCCACAGAAGAACTGTGGTTAGTTCTCCAAGATGTTTGGGTCAACCTACCTGCCGAGTTCCTTCAAAAACTGTGTGCAAGTGAACCTCAAAGAATTGATGCTGTTTTGAAGGCAAAGGGTGGTCTCACCACATATGGATTTGATTTCGATTTTTCTTCTGTTCACTCACTTTGCATTTAGTTAATTGATAAATATAATCTATTAACATCTATTTTTGAAAGCATTCTTACTTTACAGCATTTTTTCACACCTGCCTAAAATGTTTGCACAGTACTGTACATGTAATGTTAAGCTATATTAACACAGAGAGCAATAGGATAATAATACGGATAATAAGGATTAATAGTGTAACAGTTTCATTACCTTAGTAGGTTCACAAAGGCACGTAGACTTGGGCTCTACTTTTAAACAGGATGCGCTCACATGAACATTGATAATTGGTACTAAAGTCCCGTATATATGAATTTAATGTATGAATGTAATGTATTATTAGTAACTTAAGTGGAATACGAATTATTATATAAAGCAATATTAAACTAATGTAATTTAGTAAATAAGTAGTAGCAGTGGAATAAATATTAGTATATAAAACAGTATTAAATGAATATATTGTAATATATGATACAGTATTGTATGGGGATATCATTCAGTAAAAACTTATTAAAAGCAAGGTAAAATCATAGAAAACATGCTATATTATAGGAAATAAACTGAGATATGTAGGGCTATTTCTAACCAAGTCTCATAGCGCAAAGTTGTGACAAGACTGAATAATATGGAATAATAAATTTACAAATAATCCGTATACACACATTGAATGTAGTATAATTATTATTAGTAGTATCAGTGGTATAAGTATTATATTTATACAGTATTTGATACAGAAATCAATAATACAGCTGTGACCGCAGTGGAAGTCACAGTGCAGCGCAAGCGCGGAGTATAGCAGAGACAGAGGAGGAATCAAACCATGGGAATCGTGACCGCTGATTGGCTACTGACTGTGCCGTAATTTGCATAAACTGCGCTGATTGTTACCGACCTGGAGTGGAAGGTCCTTGCTCGAGACTATATTGTACCATTGAAGTCAAAGGGATTTTGGGGTTTAAATCGGTCATAACCAGGCCCATACGAAATCTGCGGGAAATCAGTCTAAATGCTGAATTTTTCTGTAAATTCTCTGGAAAATCTGCATTAATTAATTTTATATTGTTTTATGCATCAACAGCACAATATAAATACTTGAATTATTATTTTTACTTTAGTACACCTCAGTAACATAACTA
Organism: Amia ocellicauda; assembly: GCF_036373705.1. Classification (NCBI taxonomy): domain Eukaryota; kingdom Metazoa; phylum Chordata; class Actinopteri; order Amiiformes; family Amiidae; genus Amia; species Amia ocellicauda. The sequence goes on along the minus strand of NC_089867.1, from coordinate 15,411,099 downwards.
ATATGTACATCCATTAGATTGAAGCCTTAAATTACAATACAAGTCAAATACATGAACAATTAAAAAGTGAGGTAACACTCAAATATTTACATTTTGCTCATGAGAATAAGAAACAGAGCTATTTGATCTAAACAGATGTACACAAAAACTCAGCCAGTATCCCATTTACAGCAGGGATGCTAAATCCAATCCATTAGTGTAGTTTTGTTCCTATCATGGTCATCTTATTTTCATCATGATAGGCTATTTTAGGTTTGTAAAAATAATTAGTATTTTCATGAGCTGACAGGAAGCTTTTTTGGGTTCCAATGTTTTGCTAATATTCGGGCATTAGGCTACCATTTAAGTTTTAAATGACCAGCATCAAACTGTTTTAGAATTATAATAGTTGCATTGACAAAGTCCATACGCACAATTGGTGGAATTCTGCAGATCTGCGCAGATCTGCGTAAATCTGTGCTACAAGAACCTGACCAATGGCTCCCTCACAGATAAGTTCTACATGGAAATACTTTGACAAAGTACATGAAAACACTGTTAAGTGTATAATATGTGCACTGCAATTAAACTCCCACACATCTACAGCTGGTGTGTTAACCCACCTAAAAACGGCACCTAAAAACGCAGACCAGTGTCTGTGTGTTGAGTGTGGTTTGTAAACGTGGGAAAGTAAAATGTTTAGTTAATTAGATTGTATAAATTAGCTGATAGATATACATTTTGTATTTCACTGTTGTGACCGGAATACATTGCTACAAGCACGCTAATGTTAAGGCATTTTCATTGCAGCTCACATTGCTAAACTATTAGGCAATTGATTGAAAATTGTATTAATACAATTTGAAAAATAAAAACATATTGGTTGGTCAGTTACAGCTATAATTGCTAAATATTAATTTGGAAACAAATAGTCAAAATCTTTATAGTTAATTTGAAATCGTGACAATAAAAAGTTTTGATAAAATCGGTAAACAATAATATGAGAAATTTGACACAAAATACGTGAGAGTTGACAGGCCTGCTTTTAGTGCTGCTGTCATTAGTTCCACAAGTCCTCCAATAGGAAAATATTTTTACATAGACTAATATTTGTTTAACAAAGTTGTTGTGTTGGATACATATTAATCAATTACAAAGTATTAATTTATGGGGAAAATATTTGTTATAGAGAAATGCATTTTTAGCTGCATAGCTGATTCCACGTGTCCCCAGATTTTGTCTGGCCCTGGTCATGACTCAATAAATATCGATCCTAGACATACAAAAAGCACAAGTAACCTGAATGCAATCAGGATGAATAAGTGTGTGAAGTTTGGTATGTGTAGATTAAGAACTGTAGGAGGAGTAGCAGTCTGGATGAATGACAGAAGAATAAAAATAATAAAGATTTTGTAAGAGAACAGTACTCTGCATGTTTTCACATGCAGACTAATAACAGAAACACACAAACTGATACACAGTACAGACATATGCACATACATGCTGACAATCTTGTACATGAAGACATTTAATAATGGGAAAGTTTGAGAGAAAAATGAAAACATGCATTCTATGTTAATTACAGTACATCTACATGTACAGTACAACCTTGTTATTTTATTTTGCTCTTGGCCTCAGTTTTTTATCACTATATAAAGTTTTAGTCAGTGCCCTACAGCGGGGCTAGGTTTCATTTTGGTTGTACAGCCTTTTTCAGGTATCTTTGTTTTGCTTCAGTAAAGCACTGGCATGTTCTCTGCAACCCACTCCCAAAACAAACCCCAGCTGTGTCATAATATACAATACACAATGAATGGCTTAGTTTGTTTAAACAGCTAAACTATATGATCTCTTTCCTGTCCTGATGTGCACCTGTGGCTATATGTATATAAACAAATACACTAAATAGACTCTTCCCTCAAAGACACAGAAGCAGTACTTCTTGTGAACACAGCCCTTGACTTAACATCCTGCATAAACAAGCACTCTGGCTGGTTCAGCAAGAGAAAACAGAAGTGAGAAATTGTATACCAGCTATTTAGCTGCTGTTAGGTGCATTTAGCAGGAAACGGGGTCATAGCAGATTGTTGTAAACTAAAAAACAAAGAGCGTGACTGTATCAGAACATTGATTCAAGACAATATACCTTTCCTACACCATAGCTTTATATTTTATTAACCTCAGACCCCTGTCAACACTCTCCAGAAGTATTTCATGAAATTGCTTGTTACACATCTCTGCAGTGTTCGCAAAAATCAAACACAAACAAGTGACCTGTAAGGAAAGAGCCTAGTTCTGGTTTGTTAAAGTCGATTTGTCCTACTTCCCTGGTCCCATTTATTCGATCCAAAGCTAACAGGGAAGATTTACCTGACTGTGATCAAATATCTTACAGAGAGATAAAGAAAATAAATAAGAAATGTATATCTCCATAAGTAGTGAAATATATATTTTGAATAATTCACCTGACATTTCATGCCTTAATACTCCCCTGCAGTCATTATGTTGTTAAGGAGTAAAAGCAGTAGAATTTAATTTTATTACTAAAACCGACTAGTGAAAAATATACAATCTAAAATACGGTGTAACATAAGAAATTCCAATGTGTTTGGCTTTTAGCAGATCGCAGAAACAAGCGTCAAATAATTACTACTAAACACTCAGAAATGGAGTTGGATAAGGAATCAGGCAGGATTATAAATGATGCCACATAACTGGACAGCAACAATCTTGCTCAGGAAGGGGGTCCTGCCAGAAAAGCTTTCATATTAATACAAGAGAGAGAAAAAAACAGTCAACAATAACTATGATTCACTGGCTTTAAGTAACAGTACCAGAACGAAATAATAAAAATGAAGATGAGTAGAAAGCCTAGACCTAATGCATTACTGTCATCTGGAAATGAAATATTTTGAATGCAAGGGAACCTTAAAAAGGATTTCATAAAGTGCTTCCAAACATTTTATTACTGTCTCAGTCTCCCTGACAAGACTCTGGTAGATTATTGTAATCATTGCAACCTTTGTTCCAGAGCATTTTCCATCATTATATCTGTTGGTGTGAGGAGCAAAATACACAGGGAACAATGGATATGGACAATGCAACAGCTACTGGTGTCAAACTCCAAAACACAGTCACATAAGCCAAAAGTGTGACTCGATGCTACTGTTTTTAATTAAACTGTTTGCCATTGCAGAAAAACTTTCATTTAATAACTAGAAACGTGTCTACAAAAGGCACTTTTTAAACTATCTTTTCAGTAGTAAAAGGGACAGATCCCTCAATTTCATACTAGATTTACAGATTTGCGAGGGACACACTGATCACGTAGGTCAGAATTGCAGAAATACGCCCCCTGGTGTCAACATGTATCCTTTTATTGGATTTGCCCTGCTTCCTTGTAAGAGTGCATCACAACTAACAAGTCTACTGTGAAGAGATATCAAAACTGCATGTGATCACTGCAATGCTCACATAATCTTATAATGATTTGCAAATGGCTGGTTAATGTATAGAGCATAGAGTGTAACTGTAAAGCTTCAATGTGGGTTAATTAGCTGAACACCTGGAAGGGACTGCTGCTTACTTTCATTTGCATCAATAACCTAAACTCTGGGGCAATTAGTAAACAAGTCAAGTATGACAATGTTGGGAGCGGTAAAATAACAAGAACACATAAACAAACAAACAGACAAAGAACATTAACAGTTGAACATTAACTAAAAAGGTAAGCTGCTGAGGCACTACAAAAGAGCGTTGAGAAAGTGAAGCAATGCAAGATAGCACAGTAATGTAAATGTAAAATGCAGGTAGTATTAAATTGGAACCAGCAACATATGAGAATGACCCAGGTGTTCAGGTTGACTGAATAATGTTTACACCTCCTTCTTATGTCTGAACAATGACAAATGACTCAAAGAGCAAGTGCTGAGAAGAGTGAATCCAAACCAGTGGGGATTAAGTGTTGAAAACAGAATCAGCAGGATCACTCAGGTGGTACTTTTGTTTTTAGTCCTGATGATCTGAAGGTGGTGTTTATTTGTTTGCAAGTTTCTTTCTGAATTCAAAATATTAAGAAAGCAATGCAACACACACATTTCTGTATTTGTTAATGTAATATATTGATTTCCATCTGAGAAAAGACTCAGCCAGCATGATGATTGTTGTTGATTTTAAGTGACATGGTTAGTCTTCTGCCTTCTGCTCAAGGAGCTGCACGCCGCCTCTCTGTTGTAACGAAATGATCACTGCCAGTGGATTCCTCTCCTCCCTCCCGCTGTCTATCTATAAACATTTTCCAGCTGCTATTTTTATTCGCATTGAATTTTTAAATATGTTTTATATGCATGTTAAGGTACAACTTGACTGCCAGTCAAAACCCTTCAGGTACATGTGGATCGCTTCCCAAGTGTATCACAGCAACAGTAGGAACCCTTCAGTGCATTACGAGCCCGGGAAGTAAAGTCTCCGACACAATGCCAGATCGTTTGTCTTCAGTTTATTTTTGCAACAACACACACTTTTATACATGTCTGATTGCCAAGAGTTCCGGGGCAGCTACATACAGATATTACAAACATATTACAGATCTCAGTGTTCGATCTCATAAGTCATAACATTCATAACACACTCAAGAGTTTCAGTTGACACAGCTGCACGGTTTGCCTAGTAGTAGATGACGTGGGACTCTATCTTATTTTCTGGTCTGAGCAGCATGTATATTGTTTATGTTATTAGCTCTGATCTGTTCCTCAAAATATAATCTAAATATAGGGAGTTTGCGGTTTGACATTTCCAAGATAGAGTCAAGAAGGCCATGAGTTCAATTGTCTAGACCTTCACAGAAATAGTTATGCGCAAGTATGTTATTTATGATATTATTTCTGCAACAATGACAAATTTCAGCCCCCCTTGCCACGGCAACATTTCCAGTGAGATATTTTAACAATGTTAACTCTGCAACTTCTGTTAAAGGCTAATCCTACAATAAGAATACAATACAATGAGTTACATGGTTACAGTAGGTTAAATAATCAGTATGCCCACCAAACTTAATTATCCCCAACAGTTAGTATATGAATATGTTGTATAAAAATCCTTACAGTACAGTAAATATTTTAAACAATGCCAGCATGTATGTACCCATCAAGTATCAACATAGGAGCATACAGAGTCTCCACATTAGTACAGGCATATCTGTACATGAAGTTTATTGCATATTTTAATCATTGGAAGAAAATATATTGTGCAAAGATTTTTTCCAATCCCTGCACTAAAAAAATAAAAATACAAATTTGAAACCTGGGGTGATGGAAGCTGTATAAATGAGAACCTTTCATTCTTTCTCATCCGTTCTCTGTGTCCATTTCCCAGCCGTGCGTGAAAAAAAAAAATCGAAGGTTCACACAGCTGCAATTAAACCTTACAAGAAAAAACAAATGTTATATAATCAGTAAAGATGTGCTTGAAATATCCAGATTGGGTGAAATTAGCATGAAAAAGAATTGTATCTTCCCTGTACAGAATTACACACACAAATTATCTAGCCCTGAATTATAACACAGACGACACTTAATGCATTTTTATTTTTTCTTTAGGAAATGAAATTTCTATATGCTTGAATTACTTCTCATCAGCTTTGCACTCCCACGGCTACCCATCGCAAGTAGAATGCTGTTCTGCATTTATTTTGTATTAGTTCTAAGTTCTGCCTTATTCAGAGCTTTAGTTTATCATTTATTATGAATATTTTAAACATGTACATTCTCTTTGCCTGCATTAGACACCATTAGTGTCACTTTTTATATCCCGTGAATCTTAAAGAATGCTTTACATTTTGCCTGCTACACAGTCTCAATGTATAATGTACAGCAAAAAATAATGCTACTTTACAAAACAGACAGGACTTTACATTGTGAAGCTCCTCAACGGGAATTCCAACTTACAACCTTGACATAGATATTTTTCGGTACACTGCTTTTAGTAATTACAATGAGTATCGATTATGTTTTCCTCGGGGAAATGTAATATACAGCTCTACCCTGATGTAACAAATTTGTATATTAAGAAAAATGGTTTCCAAAGCTGAAATACAAAAACACAAAACAGAGCGCATTTACGGCACTTTTAAACTTTCACTTTCACTTCATTTAGCACTGTACCTGTGTTTTTAATACACTGTATAGTAATGTGCACTGAATAAGGACTCTGACACATCTTGGCAAGTGGGGGTTTATTTACAGGCCGCAGCATATGATGGGTCTCTACTCACTGGGGCACCGACTCCTCAAAACTCCCGCAGAACCTCTATATATACTCTACACTGTAGTACCCTCCTACGCTACACCATGATCCATGTCCTCTTCATCAACTTTAATATGATGCTCTAATTGTTTTTGTTGTTGTTTTTCCTACACCTAATTGCATTTTTTTTTATTAGTGTCTTTTTCCTACAGTTCCAGACCTTATCTGCACCAAATCAAGCTCTTTCTCATTCCTGCTTCACGATTCTGATGGCTGGTTCTGATATCTAACTGAATAATTGCTTTTACAATTAGGATCCATGCTCCAGGCACTACACATCCTGGGTATCAGTCTACACAGTTTCCTTTTGATATTGATGTCATTCTGCACATGCAGCCCACAAAAGTGTGTGTTGTTGATCTTTATGTGCTTGATTTTTGTGTAAACGTATCATTCTTTACTAATGCTCATGGACACAAAAAACTGGCAGACACTTCAAAACCAGCTCTGTGAAAACTTAATTATCAACACTTCTCTGTTCATGCTTGTCTTGAGATTTGCTTTTCTAAAACTCAGATTTGAACGCTTTATAAATATACACATGGATCTGTCTCTGTGGCTACACATCAAGGTGCTGCAGAGAAGTCGTAAATGCCAAGCATCACTTATTGTGTCATACTAATGGTGCAGAATGGTCCTGCAACTAACTATAGCTGTGTGCTCCATCGAACATGCTAACAGGGGCCTCACAATATGGGCCATTCATATTCCTGATGCAAATCCACCCTTCCAGGAATACAGTTACACTGTAAAATGAGTCTGTATTACATTATGGCATGGACATTTCAATTGGCTGTTTCTCATTATCTCATTGTGTGCATGAGTTTGGTTCATTGGAACATTGGAAAATGTAAGTAAAGACAATCAATATCTGTATGAGGGGTAGCCACAAGAGCTTTAAGAGCTAAACTGGTTGTGTGTAAATTCCTCCTATCTCTGTATGTCAAACAAAGTATCCCTTTGTAAATTCATACACAGACCCTTTTACATATTAACCCACAATCTCTTCTAGCAAGGCTCAAGAGAGACAGTGGGAGGAAAAAAACAATAGTGTGAATAGGCTGATAAGGCTTTCATTAGCTATGCAAGGTATTAATAACTTTCTGCTCTCATTGTGGATATCAATGAAAGAACTGTATAATCACCATATGATCTGCACAAAAGTGCAATTTCCTAAAGCAGCGGGTATGACACTTATATGAAGCTAAACGTAGGAAACAAAATTTGATCTTGTTATTCAGGGTCAATTCCCTACCTTGGTATATCCACAACAAAATAAATAAATAATGTTATGTTTAAATAAATGTATGTCTTTTTTTTTTAATTGTAAGTCATATAAGTGATGCAAAGTAATGCAAAGTTGATATGCAAATTCATAAATATGTAGATCTGGAAATGATTGTGTGGACTGAATGACTTTTCACATTCTTCATTTTTCCCAGCTGTCTGGTATTGACCTTTATAAGCTATTGCCAACACAGATGTGAGCTCAATTTGAACTCAGTTGCAAATACTTGCTTCTATAGGTATGCCATCTACACTCACCTAAAGGATTATTAGGAACACCATACTAATACTGTGTTTGACCCCCTTTCGCCTTCAGAACTGCCTTAATTCTACGTGGCATTGATTCAACAAGGCGCTGAAAGCATTCTTTAGAAATGTTGGCCCATATTGATAGGATAGCATCTTGCAGTTGATGGAGATTTGTGGGATGCACATCCAGGGCACGAAGCTCCCGTTCCACCACATCCCAAAGATGCTCTATTGGGTTGAGATCTGGTGACTGTGGGGGCCAGTTTAGTACAGTGAACTCATTGTCATGTTCAAGAAACCAATTTGATATGATTCGACCTTTGTGACATGGTGCATTATCCTGCTGGAAGTAGCCATCAGAGGATGGGTACATGGTGGTCATAAAGGGATGGACATGGTCAGAAACAATGCTCAGGTAGGCCGTGGCATTTAAACGATGCCCAATTGGCACTAAGGGGCCAAGAAAACATCCCCCACACCATTACACCACCACCACCAGCCTGCACAGTGGTAACAAGGCTTGATGGATCCATGTTCTCATTCTGTTTATGCCAAATTCTGACTCTATCAGAATTTCTCAACAGAAATCGAGACTCATCAGACCAGGCAACATTTTTCCAGTCTTCAACTGTCCAATTTTGGTGAGCTTGTGCAAATTGTAGCCTCTTTTTCCTATTTGTAGTGGAGATGAGTGGTACCCGGTGGGGTCTTCTGCTGTTGTAGCCCATCCGCCTCAAGGTTGTACGTGTTGTGGCTTCACAAATGCTTTGCTGCATACCTCGGTTGTAACGAGTGGTTATTTCAGTCAAAGTTGCTCTTCTATCAGCTTGAATCAGTCGGCCCATTCTCCTCTGACCTCTAGCATCAACAAGGCATTTTCGCCCACAGGACTGCCGCATACTGGATGTTTTTCACTTTTCACACCATTCTTTGTAAACCCTAGAAATGGTTGTGCATGAAAATCCCAGTAACTGAGCAGATTGTGAAATACTCAGACCGGCCCGTCTGGCACCAACAACCATGCCACGGTCAAAATTGCTTAAATCACCTTTCTTTCCCATTCAGACATTCAGTTTGGAGTTCAGGAGATTGTCTTGACCAGGACCACACCCCTAAATGCATTGAAGCAACTGCCATGTGATTGGTTGGTTAGATAATTGCATTAATGAGAAATTGAACAGGTGTGCCTAATAATCCTTTAGGTGAGTGTATAAGGTGGATGGGTAGTACATCCTTCTGTTGCAGGAAAAACTGTAGAAGCATTAGATAAATTCAATTAGATAAACACATTTAAGAGAGAAAATCAACCACATTTTTGCCAGGTATCCAATGAGCAAAATCCCATAAAACTAGACCAACTTGACTTTTGCATTTACTGACCCAAACACAAATTAAATACAACATAGGAGGACTTGAAATATCCATGTAAAAGTATGTTTTATGTAATAATACTTTGATAAGAGTATAATTAGACAGCAATATTTGTTTGTTACCATGATTACAAATGTTTCTAAATTGAAACAATGTGTCTTATATACAAATGATCATGAATAATATTGATAATCGATCAGGGGGAGACCAAGGAGAAAGGAAACGGGATGAATTTGATTTTGATTTTCTTAGGGTCACAACAAATGAAAACATTATCCTACCCATGAATTACAAAGTACGTATCTGTATGCTATCATGGTTAAATCTATTTTTAGAAGCCACTTTATACTACTTATAAATCAACATGTGATAGGGTATAACCTTTTATTTTGTGATTTGTGTGTGCGTCTTATTTGGTCTAGCCGTTATATTTGCATGGCCCAATGGCGTTTATGTAAAGAACAGGAAAGCAGCTACCTCACAACTTAAGTTGAACACTAGTGTAGTTTAAAAATAACTTGAACTGGACTGGGGTGTCCAATATTCCAGCTTCTTTCAGTACACAACTGTATGGAAATGCCCCTGCAGGGGCGGAAATGAGCCCTGCTTTACTCGCAGTAAAGACTGCAGTGGGTGCCATTGTTTGACATGGATAGTGATTCACAGATGTTAAGTGTTTAGATGTGTGATTAATTAAAGCTCTGGTTCTGGATGGTTAACCTTACAAGGTAATTAGAAAGCCCTAAAGAGTCATAATAATACCAGCACACATATTTTTATATACAGCTACACATTCCAGATGGTCTTAATTTTTTCGGTATTCATTTTCAGTAAGTTTTAGCAGGTGGGAGTGTTGACTTGAAAATATCTCCTCTGGAAAGGTGTAGACTACACACATTGAGTTCATATCACTCCCCAGCTTCTTACTCAGCAAAGCACACGTTTAAATTCATTATAATGTTACATCTAAATTACTGAAATAAAACTAATGTTTCCACCAGTGTGAGGACGAGAGATGTTTATCAGAATGAAAAATGTGTTTTTAAATGTGTTTTCTGGAGACTTTAATAACTTGTTTGGAATATGCAATAACACAAGACAAATTCAAAAGGTCATGAACAACAGAGAGTGATGGGTGAAACCCATTTGAAGCTGGCGGGATTGATTACAGCGCATTGATTCCAAAGCATCATCGACATCACAAACAAAAGACAAACCCAGAATGTTCCCATTGGAAGAGTGTTTTTAAACATTTGCAACAGTCAGTCATTCAAATATAGATTATTTATGGGACTTAAAATAATTGTAATGTTCTTCAGCTGTGATGCTCCTCAAATCAATTTAGACTAGAAGGATTTTTTAATTAGTGGGTTTGCACACAGACTTACTCTTACTGGGGTATATCCTTGTCCAATAGCTTTAACACTGGAAGCGAAACAGGAAATGGATACGTAATTAAAAAGCCCCAGTGACAGGGAAAGACATCAGCATTTTTCTTGTAAATGAGAAATAATGATGACAAATGAAACACGTCCAGCAAAGTAATTTTGTTTAAAATTTATCTGAAATGGTGCAATGCTGGTGATTTAATGATGTGCACAAAGAAAGCAGACTTGAAATTGACAGGCATAAAATTAAATTGATCACAGGCACCACACAACAAGCAAAGGAGAAATGACAAGGTAGATAATAGGAGGAGATGGAGAGAGGTTCGATTGCTGGCCACTCGGTATGGGCTTGAAAATTAAGGTGATATTGATCAAGAAATCATTAAAAACATTAGCAGGTTTCATCAAATCTAAAATCAATTTAGTTCCCTTAAACACTCTTTGATAATGAGGTTAAGTCATGAAGGATATTTTTCATACGTATCTCAAAAGAGTGAAACTGGATTCTGAGCTATCTGCAGGTCCTGTGAGAGTAGCAGTTTCATAATTTGGAGTGGGACATGAGTTTCAGAATAATGACACACCCTTGAGGTATCATTAACAGGTACCCAGACATCCTATCTTATATATATATATATATATATATATATATATATATATATATATATACACCGATCAGCAATAACATGTGAATAACACTGATAATCTCGTTATCATGGCACCTGTCAGTGGGTGGGATATATTAGACAGCAAGTGAACATTTTGTCCTCAAAGTTAATGTGTTAGAAGCAGGAAAAATGGGCAGCGTAAGGATCTGAGCGACTTTGACAAGGGCCAGATTGTGATGGCTAGACGACTGGGTCAGAGCATCTCCAAAGCTGCAGCTCTTGTGGGGTGTTCCCGGTCTGCAGTGGTCAGTACCTATCAAAAGTGGTTCAAGGAAGGAAAAGCGGTGAACCGGCGACAGGGTCATGGGCGGCCAAGACTCATTGATGCACGTGGGGAGCGAAGGCTGGCCCGTGTGGTCCGATCCAACAGAGAGCTAGTGTAGCTCAAATTGCTGAAAAAGTTAATGCTGGTTCTGATAGAAAGGTGTCAAAACACACAGTGCATCGCAGTTTGTTGCGTATGGGGTTGCGTAGCTGCAGACCAGTCAGGGTGCCCATGCTGACCCCTGTCCACTGCCGAAAGCACCTACAATGGGCACGTGAGCATCAGAACTGGACCACGGAGTAATGGAAGAAGGTCTGATGAATCACATTTCCTTTTACATCACGTGGATGGCCGGGTGTGTGTGCATCGCTTACCTGGAGAACACATGGCACCAGGATGCACTATGGGAAGAAGGCAGGCCAGCGGAGGCAGTGTGATGCTTAGGGCAATGTTCTGCTGGGAAACCTTGGGTCCTGTCATTCATGTGGATGTTACTTTGACACGTACCACCTACCTAAGAATTGTTGCAGACCATGTACACCCTTTCATGGAAATGGTATTCCCTGATGACATTGGCCTCTTTCAGCATGATAATTCGCCCTGCCACAAAACAAAAATGTTTCAGGAATGGTTTGAGGAACACAACAACGAGTTCAAGGTGTTGACTCTCCAAATTCCACAGATCTCAGTCCAATTGAGCATCTGTGGGATGTGCTGGACAAACAAGTCCGATCCATGGAGGCCCCACCTTGCAACTTACAGGACTTAAAGGATCCGCTGCTAACGTCTTGGTGCCAGATACCACAGCACACCTTCAGAGGTCTAGTGGAGTCCATGCCTTGATGGGTCAGGGCTGTTTTGGTGGCAAAAGGGGGACCTACACAATATTAGGCAGGTGGTCATAATGGTATGGCTGATTGGTGTATATATGACCACAAATGCATGGCATACACATATATGTTCAATATTTGACAACAGGTGGTCCTATGTTTGTATTCTTCACTATACTTTTCAGTTGCGCATTTCCTTTAAGTATGGATTAGAGTAGTACGTTTATTAGAAAAGTAGTTGAGGGGGACTTTGATGGACTACATCTTTGTTCAGATAGTGATGAACAAATCACCTTCATCACACCATGAGCAAGTACAAAGTGCGTAAACTAAGCAGCTATAACCTAGTCATTCATCCTGACAGTAAAATTGTGCAGGACCATGGACAGTGCTGGCATAACAATTTCATACTTATCAGATCATTTCGGCGAGGAAATCAAAACCGCTAAATACTAAATTCTCAAACAAGTGTGTTTATGACCATGTCTAACTTATTTTGTTCTGTGAGTGACTTTTGCATTATGCTGCCAGTAGTATTAAATAGATGCTTACGATGTGCCATAATCACCAGTTTTGCTCTACCTGTAGTCTTTTCTGCTTAATGACTTAATAACCAAAATGGAATCTGCACCTTTAAAGTCTCTCACACTGTCAACTAATTAGGTTGAATTTTCATTTGCATCCGTTGTTTAATTTGTAAATAATTTTCCTGATCACAGTAGCGGATGTAATTTTACATCTCAGATTCAACTAATTACACTTCACTCTCAGAAATATTAATGTTCAAATGCTGCTCTCCTCCATCACCCAGAAACCTCAGGCCTGCTACCCAATACTATCCAGAATCTTGTCACATAAACAACACTTTCCTGACAGTGTTCATTAGGAAGTTCGCTAGAAAGCATTCAAGAGGACTATTAACTCAATAGCCTTCATCCATTACACATGCTTGATGGCCCTGTGTTCAATACATTGTTTGCTACACTGCTCTGAATACATCTGCTGTGTTTACATTAATTATATTGTGATTCTGGAAAGTATGTTTCATTGCTCATTGTTCAAACAAGCACTTATTTATTTGTTCTATACAAGCAAGGTAATGTTGCCAAAAAATATTGGGCAAGATACACACAATCACAATACCACAGAATGTGCACCCTGTATCATTAGCATTACCTTTGAAGACACTTGTACCATGAATGTAATCTAGCCTACTCATCATTGATTGATCCATTTATTTATCTTGCATCCACAAAGATTTGGATAATAATAGATTGTTAACCAAGCGCTGCTTTGATGTGGTTTCAGCTTGTCTTTTGCCTGCCATTTCATCCACTCTTGGTTCAAGTGATCATAAGTATCTCAAGTTGAACATGAATGGGATGAGCTCCAAAGGAAAGGAGAGATGTTTCGCCTGAATAAACGTCTGAATTGATAGTGTCCTATTTGAAAACATTGTTTGCGTAGAAAATTGAGAAAAAGTTTATGAGGGAGATTTGTGTTACTTTTATCATTATTTATATCTTTGGACAGACCCCCAACCTTTTCAGAAACAGAGGTTTTGCATTTCCATGTTTATAGCATTGAATAATTGTATATCTGCAATGGATTAAGTAGTGCAGTGCAATATAAATAAAAAAATCAATTCAAAACAATAGTAGAAAAAAAAAACTAAATATGACCTTTAGACTATTTCTACCTTTATCTGTAACTATAAACAAATATATATATATATATATATATATATATACATTTGTGGGTTTTAATATATATATATATATATATATATACACTCACCTGAAGGATTATTAGGAACACCATACTAATACTGTGTTTGACTTTCGCCTTCAGAACTGCCTTAAGTCTACGCGGCATTGATTCAACAGGTGCTGAAAGCATTCTTTAGAAATGTTGGCCCATATTGATAGGATAGCATCTTGCAGTTGATGGAGATTTGTGGGATGCACATCCAGGGCACGAAGCTCCCGTTCCACCACATCCCAAAGATGCTCTATTGGGTTGAGATCTGGTGACTGTGGGGGCCAGTTTAGTACAGTGAACTCATTGTCAAGTTCAAGAAACCAATTTGAAATGATTCGACCGTTGTGACATGGTGCATTATCCTGCTGGAAGTAGCCATCAGAGGATGGGTACATGGTGGTCATAAAGGGATGGACATGGTCAGAAACAATGCTCAGGTAGGCCGTGGCATTTAAACGATGCCCAATTGGCACTAAGGGGCCTAAAGTGTGCCAAGAAAACATCCCCCAGACCATTACACCACCACCACCAGCCTGCACAGTGGTAACAAGGCATGATGGATCCATGTTCTCATTCTGTTTACGCCAAATTCTGACTCTACCATCTGAATGTCTCAACAGAAATCGAGACTCATCAGACCAGGCAACATTTTTCCAGTCTTCAACTGTCCAATTTTGGTGAGCTTGTGCAAATTGTAGCCTCTTTTTCCTATTTGTAGTGGAGATGAGTGGTACCCGGTGGGGTCTTCTGCTGTTGTAGCCCATCCGCCTCAAGGTTGTACGTGTTGTGGCTTCACAAATGCTTTGCTGCATACCTCGGTTGTAACGAGTGGTTATTTCAGTCAAAGTTGCTCTTCTATCAGCTTGAATCAGTCGGCCCATTCTCCTCTGACCTCTAGCATCAACAAGGCATTTTCGCCCACAGGACTGCCGCATACTGGATGTTTTTCCCTTTTCACACCATTCTTTGTAAACCATAGAAATGGTTGTGCGTGAAAATCCCAGTAACTGAGCAGATTGTGAAATACTCAGACCGGCCCGTCTGGCACCAACAACCATGCCACGGTCAAAATTGCTTAAATCACCTTTCTTTCCCATTCAGACATTCAGTTTGGAGTTCAGGAGATTGTCTTGACCAGGACCACACCCCTAAATGCATTGAAGCAACTGCCATGTGATTGGTTGGTTAGATAATTGCATTAATGAGAAATTGAACAGGTGTTCCTAATAATCCTTTAGGTGAGTGTATATATATATATATATATATATATATATATATATATATATATAATTTGAAACATCCAATTATTCACTTAATATAGCTATGGCAATTATATTAACGCTAAATAATACTTAGCTCCGTCAAACTTTCTAAATTTGGATTTTAAATTGTTTTATTGTGATTTTTTCTCTTAAACATCCTAATCTCCGGTTATTACAGATATGACAATTAATTAGCCAAATCCCTGAATAATGCATGACATTGTTATGCTGAGCTGCATTGCACTGCACTGCAGAAAAGTGAGACTTTTTACTGTAATCCATTATATTTCATCAGTAGGATACCTGACCCAATTTAAGTGAAACACCCATACAATAGGGTAGGCCCATACCAATCTACACCAAATATATCCTCAGTTATCTCCATACAAACACAACCCTAATTGTAAAGAAGGTACAAAAATGCTGGAGAGAAATATATTAAATAAATTATAACCAGAAGTATGCAACTCTGCGTATACTATAAAGCTTATACTGAGCTCAGCAAGCAGGAGGGGTTGTGCGCCACACATTGTTTGGTAGAAGTAGTCTTAAGGCTGATAACTTTTAACTTGTTCAAAAAAATTACTTAAGGCAGCCGTGATCTGTGACCACTGGGGCGTATCATTAAATCGTCCTCAAGCATGATTTGAAAGCGGAGGACCCATGCACTCCGCAAAACTGTACACATAATAATAATCCGTCAGAGAGGGAAAATGCCTGCCTTCTTATCCACAGGACCACCAGGCCGACTGTGTAATTGCCCTGTTATTGTGTTCTTGTTTAAAGAAATACATTGTGTTCTTTTTTCCCGCTCCATGCACTGATGCCTGGTGTTTCAGAGTGGTTTAAACAACCTGCACAAATGCGCCCTGGCTAATGCCACAGCTAATCAACACTAAATGTCAGCATTATTTCAGCTAATTGTGTATTCCACCTTGTATTATTGTTTTGCAATTCCCTTGTAATTATAACTGATTTATTTATATATTTGATATATTAATTACAACATTTCAAGGCAAATATACTAGGTCTACATGAAATACATATAAAAAACATAGTTAAGATTCAAACTTACTTAAAATACACTACAATAAACCAGCAACTCAATAAGATGTTAACAATGAAAACTCTCAAAACCCTCCCATCCTCCACCCCCCACATCAGATGGATAGATAGATTGATTGATTGATAGATAAATGGAGTGGGATAGCAGTGACTTACAATTTACAACGATACAATTACAATATACACTCACCTAAAGGATTATTAGGAACACCATACTAATACTGTGTTTGACCCCCTTTCGCCTTCAGAACTGCCTTAATTCTACGTGGCATTGATTCAACAGGTGCTGAAAGCATTCTTTAGAAATGTTGGCCCATATTGATAGGATAGCATCTTGCAGTTGATGGAGATTTGTGGGATGCACATCCAGGGCACGAAGCTCCCGTTCCACCACATCCCAAAGATGCTCTATTGGGTTGAGATCTGGTGGTTGTGGGGGCCAGTTTAGTACAGTGAACTCATTGTCATGTTCAAGAAACCAATTTGAAATGATTCGACCTTTGTGATATGGTGCATTATCCTTCTGGAAGTAGCCATCAGAGGATGGGTACATGGTGGTCATAAAGGGATGGACATGGTCAGAAACAATGCTCAGGTAGGCCGTGGCATTTAAACGATGCCCAATTGGCACTAAGGGGCCTAAAGTGTGCCAAGAAAACATCCCCCAGACCATTACACCACCACCACCAGCCTGCACAGTGGTAACAAGGCATGATGGATCCATGTTCTCATTCTGTTTACGCCAAATTCTGACTCTACCATCTGAATGTCTCAACAGAAATCGAGACTCATCAGACCAGGCAACATTTTTCCAGTCTTCAACTGTCCAATTTTGGTGAGCTTGTGCAAATTGTAGCCTCTTTTTCCTATTTGTAGTGGAGATGAGTGGTACCCGGTGGGGTCTTCTGCTGTTGTAACCCATCCGCCTCAAGGTTGTACGTGTTGTGGCTTCACAAATGCTTTGCTGCATACCTCAGTTGTAACGAGTGGTTATTTCTGTCAAAGTTGCTCTTCTATCAGCTTGAATCAGTCGGCCCATTCTCCTCTGACCTCTAGCATCAACAAGGCATTTTCGCCCACAGGACTGCCGCATACTGGATGTTTTTCCCTTTTCACACCATTCTTTGTAAACCCTAGAAATGGTTGTGCGTGAAAATCCCAGTAACTGAGCAGATTGTGAAATACTCAGACCGGCCCGTCTGGCACCAACAACCATGCCACGGTCAAAATTGCTTAAATCACCTTTCTTTCCCATTCAGACATTCAGTTTGGAGTTCAGGAGATTGTCTTGACCAGGACCACACCCCTAAATGCATTGAAGCAACTGCCATGTGATTGGTTGGTTAGATAGTTGCATTAATGAGAAATTGAACAGGTGTTCCTAATAATCCTTTAGGTGAGTGTATGTGTGCAAGAAGCAATAACGGCATGCACATTTGTTTATTTCAGTCACCATTTATATTTATTTAACAAACAACCACAGAATATAATTTTAGTAACTGTGATTCATTTGAGGGAAATCTCTGTTTCCATATCCTACAACAGACCCATGACGTTCCCTCAGTATGAGCAGAGTCACGCAAGAGTTCCTGCTGCTTGGGAACTGATCCACACCTCTTTCTCACAGTGGTCCCCTTTCTGGTCGCAATATTTAAAGCAGAACACAAGAAACAAACACACCTCTGTAGATGAGTCTCAGTCAGCATGTGCGAGAATGAATCACAGGGATGTTTCTGATGCTCTGACCTTCAGCAAGGCGAGCGAGAGGGAGTGTGTCTGCATGGAGCCGCTGTAATGGGAAAATGAGCGTTAGATTAATGCGCCCTAATTTGAGCATTAGTAATAGACACTTTCTTGCAGCCAATTTGGCCTTGCTTATGGAATGTCATATAAATAATTAGTTTTTCAACTGTTCGGTTGCTAATGATTTTGATAAGAATGAGGCTGTCATCGTTCTTAAGGACCAGGCTATGAGGTTCTGTGCCACAGAACGTGCCTCTGTGCTTACACATCTTCAGAGACGAGAGGAAGGTAGCAGGTGGCAACGATTTATTTTCTTTTTATACGTGTATAAACTCAGCATTGTCCCACTGATTTTCCAAATGTACGCATTGTCTTTAGTAAAAAAAAACAGCTCATGTCCTTGTTGTGTCAAGCAATCCTTCAGGTATAATCTTATGTGAACCTAAACCTCAGATATTTGGTGATTTGAACTAACTTACAGATTCCTGTCAGACAGGGAAATAGTATGTGTGTCTGTCCACAGCACCATTCTACTTTTGACACCAAATCTAAGCCCTTCAGGAGCGATTACTGCCCTGCAGACCTGAGAAAGGGAATCCCAGGCCTTGTCATTAATTAAATGCCAGAATGTTCCGGCTGGAATGTTTCTGACATTGTTCCAGAATGACTTCAGATACAGGAACTCTAATGAAGCAGAAAACATTTTCTCCCCTTCTCGGGTCATTATGGTCTAGCGAGATGTGACTATTTTACTGTAGGCAACATGGTTTTCGATCCTGAGATTGCTCAAATCGCTCTTTTCTCTATTAACTCCACAACCATCTTTTTTTTTAAATGCTGAGTAATAATTGAACAGAATAACCTTAATGAAAACTCACAAGCTTAGCTTTTCGCTGTTACTAGACACTCAACTGATTCCCATTTCACATGTTTTGCAGAATCCAGCTGACAGCCCTGTACTAGTGCTTTGGTGCTTTAACGTGTGAGTGTGTGTGAAGGAAAATCAAGAAATAAATATTATGTATTTTGTGTTTCAAATTGTCAAATATTTATCTCGCTGATCTGTGATGACAATGGCTACTACTATGGCTATCTGTAATCTTAAAAACAAAGAAGTATGGTGAGGTGTTGTAGCAATTGATTTGTGAGGGCTAGAGTAAAGATCATAAAAAAGTCTAAAGAAGGAAAACACTAAACAGCCCAGTAGATAAAGACAGGTTTGTGGTGACTGGTGGAAACTAAAGATAAGTTACTTAGATTACAAAGGAAACAATATATAAAATATGTGTTTTCTAACAGTAATTTGTATCTCTGTAGAGGGCTTCCAACACATGTTGCTTTAACTATGAGCTGAAACCTAAGCACTGTATTAAGGGATCTATTCCAGAGATCTATGGAATAGATCTATGGAATATCTTGTGAGTATTGCGTGCCTGTTTCACTTTTGTGTGTGTAGGTGTGTGTAAGAGAGAGACAGAGAGAACAATACTCTGCTGTGAGACTCTGTGGGAAAGAGCATATCAGCCAAGAACCAGGCACTTGCTTTTCCCTTTCTCACTCTGCACCTTGAATCTTGTGAACATAGAGGATAAATTAATCCTCCACTCTCAGCTCTCACAGTAGAACAAGTTAGAACAGAAAGGGAAAAAGACAAATAAATATACAATTTAATCAACGAATGCAGGAACAGGTGGCCAGCACAGTGGGTTTCCTGGTCCAAAGCTGTGCGAGATGTTTAGTAAAGCTTGTGGTCTTTATCCAATAGACTCTGCATCTTTAAAGTGTATTAATCGACTAATACCAGGAATATTGTTTTGAAATAAAGCTTTCTGGTAATTTCAGTAGAATTAAACAAACATTAAACACTTTATTTAATGCAAGTTTTCCACTATTCATGGTAATATTAATATAATGGTGATTTCCTATGGGCTTCCATTATTCACTCCAACCCTCTCTTTCCTTGAATTGTTGTCTCTCTGTGTTCAACTAGACTTCCCACATTTTCCCACTCCTTTCCTCTGACCATCACCGCAGCTGAAAAGGCAGTTGTGTCTTTGCTCCTCAATTGCTTTACAAAATGTTTCACAAGAGCTGTTCAAATTATACCACAGCTCATCTTTAAATATGCTAGATGAATCATGTAAATTTAATTAGCTTCCCATCAGTTCATTCTGCTTGCTAGCATTTAGACATGACAACTTTCTATCCTCTGTAACTGACTTAAAGTGTTAATTAGACTTAGAACTATACCACATCCATTCCTTAATTAAATTATGGTTATCTGATGATGGTTACATTAAATAAAATGCATCTACCTATACATTAATTAAAGAAAACATTGTTTTATCATTCCTATATGACACTGACACTGTATACCACACTTGTTTATTTATTTCAACAAAATTATTTTATTTGACAAGAAATGGTGCTTTTGTTGTTTAAGAGAACACAAATGTGGAAATTGTATTCAAGTATTCAAAGTGCACAAAACCCATCAGATGTTAAGAGGATACATAGGCAGGTAACTGTTCTGACAAGAATGAATCTGCTGGCAGCTGCACTTATATCCCATTTCATTTTACACAGACAGCTACCTCTCCCAGTTTAAGTTTCAAAGATTCAAAACATTACATTCAGATGCATCCTTCCTTCGAAAAAAAATATCATGGTTATTATTTATTTCTTAGGAGACAACATTACCCAGGGCAGCTTACAGTTGTCACAAAAAATATGGATTTCACAAAACATATTAACGCTGGAGCCAGAATATACAATACGAGTCATCACTGGAGAACATGAACTGAGATTCTGTTAAGGGGTAGTTCAAGTAACAGGAGCATATGGTTACAGTAATAATCAAAATAGGCCAACGGATTGCTGTCCCTCCCTGTCCAGCTGCCCAGAATGTGGACCACCATGCCAAGTGGATTAAGACGACACCTCTACACCTCACCTGACCTACACCACGCTCTGTCCTCACTGGATAGAGCAAAGATCTACTTTACAGTCCAAGGCTTCAACTGTGAATTATGAAAAGGTGATTCAGCTCTCAACTAGTCTACCTTGCAACACTGCTGGACTGGTCTTATTCCTGGAGAATGTCCCTGGATGTGCTGCAAGTAATTAACAAACTATAAATTAAGAAAAATAAATAAATAAACAGTAGGCAATTATTGCTTCACACTCTACCTCCCATTTGCATTAAAGATTAATAATTTATTCTTCCCAGATTTGGACTAGGAGTTAAAATAGCTCGAGGTAACACAACTCCAAGAAGACATGTTTAAATACACTGGCAGTGTATCTTAATCACGTTCAGTGCCGTGCTCCAGAGGCCCTGGGACACCGTTCCGGATGCTACGCTGGCTTCTGAACACAACGCAGAGCACACAGAGCTGAGATTGCACAGTCCTGTGCATCCGATTATTGACAAGTTTCAAAATCCCTGAACATCTTGAATTGCTTTGTCTAGAAATGCATTTTGTTGGTGGATATGTGAAAACTGGTTCTCCACAAAAACACTTAATAAAAATGTGCAAAATCCCCAGTTTATTCCATCTTAACATTTTAATTATTACAAGCTAATGAGTATGTTAGCTTAATCAGTTAATTAAGTAGTACTTTTAGCATGAGTTACATTAATTCAGTTTAAGCTCAGCAAAGGGACTAGAGGGGCTACCTGGGCCAAGAGATGAGCACTAAGGTTAAAGTTAGAGAGACAAAATAAGAAATTGGAAAAGACATTGCGTTCTGTTGTAGAAACAATTACTGCTTAACTATTTGTATTCTGCATGTTACATGCCAGTTCTACATCAACTCACAGAGCACTGAAGTGTGATGCATCTTCCACAAAATAGCTTGTATTCAATGCCACTAATCATTTCTAATAGCAGGAAAGAGTATTGGATTGGAAGTATGTTGGTATTGCAAATACTGCCTTGATTGGTTTACTCCGCAGTTGTTTCCCATGTTTGACTAGAAACAAACAATGAAAGCAAATGCTGTGACATGAATCTGCAGAGTGCAGTGCAGGTGGATAAAGGCAAAGCAAAACTTTTACTTTTTCATCTGAACTTATATTGAGACAAGAATGTGCCATTTCCTCTCTTAGTTTCTTTCATATTTTGTGAAAACACTTAAAAAATGAATTGTCTGCAGGGCAATGCATTTCAAACACATGCTTCTGATTCTTTGTTCTCAATCCGCCTCTTATCAGCCTTCTGTCCTTTGAAAGTAATAAATGAAGGAGCTTTTCTCTGTGAAGGTTTAACCCTCGGGTAACCTGTTTTCAACTGCTTCACATTATTTTGAAATTTAAATATATTTATGGAATTGCAAAAACTCCTGAAATGTTAGGAAATGTACATTCTTTCAGATCCTGGATAAACACAAACCAACGCTTCCACACTCATTGGAGATGAGAAGCCCACTCTGAAATGCATTTACGTATCCTTCAACACAAGTATCGAATAACCCTGCAAATTATCTGATGACACCTGGAGTATGGAGAGCTCTCTTTATAAATTGGAGCGGGCAACGAGCTTGAGGTTGTTGTTTTTTTAAGATTGCATCCATATATGAATGCTTTACTCAATTATTTTTCTCTTTATAGTTTTCTAATTATTAAAACATTATTTAAACATGGCCAGCAGTCAACTCCCAACACCGGATATACGCTATAAACACAATAACTAAGTAAGACAAACATTTATATGGAGTTCATAGATTACAAAAACTGTCCAAACACACCTGACAAGATCCAAAAAGATGGCACTGATCAGTTGAGATTGTGTTTGCTTAGGAGAGCAGGATATCACTTTGGGATATTACAACTCCAGAGAGGATTTCCAGAGGGTTGTGTTTGAATCCTGGAGCAACTGCCAACCAGTGAGTGATGCGCTATTGATATGAGCAGTGTGATTTCCCTGTGGACTTTATCTAGAGATCATAAATTTCATATTACCCAACAGATTCCCTTTATCCTTCAACAGGCCTCCTTATTGATGTACAGCTACAAAACAAAACACACATTGTTCATTTAATCCTAATTTGTCTGCAAGCAAACTAATGCAAATTAACATATTTGATTAAATCCGATAGGAACCATGCCAAGGTGATTCTCATCGACAAGCAGGAAAGGAAGCTGTGCAGTTAGGACTTAAAGAGAGAGTCCTACACACGTTCCCTGGCTGCAAACTTCCTCAATTGAAGATTTGATCCATTGTCATTCAATCAAATTAACTTCAGCAAATCTATGAAAATGTATCCGCTATCCTCACTAACAGCCCACGTCATGATAAACATCTTATGGAGCTCCTCCTTCTCCAGATCTCTTATAATAACTGATAGGGCAACCTTAACTGATTCATTTAAATGGATTGAAGGCTCACTTCAATCTGAAGTGCGCTTCTAAAGACATTACAAATAGGGTTTCATGTTGGTGAACTAAACATGATCCCATGGTGTGAGTAAAAAGAAACTTTGTTGCATGAAGACTTTATCATTTGCCCTCTGACCCTGGAACAGAGGAGACTACGTGGGGACTTGGTTCAAGTCTTCAAAATCATGAAGGGCATCAACCACATCAAACCAGAGGAGCTTTTCCAGATCAGCAGGGACACACGGACCTGGGGACACAAATGGAAATTGGGGTTCAAGGCATTCAAGACAGAAAACAGGAGACACTTCTTCACACAGAGAGTTGTCACAATCTGAACAAACTCCCCAGCGATGTGGTAGACGCTGAAAATTTGGGAACATTTAAAGTCAGACTGGATAGGATCCTTGGATCACTTAGTTTTTAATGGACACCAAACGAGCATGATGGGGCGAACGGGTTGAATTTATGTTCTTCTTATTGTAATGGATTTTACAGGTTACCTTTTGAGTGTGCTCACTTCCTTTTTCCTGAATGAGTGGAGTATAAATGTTTTTAGAGGATTCACATAGAGGATACATAGGGAGAGTTAAAAACAGGAAAAAGAAGAGTAATTCTCAGCTCGCACAAGCATAACTCACCATTCACCCCAGCAGCCAAGGGTCAGAACAGGACAATCTGGCAGTCTGAAGAGCAGTGCAGCACCATTCAATTATTGTTCTCTCACACCACTTGACACAAATAAAGAAAAGTAAACGCCCGACGAGAAATATTATTTTGCCATCCTGCAGCTATACAATTACAGTATAACACAAATGGTACTCCATAATGCTTTAGATCAGAGCCATGTTAAACACAACTTGTTTTTCTCGTGCCTCTCCCCACAATGCAACCACAAATGATTGTCAGCTTGATTTAATAATTTCTGCCATAAACCTATTTAATTTGCAATTCCTATTTGCCTGAATAGCAATGAGACACAATCACTCAGTTCACTGTCAGTTAAAACAAAACAGCTTTGACGGCAATGATTTTGCCACAGAGTCTGATAAATCACCCCTATTGTGTGCTTGCATATCTGTCAGCTATTTATTTTATGAATGTCTGTCAGGGCAAGTCCTTTGATAAGCCCTTCTTTAAAGAATGTGAAGAAAAATAGTCTGGAATGAACAGAAGCGGTTGTCGTCATTTACCCTTTTAAACGGGGAGCTTTGTTTACTGGCAAAGCAATTATAATTTAAGAACATGAACATATTTCCTGCTGTGACTAATTTCGGATCCTGATTGAGACTTCTGAGAGACCATGCTGTCTGGCTGAACCCCTTTGAGGGAGATGGGAATAGATTACGGTGCACTGAAAGGAAATTAGCTTGACCATCGGGACAGCAGGTTGGATTCTCTGAAACGTGTTATTTCCACGAGCCAGTGGAAGCTGACAAGACATCAAAAGATATCGATACCTTTATTGAATATATCACACACATCGCTTTTGAGAATCTGGACAACTATAGCATGTGAAGGGGAGAATGTGTGCTGTAATGAAGTGTAAGATACAGAATTAATTAAGGTTTGTTTCACCTAGAAATAAGCCATCTGAGATCCTGGAAGAGAACCAATCAGGCAGCAACAAGGCCAATAGCAATGCATCTTCTGTAGGAAGAACAGAGAAGAAACTCCAAAGAGAAAAGGCCATCCAGAGGCTCAGAGCTCGGCAGGCTTCATAGGGAGGCTGCTGGGAGAAGGCTGAAGCCTGCAACGTTCACACTGGTATTTTCAAAGCGAAAAGGTAACCAGGGAGACCCAAAAAATAAAAGAAGGAAAAAAGTAAATTAAAACAAAGCTGGTGCACCTCCTGGTTAGTTTCCCCTTGGAGGTAAAAATAGCTGGTTAGGAATAAACAGTTGGACGCCACAGGAAAAAATAACAGCCCCGGAGATTGGCTTTGGCTTCACTGGAAGAACACAAGCTTGTTTGAAAAGCTGACACACGGCCGCATTTCTGAGCCACACAGCGAGTTCATCACTATGAAATGAGCCAACTGCATGTGGAGAACACCTACGTCTCTAATGTATCTAACGTCAGTATTTTTCACATTTTCTATAACTGAATAACTCAAGTAAAGCCCTGGCCAACAGCCAATACACACAAGCAAACTGTGGCTCAAGAAACCAGTCTGATCAAAAACAAAATGTTAATGTGAGCTAAAACTGTATGCAGATTAAACATTGCTCGTGAGATTGTTATGCATGACAATTTGTTGGCACCTAGAGCATGCCAACATGGGGGGTTAGGTATTTGATTGAAGTGTGATATAGCCTTCAGTGTCTGATAAGCAGCCACCTGTGTGATGCAAATATCCAGTGTGGTTGATTAATAATGTACTGTAGGTACAGTGTTTGGGGTTTTCTGTTTTTAGCATTGCCGGAAATTAGTTTCACTCCTGTTAATGTTATTGTGTTTCTATACATTAATAAAAAGGAGTACTAGCACAATAACTTCAGCAAGAAGGTTAGGATAGATGCATTGACCTTTAGCATAGTTCAATAACGCAGGGTGTTTGTTTAATGAACAACAACAAAACAGTTAAAAAAAATTGCGAAGGAGCATTGCAAGTATCGGCGATTCTATTTGTGTCCACATGTTTTAAACAAGTTAATCTTGCCATTTCCATTAGAGTCTAAACCTTCCTGAAAAGCAATCAGAGAAGTGAAATGCTGGGGACGATTCAGATGTAGCTTGAATACAGAAGATTACTTCAAATCTGAAAATAAATACAGGAGAGATGCCTGCTAGCCTCATGTCCTTAAAATGAACAGTGGGTGCAGTAATCTAAAGGTTATTTATTTTCATATTTTTAAAACTGTTATTATGTTCATTTCCAGAGCAAACTGTGGATTTATGCACAGACTGTTTGCCCAATACGGCTCCTCATTGCAGATGCCATTTCCAATCTCTTCAAATATATATTTTTGAATTTAAGTAGAAACCATTTTAAAAATGGAATAATTTAAAAGCAAATTATTTCATGTCTAATTTGATTTGTGTCGTTTATGTGTGTATTTATATATGTGTGTATGTCTGTATTTCTATACTTATATTCCAGCAGGGAAATAACAATCAATACAAATAATGAATCAATTTTATTCTGGCTGTGCAGAGAAAAGAAGATTATATTATAAAAGGATACCCACTCCATCCTGTGGTACTGCACGAGTACAGTTTTATCAGTCTCAGAAGCACCCTAGCAATGCCATAGAAATGGTGGTTCCTCCACGATTATTATTATTCCATCCATCCATCCATCCATCCATCCATCCATCCATCTTTGAAACCGCTTATCCTGGTGAGGGTCGCGGAGAAGCTGGAGCCGATCCCGGCAGGCATAGGGCGCAAGGCAGGAATACACCCAGGACAGGACACCAGTCCATCGCTGTATTATTATTATTATTATTATTATTATTATTATTATTATTATTATTATTATTATACATGATTCTTGTGTCTTACTCCTCCAACATTGAGATAGTATAAAAGGAGGTTAAGTAGTTGGTAGTGGTTTCTGTAATCCAAATAATCTAATCTACAGGCAAATTGTACTTTGAATAAAAGTAGATTTGGAAAAAACAAAAATGTTTGAAAAGTCAAACTGTTATCAGAGGTAAAGAGTCACTTTCACAGCAGCACACACACACAGACCTCGTCCACATTTAATAATACTTGTGTTTAATGAAAGTGTTATCTTAAAAATGAAAGCTCAAGTCTGCATTTGGGTAATTACCTTTCTTTCTACCTTCTCTTAAGAGACCAATACTGGGGGTCGTCAGACAAGAAGAACATCCTAACAATTAGAGGGGGTTGTTTCTTCTTTATTCTGGTGTTATTATTTAGAATAATACATTAATCATCTGTCAGCATCTTCCAGATGTTTGCACATTTAAATGCTGATGTTGGATGTTCCTTGGAGTGGATTGGCTAATTACAGTGTCTGGAGGAGCAACTACTACACTTGTGCTTCCTTCAGAGATATGAATCGCAACCAACAAAAAAGACAAATATAATATGAATTTGGCCTTGTTTTGAACAAACACTTGAGAGGGAAAGATGTGCGTGTTTCTGAATCATTTTTTATTAATTGCTGTGGGAATAGGATGGTGGGGGGGTTGTTGATTGTGAAAGGTGTAAGTTGAACGCAATTGAAAATTAAACGATTCCTTCTATTAACAGAGATGGTACCAGTGTGCAAGCAGTGCTGTGAACGTAATTATAACTCATGACATTCCTCCACTGACACCAGCGTGAGTAAGTCCTCAGCAGGGCTGAATGCATAGCTACGCGGTTTTAATATCATTAATACCACACTCACCTCGAACCTTAGCGGCATTGGACCTGATTCAATGCCTACCCAGCACTGTTTTATTTATGTATTTATTCAAATGTTATATTATTAGAATTTTATTTTACAATTGTCAATTAAACATCCACATCTATTTAAGCGTTACTAATCAAAGATGATTTAAACATGTATATATAGATTTTCTTATTTTTTTGGATTCAGTCATATCTGAACATTTTACAACTGATCTCTGATTAATGTTACTAGCAATATTTCCAACTCTACACCTCAATAGCTGCTTAGTGTCCTATATAAAACTCCACCTCACCTCCTAATTGGTTAATTGAACACATTATTGGCTTAATTGAACTTTTGTTTCTTCTTTTGCTTTTAAAATTGTGATATTGTTTCACTAGCTTTCCATAGTTGCTATTTGTGGGACAGTTAAGGTTTCCATCTCCTAAGGCTATGTCTGTATTATACATCCAGCACAGTACAGGTCCAGGTCAGGCTATTTGCATCTGCGTTGATCTAAAAGCGCAACAAATGTAACAAAAATACAAGAACACCCTATTTGCTTCCTCAATGTATCATCCCTCAGGGTGCAGAGGTGAAGATACAAAAAGGATGTTAATCTCCACAGGGGTAAATGCCAGCTCTGATGTGTTTACAAACCAAGCTTTCAGTAGGAGAGTGAAAGCCTCATGGCAAATCCAAAGCCCAGCATAAACTCATGGCTTTCCAAATGTAGGGCTGTCTGAGAGAAAGACAGAGTGGGATGAACCAATGAAAGGTTTGATAACCAAAGCCCTCATCCTCACCTTTGCAACAAGAGAAACCCAACAAAATGGGATGTGGAACTTTGAAAGAGAAAAAAAATCCATACAATCCTTTTTCATTTTATTTTCTGCACAAGTTGGCCAGTTGGCATTGCCTTGTATCTACTAATTTGTCACCCCTAATAAACCTTTTTGACAGAATCCATTGCTTACATGACAGAGAGCCTTCAGCACTTGAGTAATGTTTCCAATTAGCAGCATTCTCCCTCTCCCTCTGCTTGGAGGAGGTCCAGTTTATTTTCAGGAGCGCGTTCCTCTGGGGTATAAGCAATCTGATTGTCTGCAATAAATGCTTTTGTGTATGGCACTGACAAGCACAAACATAAAAACGTCTATTTCAATTAAAGGCAACCTTTTTTGACAGTGTATCTAATTTGCAACAGAATTAAAATGTTTACTTTATAGATGGCAATTACCACAAAACGGTCAATGAGCTTTGTGATCTGTTCTGTAGTAAATTAATATCATTTGGAGGTGTCTGCAGGTGTGTTTCATGTGTATCTCTGCTCTTGATGCTATGCAGAAGGTAGAGCAATACATTTGGATGTCACAATTAACCGAAAGCAACCTAAGCAAGCTATGATGTAATTCTTTATGCTGGGAGTCCTTTGCCCCCCTCCCACTCCCTCTTATAATTTTTGATTTGATTCCAAAGCATTCTCATTAAACTTCTCTGATTTCTCTTTTGGCTCATATATATATATATATATATATATATATATATATATGATCAACTTCATCATCAGTCTATATCAATCCACTGCTGGATGAAGGCCTCCCCAAGATGTTTCCACTTGCTTCAATCTAGAGTATACCTTCTCTTTTCTATGCTATGCCTGCAGAATTTATTATTTAATATTTTCATCATTTACGTGGTCTTTTTCTAGTTTTTTTCATCTCTTGGGATCCATTTGATAGCTTCCTCTGTCCATCTTTGATCTGTCCAGCCCGTTGCCATTTTAACATTTTCACTCATTCAATTATGCCACATATGTGTTTGTTCTTGGATCCACTCACTTGTTTATCTATCTCTTCTTGTTATTCCAAACATTTCCATGTTTTTGTTTAGTGACCATGTTTCACAACCTTAAGTGAGCACTGGTAGTCTACACTGATCAAATACTTGTCTCTTCAGGCAAATGGGTAAATTTCATTTCAACAGCATGCCATTTCTTCCAAATGCACTGCATCCCATTTTCACTCTTATTTTGAGTTATTCCATAATCTCTCTCTCTCTCTCTCTCTCTCTCTCTCTCTCTCTGTATATTTTAATGTATAGAGAGAGTGCTTTTTAAAGTTTTGACCTTTCTGTGTTCTATTTTGTACATAATTCAGTGTGGTTCTTTTCCAATCTCTTTGATTCTTCCACAGACATTCTAAAAACATTCAAAGGGGAAAAAAGGCCAAGTATAGTGAGATTTCTGATAAACTATACAAGAATGACAGTTTGGCTGATATAATTGCAATGTTACAGCCGTTACTGTATTATCTAATCAGCCTTCACCCTCATCTTTCACCAATTTATACGGTTTTAGCTGACATAAAAGTCTTGTATTTTTTTTCTATTATCTTTTTCCACCGGGGCAAGTTTAAGTGCCTAGAGTGAAAGACAAGGAATACTCAATACTCAAAAAACATGTATAACTAGTGGAATAGTTTAATAAATACATAAATACATAAATAACAGATGAAAGAGTTCTGCTTTACAGGTGATGTAGGGCCTCATCCTTTATACTTGCCCAAAGGTGAGGAAGGCCATCATCCTTGTGGGTAATTTGTCAGAATTAAAATCAAGATGATGAGTTTTAATGACTCTGCAACTTATTTGCATAAAATTGTATTTACTGATTAGATAACTCTCTCTCCTTGGAGGAAACACCACTGTAGTCATTAAAAACGTACATGGTAGAAATCAATGGATGGGGTGGTGTTTGTTTTTAGTAATTACAGTTTTATCTCCTGTTTTATTTTACCACGGGTTAATAGGTTTCCACATTATTTCAGATTCATGCTGTATCCTCACATGTCTCTCATTTGCACGTGTTCTCATTTTTAAGTCATTAAACGGCATTGTGCGCGCTGTCACTAATCACCGGTATAATTGGGTACTATCGTCTTTAATGCTCTACTTGTAATGGTTCTGCTAACACAGTGCGAGGGAAGCAGGCGCGCAGGTGGCTGGGGTCAGCCTCATGCTGCACACGGAGACGTGGCGATGTGTCTGTGTGCGGTGCCTGGAGTGCTGCCGGAGCTTCAGTAATGAGTGGAAGGCATGTTTAAAGACAGTAAACAATCCTTTGGGTGCTCATGTATTTCAAGGCCTTTGTGTATGTGGGGGTGTGGAGGCTTATGGCTTCAGGGTGCCTGCGATAATTTGGAACTAGACAAAAACAAAACTTCACTGTCATCATTTTCAAACTTGGTGCACACAAGGGCTTATCAGTTGAATTTACAGCTGTCCCAATAATAACATGCTTTCCATTCTGCTTTCTGATCCATCTCTTACTAATAAGCACTTGCCATCAAGTTGGTGTGGAATTTCTAATTTGAATGCTCAGTGGCATAGTTGGGTTTACTTTGGGTGACACTTCCATATACTACTGTACGATATCACATCAGCTGGTCCCTGGCGTGCCTCTGACATTTGGCATCGAGATTCTCCCTATGCTACTGTCAATAGATTGGTTGATTGAGAGGCACTGCAGTGAAAACGAATCCAGTTTGGTAAGGAGCGCTTTGGTTTGAAACTATTTCGTTTTCAAGGTGGAAAGGACTTTCATTAGAAGGATATGGAAAGACTTGAATGGCCAGAGCAGTCTCTTACTCAACAGCCAGCACAGAACACGTGGAAGGGTTTGAGAGTGTGGATTACACCAAAGCTACTGGAACAGACACTGGTTTAATGGAGATGCAGGGCTGAAGATGCATGGGAGAATGTGCCTGCTTCTATATGACATCCGTCTATATGACATTCGTGTTTGTTGGTTGCACATGGTTTTTCTGGCAAGAAGTTTGTCTGTTCCTTTTCTGTTGTTTGTTTGTTTGTTTTGTACACGTATTTTTATTTCCTTAGTTGCTGTTTGCACCCTCTTAGCGAATTACACTGTACATACTGGGATCTTGTAAATAAACAGTACTGGTTGCCATTTTGTTCTGGCCGCCAGTTTCATTCATGTTTTTTCTTTTGCCTGATGGCGCATCACCCGCACAAGGAACCTTCTGGAGTTGTGTGACAATCTCATTATGCAAGAATTACATAGAGACAATGTCAAACCTTTGAGTAATTAAAAATAAAATAAAGGCTGTAGTAAAGGAATATGAAAACTTGCCTATAGTTATTGAATTTAAATGATCAAATATTCTTGCTGTTCCCTTTTCATAATTTTCTTCATACATTTCTATAAGAAATAAAATGCAAATGTCTTCATGTTAATCTTTTAATTCATGAAACTGGGAATCATTTTAAGAACAAATCACTTTGCCAGTAAAAACCTGTCCCATCTATTATAAAAACTATTAAGAGGTATAACTCAGAAACATCACTAGGGCCCACATTAAATCAACCCACCAGCAAATTGAACGTCCAAAACTGTCAGTTGATTGCATGGTTGCTTTCCACTTGCCAGAGGATTCTTGCTTCTAGCCAATTAATTGAATCTCATATTTAAAATACATAACTTCCCGAAGACAAATGTGCTGGCATATATGGAGGACTGGTCACTCTTTTATGTTTTGTTTTCGGTCTTGGTATTCTCTTTCTGGCAAATAGATACACAGAAAGACATAATAATCACCCTTAACTGGAGGAAGAAATGGAATACAAATTGAATGCAATAAACATAAATCAAACCATAAACGCATAGATCCCAAACTAATTGCAAAAATTGTAGTTATCATATTTTAAACAAATATATGTATTTATTTTTTCCAATGTAGCAATGACCATGAATAGAAATCAATACCCTTATTTATTCCTGCTTGTATTTACTCACTGTAAGTCATTTAAAGGTGAATAGCTTTTAGTTGTTTGTTCTTTGCTAAAAGGTCAACTCTTTTATTTATACTTGCGTTTTTGAATCAGATACTATAAAAAAAATCTAAATTTTGATTGAAACACTTGTTACACATTCCAGCCCAGACTATATCAGACTCATATGTAGGTATTTCCAAGATGCCTGGGGCTCCTTTTCCAACTCTGCATTGTGGTTCACTTCACAACTGTCCCTTTAAATTAAACAATGTGTTACCCTTATCCTTAAGCTCCCACAAAGACACTATTCTACATTTAAAGTGTAAAGTTTGTATTCGATTTGCAATAGATATAAACAATTATAATAGGAGAAGTCTGCAATATTTGTAATGATTGGTTAATAGGGAGCAGGAGATTGGTTTCAATGTATTTCTCCACATTGGTCCACATTAAGGGAGAGTCAAAGGAAGCATGCTTCATTTCATTCTGAGAGTTTTAAACACAAAAGGAATGTAAATGTGAGTCAAATCCCAGACACTAATCCAGACAGTGCCAGCTACGTGGCTAGGTGGTTTGTTTCAGAGCCGCACTACATTTTGTGTACAGAGGAGCCTTCTATTTTAAGACCCACTGTTGACCACATGCCCTCAAAGAATAGATAATTCAACTTGTCACAATCATTTGACATTTCGAAATTTTCAGGCTGCTCTCCATCAAACTCTAACAGGTACAATTATCCTAAGGACCTTAAACGCTTCCCCCATTGCTTTGCCACACAGACAGAGCTTCCTGCACAAACCTCTGCCTACTCCGGACAGGATCTGCAAAGGCTGAGACGGGTTCTGTGGCCTCAGTACAATGAAATTAAAACAACGGGCTAGCTTGTTCTCAAACACTATTAATTTTAAGGTTATTGCTTCAGCCTCTTTAAAAAAGCATTCACATTTAATCCAAGAGAGGCCTCTCTCAGATTAGCAGCGTGCAGAAGAAATCAATTTTGTCTTCAGGCCAGTCTGCATTAGACAATAATTGCTGGCACTAAAATAGTCATTGAATTGTCTGGTATAAAGTATGGAGGAAGATGGTTTGCGATATTGCCAGGGGGAGCATTACTGCCTGCAGTCTCCATGGCTGCGATGTAATTTTAATCATCTCTCCAACATGGCAGCCTCTAATGACAGGCTGAAATGTGGAAGGGAAACTGAAGCAACATTACTTTCAAAAAGGGTGGCAGAATGTATTTGGATTCATATAGAAAATCACTGCAATAAAACTCCAAATTATGTGAAATTATCCGAACACAAGGATTGGTTTATCCTCATGTTGATGTTAAACGAGCCAATAATCGGGATCTTATAATTACAAAACAATGGGATTGCCAAGCACTTCCTGCCCAGAACTGCGCGACAGAAAGATGAACCCTCGATATGTTAATCGTAGCAGCACAATTGTTTCAATTTTTCAGTCATCTGACAAATGGAGAAAGAAATGTGAGAAATACAAATAATAATTAAATTCCTTTTTTCTCTCTGATAAAAAAACAACAAAACAAATTGTGTTTTCCAGTTCGCTCTGATAAAAGTATTGGCTATTTTGGACAGATATTTGGTGCTAATGGCTTACTGTCTTTGCACATATGTAGTCCCATGGGAGACAGTGACTCATAATCATCCCATGACATTGTGGCTTACTAATAATATAAACTCTAAAGGTGTAATAGCTGGCATTTATAGTCAACTACTTCCAACATATTATAAGCAGGCTGGATTCTTTACTCCTTGGGCTGGTGAGCTCAGTGTTTTTGATGGCAAAGTATTTTAATTGCATCCAACAATCTGGATCATCAGTTTATCCACTACAAAATGTGCCACAGAGTGTATTTGACCCCATGTAGGAGACATGGCGTCTCAACCCTATATGTGTGTTCTGTCATCTGAATACTACAGGTATGTGTATCCATATGTTTTGTAAACAGTATGTCCTGGTGTTGCTCATTTTTGGAAACAAGTTGCTTCAGCATTATCAAAGATACTCAACAACAACCTTTCTGTAATCCCATCTTTATTTCTCCGTAATGACGATTGTTGCGTCCAACTTCATACTTCTTGGATTGTGTTGGCTGTCAAAAGGCTTCTAGCTCCACGTTGGATTTGCTCTCTTTGTTTTCTTGGAGTCATTGGATGCTTGCATTGATGGAAGTATTTTGCTGCTTACTGCTTACTGCTGTCAGTAATGTTGAGCCATCTGTTATAGGCAATTGGAAAGAGGCCCTTGCTCTAGTGTCTTCCCTAATGTTTGGACGACTTGCTCCCCTAATAAACTAATTTTAGTTTATTACAATATTAATGTTTTAATGTATTTAGTAAATGTAAGGTCATTGCTGTGGGTCCATGGCGGTGTGTGCAGTGTGGAGTTGAGGCAGATTGCTTGGGAGTGCAGTTTCTTTCTTTTTTCTTTATCTTGTGATATATATGTAAATATATGTGAATGTGTTCATTTAAAATAAAAACTGTAATTCTAATATATATATATATATATATATATATATATATATATATAATAATAATAAAATAATACAGTATTGGTTACATATTTAAATGTAGTATCCCATTGAAAGAGAAAAAGCACATATTGAATTTGAAGAACTTCACTATTCAATGGCCCCTCTTTTTCACACTATGTTCCTGCATTCCATGCGTTTACATGCAATTCATGACCGCAGTGAAGGGAAAAGTACTCTGCCCAGCCTCTATATATGGAAGGCTACACTTCCTGTGGATTAATCACCACCTGCGATGAAGCTGCACTGAGACGCGATCATCCCTCCGCTTCTACTTCAGCATGTTCTTGGCTCTGAAGAGCGCCTCTGCAGACACATGTTCAGGCCGAGACCTTCAATGGATGCCGCTGGCTACATACTTAAAATCCAGACGTTGAGAAGTATCTTGTGCATGACACAAAGCTATCTGAATAATGCATAATGAATGCCAGCAATGTTTGTTTACCGCAGTGTTGTTCCTAATGACAGAGAGAAAGAAAATGGCAAAGGTCTCTTTTCCATGCCTCACTGAGTATCCTTGCTGCCTGGAAACTTCAGAGCTCGGTGTTAGCAGTCATCATGACGCACGTGTGGCCTTTGAGAGGTGTCCGGGTGAAGAAAGAGTGGGATGCGCTGCAACGGCAAACACGGAAATCAGCCATCTGTGAGAAGGAGAGGAAACAGGATCTTCTTGTTAGGGCTGAGAGCACACAGGAGTAATGAGAGAGGTAGAACTGAGAATTAAACAGGGGAGCTCTAGGGATAAAATGAGCTAGCTAAAGAGGTTAAGGGACACATTCAATGTTTTAAAAGGTGACAGACAATGCTAATGGCTATGATGAACAACTGTCGCAAGGTACACTGTGGAGTGGCGCCACTCAGTAAAGCACAACCTCCCTTTTATAGATCTACAAGCAAGTATTAATCACCCCTTCTGCAGCATGTCATTGTAGAAGGCCATCATCATAACAACTGAGGGGCTAGTGGCAGAAGGAATTGGCATGGGGACCCCAGGGACGCAAGATGCATCCAAGGGCCAGAGAGAGGAAGAGCTGACAGACTCCGAGGAGCCCGACAAGAGAGACAGATAAGAGAGCAACAGAGGCCGCAGGGTCTGCAGTGAGTCCTCTGATGTGTAGAAGAATCAGATTTTGCGCGGAAGAATCAGATTTTGGAAAATAACTCGTTAACAGAATTTCTGAATATCCCTATCTCCTCATCTCCCCCCTTAAACAGGTGTTGTGGTGTCAGGTTTTAATTAGAATAAAACAAGCTGAGCAAAAGGGCTTTATCTTCGCAATTGGGGTGATCATTGTTTTCGGCTGCACCAACACGTCAAGTTGATCTCTATTTTTATTTGCGGATTAAACTTGTACTTTCAATGGGGTGAAAATACACTTAAAATCTGTTCTATATAAATAAAAACATATTGCTGATGAGGAGTTAACATTTCCGTCTTATCACTCACCGTCATTGAGTTAATTGTGCTGTGAGGAATAGAAGAATATGTAGTACCTTTTCACCTAAATACGTTGTACGCAGTTAAATACACCATAGAATGCCACATTCAGAACTGCTGCACTTATATCATATTTTAGGAGCAAACAAGTATTTATTAACAATTAAAAAGTGTCTATAGATTCTGAGACCTTATTATTCGAATAATAACACAGCCAGTAGGAAGTCCCTATTTCCATATGCCTCTGGTATCAGTTTGATCTCTGCTGGGATGCGATAAAGGTACGGATATATTTCAGCCCCCTCAATTGCACTGCAGGAGGGCTTTATTGTTTCCAATGTAAGTATGCAAATTATTGTAATGTTTATCATAAATAAAAAATAAATAAACAACAAATAACAACAATAATAATACATACATCAATAAATAAACAACTTACATTGAATTCGTTCTCAGATAAATGCTTTTTACAGCCTGTTAATTAATAAACACTAAACACTGAAATAATAATGGAAATAATAAAAGCCATTCAGAGTCAAGTGATGAAAGCAATCACACACCAGATTACAAAGACCAAATCAACTCAGTTTTAATTATAAATTATACAAATGCAATTTCTTCTATACTATCTGAGACTTACGTGTGAAAAGACCTGTATCACATTATGTAAACTATGGACCTTTGTGGGCTGTCATTTTATCAGCCAAATATTAAAGACCAACCAACTACAAAACAAGGTATGATAGTATACTTGTGACAGTAATTTCAGATAAAAAATCAAAGTCACTTAAAGGACCACAATGTACAACTGTAAGGGAAGGCTGTAGACCTCAGATAGGTCAAGAGATCACAAAGAATTCCCCTTGATTTATAATTGGAGAAAACTGAAGTTAAACTATCAGTTATAGAGGAGCTTTCATTAAACTCGAGCAGAGCTGTTGTGAAGCAGATTGAATAGATAAGTAGATTGGGGTTTGTCAACATCCTTTTCATAACTGAAGCTGTTCGCCTCTTCTCAACATGTACATTCTTCCATCTGCTGACTCTTGCTTCTTTTCTAATTCTTTTCTTAAAAACCTCTAACATTTTGTAAAAGATGCCCCTGTGCTCTTGTACACAGCGTACAATTCACCATCGACGCTGACATCTTCCTACCCTGTATAATGAGTTTCTTTTTTTCCGCCTTGCTTCAGTTGCGCTATGATTCTGCCAAGGCTTAGCGAGTTTCATAAATATTATGATTGCAAACACGGTTTTATCCGTGGCTGTTTACAGCAGGGTGATTGATGAAGAGAGGTTCTGAGGTGCCGAGCTCCCAGACTATTGTTATTATTGTAGGCCTGTGGTTATCCCCAGATAGTGTGTTCTTTAACGCAGTCTGCAGTTATTTTGAAAAAAAAAAAAAAACAGAATTGCCTGTCTCACAGGTGGGTTCATGAAAAAAACACTAACAAATCGGGCATTGGAGCAGATTGTGATTCTTAAATAATGCTAGGGATGAGATCTTGTAGGAAGGTAAGTTGTCTCTTGGAGCAACACCTGACCTCTCTAAAGCAATGCCCGTCCCGCAAAATGAAGCACTTCCTGAGCTACCAGCTAGCTGGCTTTTACTGCATCTATGTGAAACATTTTCATGTTAAGCTATACATATATCTTGCTAATGCCTTAAATATGTGTTTGCCCACTATTTGCCTATCGAGTATAGAATAACCTTGTGGTCAATAACCCAGGTGTTAAACTAACTGCTTAATGTATATGGCTCTGTGATTATATATATCCATGTGATATAAATATAACTTACATCATCATATTAGCAAAAACCTACAGCTTCAATTATAGTTGTTTAATTGTATTCATTAATGCAATTATTTATTTCAAATTTAAATGAGGTTTCAAAATATTTTAGACAATTTCAGCAGTTTCAGAAATGTATGTGTGATTGTTGTTGTTTTTCACAAGTCACAGTAGTGTTGTCTGCTGCTTGTCACGCGACATTCATATGCATATTTCCTTGCATCGTGAAATGGCCACGCAGTAACGCTGCACGTGTCTGGGTGCAAACCACAGCAGATATTGTATTCACACTTTTTCTGCCATCGTACAGTGACACCAAACATTTTCGTTTTTTATCACATGCTTAAAAAAAAATATTTTTATTTTTCCATGAGTAAAAACAGAGAGAGATAGAAAATGAGAGAATATGACTGTGCTCAGAATATTCCTTCTATTTTGCAACTGTTTGAAAGTGGACTTATTATTATGAGTCAATGATGAATGTGATCAACGTGCAGAGAAGCAATATCTTTCCTGCGAATGGGACAGATTGTTTGCCAGAGTGGTGGTATTTTAATCACAGGTTAATAAAACAGATCTCCATTGTTTAATAACAGGTCACAGATTGTTGACAGCTGCTTTCAGATTGTGAATAACTCTGTCGCAGAGGTCTGTCTCAACACTTAATTGCCGTTTACAGTCTGACACGGTGTTGACTCTCAGCTTTAATAGCAAGGGAGACAATCTAATTAAATATGTACATTTCAACCTTTTTCGATCTCGTCTGGAATTATCCATTCAGTGCGTAAACATTCTTTCAGTCCTGGGGGTTAACAACTTAAAACACATTTCAAAATGCCCTTTAAGATGTCAGATGTACAGATAGCTGACTTGCACAAGAATGTGCCCTTTTGTGATATTGGTTGAACATACTCATCTAAGAGATCCGTTATGTTTAAATCTTGTTATGAGCTGCTATACGAGGAGCACTGCTCATTACAGTCGTCCTAGTTCACTTGTAGCCTTTTACATTCAATTAGCTCAGATGCTGGAGAAATCTTGAAGGGCACTTGCCTGAATGTGGCTTTGAGAGAGCTGGAAAGGTCAGGAAAATGACTTCTCCTCAAAGCATACTAGCTCATGCTCAGACTGAATGCTAAAGAAAACATTAAATTTGAGTGTCTAAAAAGGTATTTTGTTTGTTACAGAACAAGGAAGGAGAAGATGTTATACTTATCATGCCTTTAGTTCTGTTCTGCTTTTACTAAAAAAAATATGTTGGCAGTATTGTTTTATTGTATTCTAGCCCTGTGCACACTTCTGTAACAGTGTAGATGCTATGTGCTGTTTGCATTGATTTCTCTTAGGGATACTATCTCCCACTGTGTGTTTCACTCAAAAAATCAGTGTGTGCAATGTTTAAAGGAAGGTTAATGTGGTACATCACTTAGCACTAAAATGCGCTTATATATATATATACTCACCTAAAGGATTATTAGGAACACCATACTAATACTGTGTTTGACCCCCTTTCGCCTTCAGAACTGCCTTAATTCTACGTGGCATTGATTCAACAAGGTGCTGAAAGTATTGTTTAGAAATGTTGGCCCATATTGATAGGATAGCATCTTGCAGTTGATGGAGATTTGTGGGATGCACATCCAGGGCACGAAGCTCCCGTTCCACCACATCCCAAAGATGCTCTATTGGGTTGAGATCTGGTGACTGTGGGGGCCAGTTTAGTACAGTGAACTCATTGTCATGTTCAAGAAACCAATTTGAAATGATTCGACCTTTGTGACATGGTGCATTATCCTGCTGGAAGTAGCCATCAGAGGATGGGTACATGGTGGTCATAAAGGGATGGACATGGTCAGAAACAATGCTCAGGTAGGCCGTGGCATTTAAACAATGCCCAATTGGCACTAAGGGGCCTAAAGTGTGCCAAGAAAACATCCCCCACACCATTACACCACCACCACCAGCCTGCACAGTGGTAACAAGGCATGATGGATCCATGTTCTCATTCTGTTTACGCCAAATTCTGACTCTACCATCTGAATGTCTCAACAGAAATCGAGACTCATCAGACCAGGCAACATTTTTCCAGTCTTCAACTGTCCAATTTTGGTGAGCTTGTGCAAATTGTAGCCTCTTTTTCCTATTTGTTGTTGCAGTAGTCCTGGCGGGAGAGGACCAGGGACTGGACGACCAGCTGAGTCGATTAGTCGGTGAGGAAGGGACGGATTCGACGGATGTTGCTCAAGAAGAATCTACAGGTGTGTGTCAGCGTGCTGATGTGCTGAGTGTAGGAGAGCACAGGATCAAGGGTGACTCCTAGATTTCTAGCGGAAGAAGAAGGAGAGCGTGTGGTGAATTCCAAGGGGATTGAGATGTAGAGATCCGGTCGCTGAGGTAAGAGGAGAACCAGGTGAGAGCAGTCCCAGAGATCCCAAGGTCAGCGAGGCAGGAGAGGAGGATAGAGTAATCGACGGTGTCAAATGGTGCGGAGATATCAAGGAGGATGAGGACGGAGGAGAGGGAGGCCGTCCGAGCACAGCTGAGGGAGTCAGTGACTGCCAGGAGAGCCGTCTCAGTGGAGTGAGCTGTGCGGAAACCGGATTACAGAGGATCAAGGAGTGAGTGTTGGGACAGAAAGTCAGAGAGCTGATGGTGGACTGCATGCTCGCGAGTCTTTGAGAGGAAGGGGAGTAGGGAGTCAGGGCGGTAGTTCTGAGGAAAGGTAGCGTCAAGGGTTTGTTCTTGAGGAGTGGGATGATAGCAGCTTGTTTAAATGCAGAGGGGAAACAGCCAGAGAGGAGTGAGGAGTTGAGGAGTGAGGAGATGAAGGGGAGTAGATCAGGAGCGGTTGCTTGGAGGAGGCGAGAAGGGAGAGGGTCCAGGGCACAAGTTGTGGGTTTGTGACATAAGAGGAGTGCGGAAACTTCAGAGTCCGAGAGAGGGGAGAATGAAGAAAAGGAGGCTTGGTCGATGGGAGGTTTGGGTGTGATGGGTGAGGAGGAGGGACTGTTGAAGAGCTTGCAGATATCTGCTATCTTGGAGGAGAAGAAGGAGGCAAAATCATCAACAGAGAGAGATATGGGAGGAGGAGGGAGGAGGGGGCAAGCAGGGAGGAGAAGGTGGAGTAGAGTTTGCGGGGGTTATTGACGGTGGATTCAAAGAGTGATTGGAAGTAAGACTTCTTGGCAGAGGTGAGTGAGGAGGAGAATGTGGACAGTAGAGAGCGGTAGAGTTCGAGGGCAGCTGGGAGTTTGGTCCTTTTCCACTTTTGTTCGGCGGTACGCTGACTAGTTCGGGTTGCACGGAGAACAGCAGAGAGCCAAGGCTGAGGAGGGGAGGGACGGGTAGGACGAGACGTGAGAGGACA
Organism: Amia ocellicauda; assembly: GCF_036373705.1. NCBI lineage: Eukaryota > Metazoa > Chordata > Actinopteri > Amiiformes > Amiidae > Amia > Amia ocellicauda. The sequence goes on along the minus strand of NC_089867.1, from coordinate 15,369,250 downwards.
AGGAGAGTCACGGGAGGAGGTGAGGGAGGAGAACAAAGAGGAGTAGCACAGTTGACAGATAGATGGGAAAAACAGTCAATGGACGGTAAGAGAGTGAGAGCAGTGGAAGCAAGGGTGGAGGGGGAGACGGAGCGGAGATTACGGTGTAAGGTGACAGAGGGAGTGGGTGGGGTGGGAAGGGAGGGGAGAGAAAGGGAGAAGGAGATGAAATGGTGGTCTGAGATGTCCATGAGTGTCACGGAGAGTGTTGAAGGGGAGCAGCCTCTAGAGAAGATGAGGTCTAGCTGGCAGCCAGCCCTGTGAGTGGGTGGAGACGGGGAGAGAGAGAAGTTAAAGGAGTGAAGGAGAGGAAGAAATCCGGCACAGTGGGAAGGGTTGGAGAGGTGGATGTTGAAGTCTCCCAGGAGGATGGTAGGTGAGGACAGCGAGGGGAGGGAAGAGAGAAGAACGTTAAGTTCATCCAGGAAGGAGGTGAGTGGACCAGGTGGATGGTAGAGAACTAGAAGGAAGAGGTGAGAGGGAGAGGTGATTTTCACTGCATGGAATTCAAAGCTGTGGGTCGAGATAGAGGAGAGAGAGGGGGGGACAGAGAAGAGGAGAGAAGGGGAGAGCAGGAGCCCTGTTCCTCCTCCCTGCCCGGTAAGACAAGGGGAGTGGGACAGGACGAACAGAGAGGATAATGCTGCAGGGGTGGTTGAGTTGTCCGGGGAGATCCGAGTCTCGGTGAGAGCGAGGAAATCCAGAGACTGGTAGGAGGCGAAGGCGGAGATCGGCCTTGTTGGAAGCTGAGTGGCAGTTCCACAGGCCCCCAGAGAGTGGAGTAGAGGGGAGGGAGGAGGAGGGGAGAGGCAGAGAGATGAGGTTAGAGAGATTCGGGAGGTAATGGCATGCAGGTGCATGCCGAGAAGACGGAGAGAGCAGGACGGGAATTGGAGAGATCGTCATGGTTGCCTGTTGCTGTGCAGCGTCTCCTCGCAGTCTTCTCCTCACTGGAGTCCCGCAGCTAGAGTCCCTGCCCTTTGGAGACGGGGCCCTTCAGTAGGGGGGCACTGAAGGCTGCTGGCGCTGACTGCTGGCGCAGAGGTCCTGGGGGCTGTTAAATACGACACCTGTAGCTAATTAGGACAGCGCACACCTGTGTTGTGTTGAATGACACAAGGCTGGTCAGGATGGCCCTCCCTCCCACGCAGGACTGCTAATAGCACAATTAATGGCCGCTTAATATCTGAATACAGACAAAGATAGTGCCAGACACACACAGTTACACTGAACAATAGCTCTTAGTAATGCTAAATAAATGCTAAATAATCACAGCCTACAGTGTAACACTTCTGATCACAGACAGGGTGTGTCGAGTGTGCCAAGTAAGTTGCTAAGTTAACTAACAAACAGTCGCTGCTCTAAGTACAATACAGGGTTAGATACACAATTCGTAGCTAAACAACATATATATATGCAGCACAGTACTGAGAGAGAGAGAGCAATGATGTATACTCACAATCACACACAAGTGCAGCACGGGAGAGAGTAGAAAAATAAACCTACTAGCATACTCTAAACTAAAGGCTTTCTTTTATTTAAAATAAATATTAATATATTATTTTTCTATTTTCTATTTTGTTTCTTTTCTTCAATTTAATTTCAGATTGCAACACACACATAATCACTCCAGGACAGACATCCTGCAACAAAAAATATACAGGAGGTTTATACCAAAGTCAAAAGCTCTTCCCAATTATGCAAGCAACAATCAATTTAAAGGTTTGCTAGTTAGAGCAGACTGGGGAAAGTAGTTCACCTAATTAAATAACATTAAACACAAAATAAACTATGAAATAAACTACATTGAATAAATATAAAACCCCAAAACTATGAAACTATGCAAAAACAAAATGAATTGTAACCCCCCAAGCAAATCAACAGGGTGGCGTAGTCTGACAGTGCCCTCGCCATGTTACATTTGGCGTAGTTGGCAGGATCAGTTTATCTAATGTGGGGAAGAATATGTATTTAATGTCATTGTGTATAAATGTTATGTGTTGCCATGTATCTTATATTACATGTGTTAAAGGTGATGGTGGTGGAAGTGTGGAAGTTCCAGATCAAAAGTGGCTAGATTTTATTGTTGGGGACTTAAGGAAATTGCTGAATGGAGTGTGATATTTTATCCTTCAGGGAAATGGGAGATGTGGTTGTGGCAGGGATGAGCCAAGAATCCAACTCCCTTATTGCTCATGCCAGAAGGTTGGCCAGCTTATCTGCTTCTGTGGCTGAGGGTGGCAAATGAAGCAGAGGATGCTGGCCCAAAGAAGAGGGAGAACCAGGGAGGTCCAAGATCTTGCAGAACATAACCCCCACAGTGACCTGAATGGATTCTGGAGCAGAAAAAAAAGTAATGAGTTTTAAGAAATATTGTGTATTTTAGGAGTTTTAATTTCGAAAATGTGAGATTATGCCTATATCTAAGGGGTGATATTGGAATTTATAGGCTAATCCCTTTGGTTGAAGGGTATTGAGTCTCATGGTGTGGAAATATTTTGGGAGTTTTGAATGAATTGATTGATGGAACAAATAACCTGTGGAAAATATTACGGAAGTGAATTTAGAGGACCCTGACCCCCAAGCAAATCAACAGGGTGGTGTAGTCATAGTGCCTTTGCCATGTTTAATTTACATAGAGAGAGTGTGTGAGAGAGGGAGAAGGAGAGAGAGAAATAGACAGAACGAGACAGACAGAGAGAGAGAGAGGAGTTCAGAAAATGCATTTCACAGCTTGCATTTTCCCATTACCAGTAATTAAAAGGATTAAAAGGGTGAAAGAAACATCTGTAGGAGTCAAAAATAATTCTGAGGAGCAAACAAAGTAAGTGAAACACACCATCTATGAAATGAAGTATCTATTGAAATTGCCCCCTTCTAATTTGCATTTATTAGGTATTTAACAAATTAAACCAGTACAAGTGATTAAATAAAAGACTTTACAGCAAATAGAATTCCACTTTTAACAGGCAAACATTTCTTCAAATCTGACGTGCTTAATGAAGGAAAATGTCAGCCAAAATGAGGATTTCACAACATGACTGTGGGATGCAGTATTTTAAGTGCAGATTACAGTAACATTGTGAAAACAATATATTCACCAAATCAATAGGAGACAAGTGGAAAAAGCACAAAGATTACAAAACAAGCAGCTGTGTAGCAACTTTTCTGATGGTTTCAGCATCTGTAATGTTGTAATATCTGGTATCAGTGATATTATTTGTCTCAGTTGAATTCTTCTAACCAACTTATAATAATAATAATAATTTGCCAGTGCCAAATACTTCTGAGTTGAACTGGTAAAGAAGAAAATATTGTAGTTTAAATGTATTCATGTTTCAGTTGTATTGCATGCATGTGATGTACGGCACTGCATTGATTTGCTAACTTATTTATATATTTATATATATATATATATATATATATATATATCTTGAATATATATTTTATTATTTGTGCATCCATACTACAAATGGAAAAGCACTGATTTCTAATACTGCTTTTTTTTCTACCCCCTCTTTTTATTTTATTAAATGGTTCAGAAACTGCCTCTTTTAAAAGTGTAACCATCAGGACAATAGACATCAGAAAATATTGCTGGCACTTTAGGACTGGAAACAATATACAGGCCTCAGAGATAGCCTGCCTTGTAATTTTTCAGGTCCAGCACTTATATAGATAAGTATTTAAAATTGTAATTAAATAAAAAGAAGAATGGATATTTGTTGTATTATTCAAGTCAAGCAATCCACAAACACATAAACATGAACTAATAAATCCCAAGATCAACCAAGACAAACATAAGTCCATAAATACATCAATTGGAGATGTGCAGCATATATTACAAAACAGCACACCACTAAAATGAACGTCTTTGGCCCTCTCTCACATGGGAAGTCAGGTCCTCTTTGGGACTATGTTGACTTGAGTAAAAGTTTATAATCAGAAGTTTGTGCTGCACCCATCACCCCTGTATCCTGCGACTGATGTCATTTAACACGTGTCTTTCCACAATGTGATGATTCAGACTCATTTATGAAGTGTGGGTGGCGACAATTGTAATGTAGTGTGAATTTACATATTTACCAGCAGATGTTGGTATTTTAGAGTTTGCAATACAAATACAAATGTTGCAGACCCACACTTCAAAGAAGCAACTGTCAATGCTACACTTCATTACACTGAGTAATACATCTGCTGATTTCATCACACTTCAAGTGTCATACAGGGTAAAAGCTGTCCTGAAAACATTAATTCTCCTTGCCTGTGCAAAATTATGTATTCAGCACCGAATTTACAATGTGGTAATTTAGACTGCATTATTACTCTAGACTACTCATTAATGCAAAGTTCAATCACATATTAGAAGATGAACACGTTGGTCTTGCTCTCAGACATCCATCTTTCTAGTAGTAATTTAGTCTGTAGTTCTCTATAGCATTTGTCTGACATTATTGTGGTGAAAAGAAGCAAACGTCTGATGTACCCTCAAGTCTCCCCAGATTCTGTTGGGGCAGCTGAAGATTTTGACGTTATATGCTTCTCATATATTACGGTTAGAATCAAAACGTGCAGAATCATATGCACACGTGAAGGCAAATGTGATTTTACAGTATCGATGTTTATAATCTACAGGTACATTAACCTTAATATTGCAGCTTTCAAGTCAAAGTTCTGGCTGCATTTTCACTGGCATATCCTTCGATCTCCATTGGCATGCTGTTATGGTGCTGTATTGTAAATTACAATATCACAGGCCAATTAAGGCTTGGTAATACAAAATGAAATGGGGACTTGCATGCGTTGTGAGACGTGTTCTAGGCTCCAAGTTGAATACTAAAAGTGTCCGGACAACTTTTACAGTGTCAGTTTGAGGTGCTGTGGGCTCTTTAGCATCCGCATCACGTCTGTAAATAATTTCACTGTCAGTGTCAAGTTCTATAGTAACTGGTTGTCTAACTATACATAGGTTGCATAATTGAACAGTAAATGCTTCAGATCAGCTGTTCATTACCACCACAAATGAACTTGTACATAATTTTGATGAAGAAAATCGTATTCTCTGCTCACACTTGCACGAGAGAAACATAATCTCTCCTGGGTTTATGAGTTTGACCAAGCATAATCAGTCTGCAAAAATTCTACCTGGACAGTAACAGGAAGTCAAGTTGCAAGGTTAAGAGGGGATATTATCACCTCTACAAATTAGAAGTATAATTTGCCCTAATCGTCATCATTTTACTCAATATGAAACTGAAACGTATCTTTATCATTGTCCATATAGGAAAGGCCCTTATTCTCTAGTTCCCTAATCCCTCTAATCCCTGGACCTCTTCTCAAGATGTATAAACTCAATTTTCGTGATGGAAACTCAGATTGGATTGGATTGTGTTAAGTGGACTGTGATATTGTCACCTTGGACACAGAAAATGAGTTGGAAATTTCTCCTGAGGAAGTTTCATTAAAAGGCGAGGTTTCGGGAAACACCTGAACCCCACAGTGCAGTTGTATTGCTGTGGAAATTTTCAGAAGAGGGAGCATGATGATTTTTTTTAATTTTCTTTTTGTCCGATACTATATTTTCCGGTCATGCGCCATGTCATTTGTCATTATGTTGTCTCTGGTGATATTGGTGAGGATACAGTTGTCATAAACAACTTTTTTTTGCTCATACAGTACGCTTTCTGTGAATAGGCAAGTCCATGGTTTACAATGAGATTTTATATCCTGGCTCCCTCTCTGCAAAAGAGTTATATCTATATATTATCTGATTAGTCAGACTGAAGAACAGGTGAATTTTGCTTAGGATCTTAAAGTCTCTGCTAATTAGATCATTTTTGCTCTCCAAAACAGACTTTTTACAAGCAATAATTATTTGTAACCAATTAATGTGTTTTATTTGTATTTATTTTCAAATTCCACCAAACCTATACATAAAACATTATATAAGTCATACATATTATACTTAACTTTCACAACAACACAAGAGAGTTGATTTCACACATTTTTGTGTTTGTGTGTGTGTGTTTTTGAAGTTTAGGATCTCTTCAGACATTAACAAGTAACACATTTGAATAATAAGGAGATTAGGCAGCGCAAATGGTAATCGGAGATGTCCTCGGGTTTAAAGACATGAGACTCTCAAACAAATGACTGCTGCAAAAGTCCTGCAAAGACTCTCACATGGCCAGCTTCATTCTCCTCAATCCCATTTAATGTGCTGAATAATTGCTTTAATGCTGTTATTTAAGAGGCATGATTGGCACTGATTGAATTTCGTTATTATTTTATAGAAGATTGCATTGGTAACTTCATCCAGACGTACAGGCTTTTAGCATAAATCCAGGGATAATTACACTTTCTGAAGAGAGAGTGTCTTCCCGAGTTTCTGGAACAATGCAGCATGATCAAAAGCGAATACTGCTGAATTATACAGAAGAGCGAGGTAGGCTCAGAGAGGAGGAAGGTGTTTATGTGGTTTGTGTATGTCTATTTTGTTTTGGAGCACCAGGCACTCTGAATAATAAATCTTCACTTCTGCCTGTTTACCGGAGCCCCTCCTTCAGAGAGTTAGGCTGCAGAAGAGCTAGGCTTTTTTTTTTTTTTTCCTTACGGAAATGAAATATATGCAGAACATTTTTTTCAAAATATGTTATTGGAAAAAAACTATATATTTTAATATCTTATATATTGTGATATATTTTTCAAAATATATGAATATATTATAAATATATTATGAAAACATCAACATATATTTTAACATATATGTTACAATATATTGTCCTATCTTCCTGGAACATATAATATCTTGTAATATACTACAATATATTTAAAAATTAAATATAAATAATTATTGCTGTGTTTGTATATTGTTATATGTTTTACAAACATATCAAATTCAAGTTAAAATTAGCTTTATTGGCATGAGTAGATTCCTCTACAATACAGCACAATACAATAAAATCATAATATAAACAGGGATGTGAAAATACAAACAAACACGTAATTAAGCAATAGATATCAATATATACAAAATATCAAAACATCAAAATATAGTTTAATATATACATTACAATATATTGTCTTTTCTGGAAAATGTATTAAAGTATTTTGTAATATACTTTAACATATGTAAATTGCAGTTTTTTTATATTGTGAAATACATTAAGATATTTTTAAAACATAAAAATATGAATTATGGCCACTTTTATATATTGAAATACATAATACTTTATACATATTATTTTTTTCAAAACTTCTAGATATATTGTTAACATACTTTAAATTTTAAAACATACACCCTAAAATACATACTAAAATGCAAATAAACAAAATACAAATACAAATAATACGAAATTATTGCAAATGAAAATACACTGAAACGCTAAAATAATAATAAACAATGAACAGTAACTATCAGTTAAAACTCAGTCACAATCAAAACCTGTGCCATCACCGGCTTGCTCTGTGCTATTTATTAAATGTTTTATTTCAATACACTTGGAAGATGCGCTACAGGCCGCAGCATTGTGACGGATCTGGCTGCTGCAAACGCTGCTTCACTGCCTTGTATTCAGCACTGTTTTTTGAACGTATCTCACCAAGCACTGTATAGCTTTGGCTAAAAACTACAACTTAACAAGTACAACTAACAATAAAACGAGCAATGATAATGTAAAACTATTTATATACTTGTAAAAGGTTAATGGACTGCTGCATAGACAGAAGACTTCTAGACGTGCACAGTCCAGTGGAAGCTCTAAACAATGTGCGATCGTATATAAACAGCACATGATCGCCCTCCGCCCTGAGGCAATTCACAATGAAATAACACTGTTTCCAGTTGAAGGGCTGGTGTCCCCCTTCTCCTTCAGCTGGAAACGAAGCTTGTTGAATATTCAGTTGAGCATAGCACTGTCATTGTGTACTGCATACAGTAAGAAATATCTTGTCAAGTATCAAGTATCTTGTTTGTTTGACAGAGCATTTCACTGGCAACACTTCCATTGAGTGATCTGGCTAATTTTAGAGTTTTGATTTGTTTTAGGCTTCAGTCTCAACATTGTTGATTTTGACATGTTTTCATTGCAAACTGTCTGAGGCTCATTGTGTGATGTTAACAGGCCCATATTAAAATGAGCTTCATTCTGATCCCTATCTATTTTTAAAAGCTTGAGCCCACTGGACTGTGAAGAGAAAGTGTAAGATCTAAATAAGAATTGCTATATTTTAATCAATTGATATTGTTTTCCACAAAGGTCAGGAACAGCATACGCAAAACAAATTTATGTTTAAAATGTAGTAGTAGGAATAGTCTTAAAGGTTAGGATATTGGGTTTAAGGGAAAATGCAAAGCCTATTTTCAAAAGGTCAAGAGCGTGCAGCAATGCTACACAGATTACTTTTCCCACCATCATATGGGATGGCCTGCCTGCTACTCAATTTCTCATTCAGAAACACCTAATCTGTATTTGAGTTTACAGAAAACAAACAATCAAACAAAATAAGAAAACGGATGACCCGCAATCACACACCCCTGCCCATTATAAGTTGTGGGTATGTATGGTAAAAATGTAAAGATATTATTATTGACTGTGCATCAGGAATCAAATAATGCATAAAAAATTCTGCAAAAACATAATCAGTAAGCACACTGTTTATAGTTTTTATTTAGGTTTAGTAATAATACTTCACATTATAGTACAATTATAGTCAAGTTAGAAGATATAAGGGATTTGTTCAGCATGGCAGAAACTATGACCCTGGTAGTTCACAACCGTATGCATCTGAAATGTAACTTGTTATTATAATAATAATACACATAAAAAAAAAAGAAAAAAAAAAGAAATTGGGAAAAGTGACCATTTCAAAAGTATTGAGGGTGTGACAAATTTTGAAGGATTTAAAAATGCACAGCTCTTTTTACAGCCAATTCAGAGGTTTATCTAATTCATGGCCATGTTCTGCCTGAATGCCTCAATAAATTGGTCTATTCCTGCTGCTGTCAACATCCAAGTGAAAAAATAATATTTTTGTCCTACTTAAATAAAACCATAATACTAGCAAGTAATGACTTCTGAAGAGGGCAACAGACTAGCATTGAATATTCTTAATGGGATGTGTGGGTTGGATTTGTCCTGGTCCGCTGTATGGTAAGTTATTTTCAGTGCTGAACATTAAGTAAACTCTTGTACTTTCAGATCCTTCAGGTATGAATTGAAGGTAATGTGTGCATATAGGCTGGGAACATTTTCCATTTATGGTTGAATCTTCCACATGGAATTGAAAATCTCTCTGCTTAACTATGGAGATATTTGTGTGCTTTTATGGATGCTTTCTAAGCAGTGATTTAATGAACAGCCGACCTCTATGGACAACCATGCATGCAGTGTGTTAGCAGCAATCTGATTTGATTACAGCAATATCCCAGAGAACAGCAAAGAACCAGCTCCCATCACACCCTGAATATGCAGCTATTCATAGGCAATACCTTTTATTTAACTCAGCAGGTACGCTGACGGGTTTACCAAATTAGGATGACATAAATTATTTGAAAATGCAACAATTTAGGATAAAACTAAACATCAGGCTCAAAGATGTTAAGCAATATACAGTCGCTAGTCAACAGGAATGGGAGAAAACAAATACCTTGATTTAAATAAAAGATAAAGAAACTATGAATTATCCTCTAATCTGTCTGCATATCCTTTTTTTGTGTAACAAACAATTAAAGAAACAGAACTGTGCTTGACAGAAAAAAAGTGCAACATGAATTGTGTCATTATCGAAGTCATTGCAGCCTATTTAGGTATAGCTCAACAGCCTTTCTAAATTGTACAAACACAAACACCATCTTTTCCCGAAACTGTCTCATTTCCAGAAAATCTTTTCTAAAAGTGCCTTTGTTCCCTACAGAATTCATTAATAATTTTAAACAGAAACAACAAAAAAATGTAAAGTTTCATTGCGTTTGCTTGCTCTTGCCAGTTTGCAGTTCCTTTAGTTTCCCTTCAGTAGCAGACTGTTTATTATCCTTATGGCTTGTAGTTTATTAAAACATTACCCAGCATATGCCACACTATTGCTACTACTAATAATAACAATAATAATACATCATTTTATATTGTTTTTAACTTTGAAATATCTTTAAAGCCACCATACAGATCAGAACTGATCTAATCAGATTCACCAATGAACTAAACACAACTACATTCTAATACTTACAATATTAAATTTGAGAACATAACATTACATAGTATACATTACATTACACTAATATCTGTGAAATAAGTATTGGGATTCAGTGAAGAAACAATGTTTCTCTGGGCCTCTGCTTTCCACTGAACATCACCGTTACCCTAAAGCTCACAGTTGGGTTGTAATTAACATCCTCTATGTCTAGGATTAATTACTAGAGTAGGGAGACTGACTTGCCTTTGTTCTATAAAGTTCTTTACAATCACTGTCTTTATCAATTTGTATTTTCAATTATAATTATATTTAACCAAATTAAAAATATTAAGCTACAAAAATATCACCATTTCAGTCATTATTATGTAAGCTTCGGCTACCATCAGATGAAACATGCCTTAATGAATTGTACAATAATTAATCTCCAGAGAATTTTGGGGAAATGTAATTTCCTACATTCTTTAAATTCTTACTTTTGATGTTCTGTTGATGTAAATCCAACAATCTATCACTCAGTCAAGATTTATCTGCATTTGAATGAGCATCACAACAACAAAATATGAATAATTTAGGACAGACTTCAAACTTTAAGAGGTTATGAAGCTAAATAAATAAATAAATACATCAACTCAATTAAATTACAAATACAAAAAACATGAAAATTACAGGAAAACTAATTAGCATTATTTTAATACCAGGACATTATTCCCAGAAAACATCAGTTAGGTATCAGAACTATCAATCAATCTATCAATCTATCTATTTATCTATTTTTATAACTTTCTATCTATCTCACATCAACATTCATAGGTATGCCCCTATATACATACAGACGGGTGACAAATTAAAGGAAAAACCCACATAAAGTGTCTCAGTAAGGTGTTGGGCACCACGAGCCGCCAGAACAGCTTCAATGCTCTTGGCACAGATTCTACGAGTCTCTGACTCTACTGGAGGGATGAACACCATTCTTCCAAAAGATATTCCCTCATTTGGGGTGTTGATGGTGGTGGTGGAGAGCGCTGTCTAACATATCAGTCCAAAATCACTCATAGGTGTTCAATTGGGTTGAGATCTGGTGACTGTGAAGGACATAGCATATGATTCACATCATTTTCATACTCATCACACCATTCAGTGAGCCCTCATGCCCTGTGGATGGGGGCATTGTCATCCTGGAAGAGACGACTCCCATCAGGATAGAAGTGTTTCACCACAGGATAAAGGTGATCACTCAGAATAACTTTGTAATGATTTGCACTGACCCTTTGCTCTTAGGGACAAGTGGACCCAAACATGCCAGGAAAATGCCCCACACAGCATTAGAGCCCCTGGAACCCTCACTGTAGGTGTCCAGCAGTCAGGCCTGTAATGTTCTCTTGGTGTCGCCACACATGCAAATCGAGAATATGGTGAAGGCCTCATCTGACCATATTACTTTTTCCCACATCTCTGTAGTCCAGTGCCTAGGGTGCCCCAATAATTACTCCTCTTTCAAAGTCACTTAGATCCTTTCCTCTTGCCATCTTGATCCAAAATCGAGGTCAATTGGGCTGCTCAGCATTTGTATACATGCCACAGAGCATGATAGGATGTTAATTGCTTAATTGTATCATACAGAACATCTGTTTGGAGGCATCTGCATTCGTTATGTTCGTCCACTCATTTATTCTGTTTTTTCCTTTAATTTGTCACCCATCTGTATATATATATATATATATATATATATATGTATATATAGGGTTGGAGAGTAACGGAATACAAGTAATGGCATTATGTAGTCAGATTACAGACCGATTACTTATACATAATTTACATGAAAGTATACAAGTGTAAGGGAATCTGAAGGGGCCCGTGTGTATTATTTTTGCACCATTGTTTTTATTTACGGTCTCTATCCAAAGAGCAGGTGATTCGGCGCCATTGTACAACAAGCGGGCAGAATGGAAGCAGTTAATCAGCATCCCAGCTAGTAACACACAGCTCTACAACGTTGTGGCAACATTGTGTGTTAGCAGGGATTTAACTCGTTGAAGTACAGACAATTGTTAACTTTCAAAGAAATAAAATGGAACAAATATTAAAGTACAATACAAGATGTGCCTATGGGACAATGTACAGTCTGCTTGCAAGGACTCAACTTCAAATCTTAAAACAAACATCTGGAGGTAAGATTTATTTTATTTTATTTGTGCAGCCGTAATACAATTATGCTTGACATGCACGTAAAAAAAAAATGCATTTTAATAAAAATTATAAGATTTAATAATTACATATTTTTATGAAAGCATACTAATAAACAAAACAGCAGCACAGGCATAGTATAACCAAACACGTTATTGATAGTTTGTATTTGAAGTAATAAGTTATCCTATCTCAATTTAAGATTAATCCACGTAAACTACAAATAGTTCCTGTGCATCCTAGCTGGTTCTGTGATCTTAACAATGAAAGACTTAATATAATAACAAAATAACAACATACAACATGTTTATAGTCTAAAACAAAACAAATCACACAGACTGAAATAAGTAGCCCTAAGTGGCGTGGTGTGGCATGCTCTTTAACAGGGTGCATTTAGAGAAACAAGATGCATTACATTCCTCACTCATTGATGCTTAAAAATAAAGCCCTAATTGCACTGATTTCAATCTGTGTTTTTGGTGCTGGTGAATTGAAACCGGTGACTGCATTTCTCATGGATAGAACAATACATGGCATTTAAATTCCCTTTATTATAGCAAGTTGCTTGATCCATGTATCTTCACAGATAATAAATACATTGTAGTCTTTATAAGCATTAAACGTACTTGCAATTTACAGACAAGTTACCTATTTAAGATTTCAAGACAATTTGTTTCATGATATCAGTGATTAGCAGAAAACTGAAACCAACCTGCATTACAATGACATGAACGTGATACACCTTGACATTAATGCATTTTTTGATGTCTGATTTATGTCAGTTTGTAAAAATGTAAAGGGTATCAAAATGCAGTTTCACTTGTTTAAAAATGCATCCACTACTACAAAATGCAAAGTATAAATATGCAAGGAAATTAAACTGATGCAAATCTTAATTGCTATTTAAATTGTTTGTACTGTAGATAAAAATAAACAATTTTAATCTGTCATCCATATTAGAATGTATAGTACATTTTGTTTCATGTCTTGAACTCGGCTGCTTTTGTTTTTTAATAAAGGAAAAAAAAAGTATTCCAAAAGTAATCTAAAAGTTTTCTGATTACGTTACTGACTTGGAGAAATGCATTGGATTAGGTTACAGATTATTTTCAAAACAAGGTCATCAGTATTCTGTAACGGCATACTTTTTAAAAGTAACCTTCCCAACCCTGTATATATACAGCTCTGTAAAAAATTAAGAGACCAATTAACATTGATTCCTGATCTTGGAGTGGTCTCTTATTTTTTTACAGAGCTGTGTATATATTTGGGAGAGATTTTATATATTTCGTTTCAGAAAACAAATCAATATAATTTTACAAAGATTTGTGCTTTGGGAAGAGCTGGGCATGTGCTTTGGACAGTTGACACTATTTTACTCTAATAGTAATACTCTTTTACTCCTGTAGTCCATGCATCTTGGGAGCCATGAAGTCAGTTGATTACATTATCAGCCAAATCTTTTGTCAGGAAATATGTTGTTAAGTCTTGCGTGCTTCATGGTAGCATCCCAATCCTCTAGTTTACCCTCATTAGAGTCTGTTTTTTTGAATCCGGTACGGCTGCCTCCTTTGTAATTTAATTATTTCTTATTGATCTGTTTAGCCACTGTGGTGAACAGTTCATTAACTCTGCATTTTTAATTTTTTCGTCTTTGCAGGCAACTACCATCCAACAGGTCTGGTTGCTTTCACTGTAGTGTACACAACACTTACTCTCCCAGATATGAATATAATACTGCCACCACTGCTATTGTTAGGTTTGACTTTGATTCAGTGAAGAACACTTCAGGACATTGTCGTTGTAAAGGTCCCGCGGACTGTTACATCATGGGTGTGTGACTTGCTGGGGCAGCAGGCCGGCTCTCTGTGAATATGAAATCAGATGGTTTAGAGAAAGAAACGAACACCCACAGCTGCCTGAGAGATGATTGCTAATGGAAACAAATGAGGGAAATGTAATGTCCTAATCACAATTAACTTTTATAATTCCCGTATTGCTAATATTCAATTGTGTAATATTTATTAAGCTATAGTAACTGTACAATAATATTGATTTAAGTATATTTCTGTGGCGAAATGTAATGTTATGTTCATCACTTCTCCCAAGCCTTTAAAATTGTACATTATTTAACACATTAATGTAAGATTATTATGAATAATAATAAATAGCACCATGCTTTCTTTAAACCACCTTGAACAGAAGCAGTGAATGTCTTTAGAAATGCGTTTATCTGTAGCTGCAGCTCAGGGCCAGCTTGTAGGATTTAAGCAAAAAGGCATTGGTGTTATACAATCCCAGATTTTCTGAGAGCATGCCGTGTATGCCGGCCAACTAAAAGGACTTTATGTGATGCTAATCGACTCCAGGAGTGGGGATATGCTGATAAAGGTAAATAATGTTTGTTGTACAAGGTGAGCGCTGCAATATTGATGTTCCAATTTGTGTAAGTGGCTCATTCTTTTGTATTTTTGTACAGAGAGGCATGACCTTTTGTTGCTAAGATTTGCGGTTGCCAGGACACCCAGTTTCAGCACTATTTCCTATAGCAACACTTTCACTGGCGAGATGAGTCATTAAACAGCAGAGACTGCACTAAACCCCAGGACAAACATATGTATGAAGGGAATGGGGAGTAAGACGCAAGATACCCTTTGTCACTGAGAGGTGTGTCTGATGTCTGTGTGTGTGTGTAGTGGTGTTGGGGGGTGGAGGTTGGGTGGGGTGGTGCATGGGGGCATATTTACCTACATTGTAACGTCCTTGCATTTCAAGTATTCCATAACTTGCCAAACAATTATAAATGCAAATGCAATGTCGCAGTGTTCACAGTCCATTGCACACAACTCTCAAGGCAATCCCCCCTTGTTAGGATGTTAAACTTCTTCCACTAATCACGCTATATACATCTATTTTCACAGGAGAATCATTGCACTTTTTAAAACAACATGCACCAAATCCATTAGCATCTAAGGTAATTGACACTCTATCATATTCTATTGAACAGTCTGTTCATATATTCTGTAATTAACAGTTTATACCTGTTTTCCAGTCTGAAGTGAAACCTATTGAATGGGGATATTGACAATAGAAGAGTAGGAGAAGAAAGTAGACGGGGAAAAAGTGACATTCTGTGAGTCACCCTGACTGACTGTGTAATTAAACATTTATCATGCGTTCACACTAAGCAAAGGAATTAGCGCTGTAGGTACTCATGAATATTTGTTTCTGAGTCACTCTGTGTTTAAACAGCAGCTGAACATATTTGAGGGATAGTCTCTGCCTTTTTCATATAAGGGAAAAAATATCACTTTATCTCCTCAATGAACTCTGCCTTCCCCAGTTCTTAACATTCACCGGCTCTGGGAGAAATGCATTTCTCCACTGAACTCATTCATCGGGGGGTGGGGGGTAATGCAGGGTTATGCAGGTTAATATGTCTTAATGTAGTTTTTTCCTGTTTTGTTTTGTTTTTTAAATCTGAAACAGTCTCCCAAAGTTATTTTTCAAAGAGAAGGCAGCCAAGAAATCATGCACTATATGACTCATCCAGCTAATTTCTGCTCACCAAGTATTATTAAATGACTATAAGCTGTGACTATTGTGTGGTTTCCCTTCACGAGACTACATGGCCAGGTTCTTTATACTAATAACAATAAAAATAAGACCAAGAAGGAAAAAGATGCAGCAGCATAAAAGCATTTTGAATTGAAATGTATATTAAATATGTATTACTGCTTGAAACAGTAACAAGTGAAATATGGAATCCTGTTAATTCACAAGCTAAGATAGATAAATATCGAAGAGATCTGATTGTCTTATAATAATAATATATATATATGATTCCCTTATATTCTTATTTTTATGAGTCATAGTATTATAAAAGGACAGAAAGCATATCCCAGATATCTGCTTCAATCACACGTGTAAACATCTCAAAGATGTGCCAAACTTCAGCCTGTGTACTTCATTAATAACAGAGCTAAATATTGACAGTATTGAACAAACCCACCTCATTTCCGCCTGGAGGAAAACACTTTTTAAAAATGCTAATTCAATTAGACAAAAGAGAACAATACAAAATTAAGAAAGAAATGAACACAACTGTGTGATGAACCGCAGCAAATTACAGGAAGCAACCATTTCTCAGATGTGATTAACAGATGTGTTCATCTCACAATTAACCCTTTTCAAGTTTAATTATATATTTTTTAATTGCAGTGTTAATTCCATACAGCAGGCACAATAACTGACACTGTGTGTATTTTATTATTGCAGGAGGGGGATGATTAAGCCGAAAGCATCTCTAGGCGAGCTTTGCCCTTCTCCCTAGGTGTGTGTTGCTCTAAGTGATGAGGACAGAATCACCCTGTTTCTTATTCCATTACACTTTCAATTTAGCTTAATGAAAGCCATTCTCTGGACAATAGGCAGGGATTACATTGTGGCATAAATGACCAACACATAAGTTTTAGCCTTTTTTCTTTCCCATTAAAAAGCACAACCAGAACAGCTGTAAGGATGACATTTGCTTTGGAGTAATTAACCCACTAAAGATTTAATTAAGAAATAGACTATTTTAATTATAGAGCATTTCTGGATCAATATATATTTCTAAAAGTCATTAGACATTAAAGTGTCTTCGTTAGTAAGATGGAAGCAGTACAACAGGGCTGAGTGTCTGTGGGTGTAAAATTTCTCTGTAATCTTGATGAAACTCTACACTGTGACACTCTAACACCTAAGTCTTAAGTCAAGCATTGCAATGATGTGCACAAGAAATGTTAAACTATTGGTATTTGAATGCCAAAGAGAGCTAATTTTGCCTGCTTTTTGCTAATCTAACACCTTTAGTTTCCCTGTTCCTTCACAATACAGAAATCGCCACACCGATACTCCACCTCTCAAGTTTCCAGTACTGATCCTGCCAGGATCCTGCCAGGTTATTGTACTATTTGTCTTCAGTTTCAAAGAAGAATCACTTAATTCATATATGTTTATTGTAAAACTATGAGAGCTTTTTGAGTCTGGGCCTCCATCTTGTGAACATGTTGTACACCTACAGCTTTTCTCTGTTTTGTTCGATTAATATCTCTTTGCATTTCAGCTTATTGCTTCTCCTTTCCAGCCTTGTTGGTTGCCTTGTGATTGTTCTGTATCCCAGTCTTGGCTACCAACTAATCTTCTTCCCTGATCATGGCGCCCTTAGTGTTCAAGAGCCATGGAAAGCAGCTCAGTATTGTTTGTTTTAGACCAAAAGTGCTATTAATATTTTATAACCCAGGGATTGTGGGATGAGTGCTTTGGTTCTCTAAGACATATCTCCTTTCTTTCAGGTTCATTGTTTACAAGACATCTTCTTTTTTTATTTGTCCTCACTGTCTGAAGGCAGGAGTCCAGATTTCTTGAGAGCTCAGCCTGTAAACACCAATTAGACAAACAGCCCCAGTGTGTTGGTGCAGAGATCCAGGGAAAAGCCAAACAATAGTACTTCAGACTTGTCAGTAGGACAACAATAAATACTGAAAAAAATAAAAATAATAATAATAATAATACATGTAATTTTGTATTTACTAAAGAGTTCTTCTGTACCCACTTGTGATGGAAACATGACTTAATCTAAGACCAAATTAATTACACCATAACAAGAGTCTAATTACAGTACATGATGTTTATTTTCGACACAAACCATACACTTAACACAAATGTATACACTTAATTTACTTTAATATATTGTAATTACAATGTAATTATATAATATTGTTCAACAATTATACATTGTTTCCAAAATGCAATTTTTCTTGTAATAAACATTACCCTTTGACATTTTTATTTGCCATGTTTTCTGTCTTTGTGCATTCTTTTATTAGTTTTAAATAATGAAATATGTGCTAGAAACATTTTTATATATACATCGAAAACATAGCTTCCAAATGAAAACTGAGTACTCAAATACTGAAATCAGAACACGTCTCCCTCAAAACAATGAACCCCCTCCCAAAAAAAAACTAAATAAATAGTAGTCAGCTCATGATTAATGATCAGTTATGTAAAACAAAAGCAAAAATTAAAACACTGAACAGTGGAATCAGGGGAGCACAAGGCACTGCAATCCTGTTTTCTGCAGTCCTTCCGAATGAAGCTGATCAAAATGAATGGACTGGCCAGCCATGTGGAAAGCGTGGTCCCTGCCTGTGACAAGGGGCAATCAGACAGCATCATGATAAGCTGATCAAGCCCTGTCATAGGTCTGCACAATTCACTCCCTTTGAGTCAGACCGAACTAAAATCTCACCCTGAGAGGATCAATATCTGCAACAAAGAACAAAAATATATAGTTAGATGTGTTGGAATAATACCAAAGCAATTCCTCTTTTTAACAGACAGGAAGCAAAAGTGACTCCTATGGCTCTTATTGACGTGATCATTCAAACATGACTGGTCAAGGGTGAGCGAGAAACTCCAATAAAAAATAAAAAAATGCGACCAGCCATCCGGACAGTAATTAAAGTTCTTCAGGGGGTGAGTGGTTGTAATTGACCCTTGAATGAGCAGTTTAGAGTGAGAAACAGAGATGGAGGGTTTAACACATCACAATTTGATAAACAGATATCTCAACACACTGTAAAATGGTGTGAATTACATAAGGTTATGAAATGGCAATAAATCCAGAGTGTGTAGGTGACAGGCAATAACCTAGCGTTCGATCTGTTACCACCAATAGGCAGTTATTGCTCCACAAAGAATATGCAACCTGAAAGATGCCTAAACTGCAGATCATGGATCACATGGATATTATTGAACTCCATCCAGGTCATGCAAACAGTTTAAAAGGACACTAGATTTTGGTTGACTGAGAACTCTCAAATCCCCACAAATATGGAGGATTTTCAGTGGCAACATCTCCCCAAAATGGCCAAACAAAAGTGTTTAGTGATGTGATAATATCCCCTTTTGTGGAAATATCAAAATAAGAACAATGAAGAATCCATTGGACCTCACTGAGATCTATACACTGATAGCATCCAGATGGTTGTCCAAGGATCTCGCTATATTGCTGCTAATCTGGAGATTTCATAGGCATTTGATTAAAGTATATTTTTATACCACTATTTAACCAACTCTTTCAACACAAAGATACACAGGATAACACAGAAGTTCATCAATTATTCAGTGTATTTTAATGTTTATTCCAGGGCATCTAAACTCTGGTATTGACCTCTGGACCTCTGGTACTGTCCTTCACTTAAAAAGTACCTGAAAACAGCCTACACCTCTCCTGCTAAATACAGAAATATTTTAAGAGAAAATGCTGAAATGGCAATGAAAGGCAAGAGGACACACAGGAACCTCTCTTTTCATCCTTTATTAGATTAATGGTTCCTGTTAGATTATTCTTGTGTTCAATTATATTTCAGTGCTTTGAAGGTGGCCTACCCAGGTTCCTCTGTCAATTGGTGCAGCCTGTGAGACTGTAGAGCAAAGGAGAAAACCAAATTTCTTTCCTTGCCTTTTTTCAATGCCAGATAATTTGTAGACTGAATCCAGCTACACAGAATGCAGACACACTCTATCATTCAATTGACAGGGTGTAAAAAATACTTACATTTAATACACTATCACATGCCAAAAGGAATTAGTCAGACTCTGGAGTGCCACAAAGGTAATGAACAGCAGGTGAAATTGCTGCTTCCAGACCTGAAGGTGATAAGTTTAGTACAATAACCATATAAAAGAAATATAAATAACGAAAAATAAATAAAATCCACACGATTGTGATTCACAATCATATTAAAGGGGGGAAAAACAATACTCTGACGTTGGTCCCTTGTGAGTCATAATTGACATTTAAAGGCGAGAAGGAATTTTTTAAGATATTGATTGAGTTATTTCTTCCAAGAAGAAAAAGAAGAACAAATAACTGAATATAAATAAATACATACATTAATAAATAAACAAAGTAAACGTTTGACTCCAACTAGATTCAATCAGTTACATTGAAGGACATATGATGTATTTATGAGCTGGAAGAGGTTGTGCAAGGTACTGGATTTTGATCCCAACAATACCATTAATTTCTTAATTTCTGTGATTAGTGGCAGCTCTACAAATAGTCTTCACTGGCTCTGCTTCTGCAGTATTTGAGGGAGTAAAAGATAAACATTAAGAGCTGACACTTGTAACTCTCACTTACTTAGCAAAGCAAAGTTATTCCCAATGTCATAATCAATGCAGAATAGAATAACTCTGACAACATTAATAAATAGTTAATGTGGACAGAACACAAGTATAAAACACAAAAATCATTTTCCTGGGACCTATAAGACTCTGGCTTAATAATAGGTCTACCCTCCACAATCCCCAATAGCAGTATACATCCACAGAGCTTTGATGTTGTGCATGAAGATATAGCCTACAATTTCCATATTTGAATAACCATTGTATTTTGTACAAGGAACTGAATTAATAGGATTCTCAGCCTACAGCTAGGAAGGGGGTACACTAGATATTTTTTTTCTAAGGGTAAGTATTTTATAAGTGGAAGATACAGTATGAGCCTTGAGGGAATTTGAACGGTATGGGAAATGCAATGGTCTGGTTTAGTCTTGAAATGTTAAAATACATAAATAAATAAATAAATAAATAAAGTGTTTTTTATACTGTATTCCATGCAAACTCTGTCACAATAAAGCTGATTCCAGGGACTGAGCTGTGATCTGAAATAAGTTTTGGGGAGAGATAAATAAATAAGTAGAAACAAATAAGATGCAAATAAACCCTCAATATAAACAACATCTGCTTGTCATTTGTTTGTTGCATTCTCCCTCTGTCTCCTGGCTATTATTAGACAGGCAGTGTGCCCAGGGATCTGCCCAGGTACCAGGTGGCTGGTAAAAAGTGGGAGCAAAAGAACCAGCCGATCATTACCACTGCGGGATCAGAGGCACACGTGACTGAAGCCACGCTGCCATCTGTGCACCTTGACAAACTGCCTGGCATCAAGAGGTGGCGCTCAGAAACTTTTAACTGGTCTGTTTCATCTCCTGCTGGGGTTTGCTTAGATTACCCTCTACTCCTGCTCATCAGATCACATCATGAAGAGTCTGCATGTTGACTGGTTTCTAATACGTATGAATAAGGTGATGCTTCATAATTACGAAACAAAATCTGATGTTTAATAGATAAATCGGGTTATATTAAAGGGTGTGTTAGCAGAAGAAACAAGAAAAGAGAAACATCAATAAACACAAAAGAAATGAAAGTGAGTTGCTTCTCTTTCACAGCACAGAGAAGGAAGACGCGACCGGCACCTGAGGGACAGCATTCATCTCCTCTCCAGTGCATCTGCTGCGAAGCTGTGTGCGTTGCTCCCTCATCTGCACGGCATAATATTGAACTTCCACATGGTTTCAGTGACTCACACTTTGTCACCGTAGGTGTCGAAAGACAAGGTGTTAGTCCACAGGTCGCTTCTTCTAAAGACAGACTAGATTATTTAATATGTCCCCTGTTCCACAAGAGAGTGCCTTGAAGAAATATGGCATGCTTTTTGTCTGTTTTTTCTGCCTTGAGGTATGTGGTGGCAAAACTAAATGCCAAAATGAGACACAATGTACACAAGAAATGCATGTTTTAACTTATTATTGTCTAGAAATCAAAGAGAGTGGAAATGCATAGAGTTTTGAACAATGGTTAGTCAGGTTTGCTTGCATGTTTTTCATTATAGAACATGAATACAGGTAAACTTCACTATTAGTATTATTTTCTGTGTCACGCTATTGACCCATTAATACCATACATGCTATGTTAAGTCCTCAAATAGATTAATTTACTTTGATCAGATTATCATTTTATATTATAATTTAATTATTAACTCTTACATTTGTATTGTACTGCTGAGGTCCACAGCTTTACATGGCGGACTCCAAATGTGGATTTAGTAGACACATTATTCTAGGATGGAGCTGAGAGAGGAGTCTAGTGAATAATTGAGCAATGCTTACTAAAAATCACCAAGAGGAGAGGTTAAGTCTTTTATCTCTACTAGAAGTTGCAAAGTCACCCACAGATGAGGCTCTGAGTCAGTTGTTTACCTTTGAGCACAAACACTTGTTTCAAATGTCCACAATCAATAACAGAAATACCAGCTCAGTGAATATATACTGTCATTGATTTCTTGCTTCCACTCACATTCTTAGCTGTTTGATTTGTTATCTGTAAACGAGGCACAAACATGATTCTTTAACTCAGAAGCAGTCTGTGGCTCTTCAGTGTACGGGAGGCTCACGGCTGTTTCTGATTTTCAAAGGCAACTCTTTCGGTTTCAGCAGCTGACTCAATATGGCTTTCTTTCTTGATAACATTCACAGCATCCGGCAGCTTTCCACAGCACGTTAGAGGGCATAAACTATATATATATAGTTCCACTTTATTGTAACGATTATACAATAATTATACAATAATTGAATATAGTTCAATTTCTCATTAATGCAATTATCTAACCAACCAATCACATGGCAGTTGCTTCAATGCATTTAGGGGTGTGGTCCTGGTCAAGACAATCTCCTGAACTCCAAACTGAATGTCTGAATGGGAAAGAAAGGTGATTTAAGCAATTTTGAGCGTGGAATGGTTGTTGGGGCCAGACGGGCCGGTCTGAGTATTTCACAATCTGCTCAGTTACTGGGATTTTCACGCACAACCATTTCTAGGGTTTACAAAGAATGGTGTGAAAAGGGAAAAACATCCAGTATGCGGCAGTCCTGTGGGCGAAAATGCCTTGTTGATGCTAGAGGTCAGAGGAGAATGGGCCGACTGATTCAAGCTGATAGAAGAGCAACTTTGACTGAAATAACCACTCGTTACAACCGAGGTATGCAGCAAAGCATTTGTGAAGCCACAACACGTACAACCTTGAGGCGGATGGGCTACAACAGCAGAAGACCCCACCGGGTACCACTCATCTCCACTACAAATAGGAAAAAGAGGCTACAATTTGCACAAGCTCACCAAAATTGGACAGTTGAAGACTGGAAAAATGTTGCCTGGTCTGATGAGTCTCGATTTCTGTTGAGACATTCAGATGGTAGAGTCAGAATTTGGCGTAAACAGAATGAGAACATGGATCCATCATGCCTTGTTACCACTGTGCAGGCTGGTGGTGGTGGTGTAATGGTGTGGGGGATGTTTTCTTGGCACACTTTAGGCCCCTTAGTGCCAATTGGGCATCGTTTAAATGCCACTGCCTACCTGAGCATTGTTTCTGACCATGTCCATCCCTTTATGACCACCATGTACCCATCCTCTGATGGCTACTTCCAGCAGGATAATGCACCATGTCACAAAGGTTGAATCATTTCAAATTGGTTTCTTGAACATGACAATGAGTTCACTGTACTAAACTGGCCCCCACAGTCACCAGATCTCAACCCAATAGAGCATCTTTGGGATGTGGTGGAACGGGAGCTTCGTGCCCTGGATGTGCATCCCACAAATCTCCATCAACTGCAAGATGCTATCCTATCAATATGGGCCAACATTTCTAAAGAATGCTTTCAGCACCTTGTTGAATCAATGCCACGTAGACTTAAGGCAGTTCTGAAGGCGAAAGGGGGTCAAACACAGTATTAGTATGGTGTTCCTAATAATCCTTTAGGTGAGTGTATATATATATATATATATATATATATATATATATCCTATATCACCTTACAAAGACAGGAAAACCCTTAATTCTAATAAGATGATAAAAATATCAAGATTTTAATGGCCATAAATATTAAGGAATGTCAAAACAAGTCCTGTGTTAACATGATTGAAGATTAGATTAATGCAAAATAAATTAATCTAAGAAACAAAAACATATATATTATAAAAAGTGGAAAAGTTTCCATTAAAATATGTAAGTTAGCGAGGGATTATTTTTGAGGTTTTCACCCTTGTAATCAGAGTTCCTGATGCGCATTATGTTGTGTCAAAATACGTGTAAATTACTGTTCTTTTAATTAACTGCAGACAAAAGCATTAGAGTGGAGTGGGGATGGGGAAGTTCACAGAGCTGTAAGTGTAATCTGTAAGCATCCAATTTCCATTAATTTCAGGGTCTTGTGAAGAGTGGCTTATTGGGGGTTGTGAATTCGTTACAATAAAGTGGTGCTGAATATTCTTCAGGAATCTTATGCTAGGTCAACACATGAATACTTTACAAATACAGTCTTATTTATTGTATATGTTATCCTTAATTTAAACTCAGTTTCATTAAACAAAAGTTTATGTTTTCTTCCAATTTTCTTCTTTACAACTAACACTTTACTGCGCAACTTTGTTAAATCTTAGACAAGATTAATGTAGCTTTAATTTACAACACCTCTCAATCCCTCTTCACTAAAGTTACATCATCTTTCTTGATCTTTTGCAAACCCAAAAAGAGTGACTGCTCCATGCAAGTGGAAAAAATTAAATGCTGTAAAACATATTTATAAAACATGCTGCCAAAGTATCACCACCTCAATAGCTGGGAGATATTCCATTGCACATAGAGTTATGCAAGGAATGCTTTTATATAGAAGAAAAAATAATCAACCTCTTGATATATTTTTATAAACTTTGCATATTTTGTGAAAACAGACAACCATTCCTGAGCCCTGAGCAGTTAACTAATTCCAAGCTGAAATGTGGAGTTTCCAGAAAAGTACTGGTTATGATTTATATCCTTAAGGAACTGAATGCGAGTTGCCAATATCTTTTCTTTAGCACATCTATCAAGATGTGTTCAAATGAAGTTAATTCAATTTACAGATCAAAAATGTTTGGAGGGGGCATTTGAGAAGAACTGATGTAATTAAAGTATATCAATAAATTGGTATATATCTATTAGTTTGTAATTCTAAAAAGGGCAGACTGGGATCTTGTTGTTTTTCCTTTTTTATCTAAAGCTGTTTTTTCCTCAGTCCATTTCAGATCACAGTTGTCTTTAACCAATACTGGGCATCTTCCTGTCTTTATAAAGTGTCACATGCAGCCTTTCCTCATTGAAAGACTGTGTACCTGTTCTTTTTTTAACAGTGACATTAGTAGGTTAAGGGTGCTGTGATTGCGACTGTAAGCATGTTCATGTGTGTGTATATGTGTGTTTCCACCGAGGGCTCGTGCCTCTGCACTTGCTTTATTGCTGATATAACTTAGAACGCATTGCCACCAGTTGTTGAAGGGTTGTAACTGCAGGGATGCTAGGGCTGTATTGACATTGGCTTTGACTATGCTGTTGAAACATGTTGTTCTACAAAACTCGCCCTGTGAAATATGTGCATCTGGGGTGCAGAAAAGGGTCAAAGAGGAAATCCCAGGTTATATCAGACTCCATCTCCCATGCAGAATGAAACTGCCTCTTTACAGGATCTCTGGGCAACACGGGCTTGAGAAAAAGCCTGCCCCTTAACTTACTGCTTTTGTTCTTGTTGACGGAGGTTTTCCAACAGTCAGAACCCACAGTAAATTACCTGAACAATCCCGTGATTTTCAATGCTGCTGGAATTTAGCCGTGATACTTCCCCCTTCCCCTTTAAAAGACCCTGCACACAAGGGTGGGAACTGCCTTCAATACGCACTGATCCTGCTTTGTAATTCAGCTCACAAAGAGACCACCTAAAATGCTCAGCTTGTCCTCGGCCAAGGGCACTCCGGGGAGACTGAATTCCCCCCACACCAACGCCACCACCACTTCCCCCTGCTTCCCTCCCTTGCTACCAAGCTGCTTGTTTTTCAATGCAATCTTTTGTTCCGACTATCAAAGAGACAGCGTTTTTTCAGAAGCATACACAGAACCTGCAACTCAGCATGGAGGGACATTACGAGCTACACAAGGCTTTAAATGTGTGTGAGGGCATGGAGAGAGTTAGAGAGAGATGGGAGAAGGAGGCTGGTGGACTGGGAATTCAGAAGAGACAAGTAAATAATGCCTCCTCCTGCTGACATGAAGATATGTTTCTGTGTTGTACAAATACAATTAATCTTACTTGTACAGCTGCATAATTAGAAGAAGACGAACAGAATTATTGCTTTTTATAACGTAAACATCCAATATAGAAATTAAAACTGTAAACGTAATACTGAACATTGGAATATTAAAAAAAACAGCACATGCATATAAATAGGGAATACAAATTAAAGTGCCCACTGAAATGAATATGCACGAGAGCTGAAACTTATGTGTTGTTTGTGGCATCTCAGATGACCTCTCACGTGGTTTTCCCAGCTCTCAGACACAACAGCAGATGAAGGTCCACGTTCCATTTTTCACTTTGGCATTTCAGAGAGGGAAAAAAGTAAACTGTTAGTATGATAAGTGAACAAAGAAGCTCCTTCTCAGGGCTGCTACAAAGGAGGACAGACAATGCAGTGGCTGTCTCTCCTCACCTTCCCTTTGTCCTTGCTCAGATCATGGGGTAAGGTTCGGCAGTGAGTACTGAAACTGGAGACAAAAGGACACTTATCAGTAACAGTCAACAAACATTGTCTATCTGAAATGCAGCCGTGTCAGAGAATCTGTAACAAAACCCTTTATTAAAGTTAAGCCAAGGATCAGATCAGGCAAGGAAGTAACCCCCCACACACACACACACCAAGAATATGACATATCTCGCTTCAAGCATTACATTATCTGACTGCTTGCAGCACCCCCTCGTCAGCCTGAGTAGACATTTGATGATTAACTTACAGAAAGAAGGGATATTTAAGGTTACTTCACAACTCTGCTTTTCTTAGCGGATGTCCTAACCCGAATGTACTAATTTCAAGAAACATAATACAGGATGAGCAAGAGTTTGCAATATACAACAGTCCACTTGAGGCTATGGGTAAAGAGCAAATAACGACAAACAAACAATAACATATAACTGCATTGTGCTCTGATAAATTACTATGGCATGACCACTCCTAAAATAAGGGCTCCTTTTCAGTATTGAATTTTACAGCCACTTACTTCACTTACACCAAAATGTATTTGTATTACTTTATTTTAGGGTTATTCAAGCCCATCCCAGGAAAGAAAAAAATCTACTGAAATTAAATGAATCCCCACTACCTCCCCAACGTTCCTGTCACAGTGTGTTAAAATCACATTTTAAACAATCAAATGGGTTGTGCTGAAATGTAATTACATAAAAATACACTATCGGCACCATTTGCATAATTTGAATCATTTCTGTGGCATCACTTACAATATTTGTACTGTTTGTGTAACTTATTATGAGTCCCGCTCTGCATTTCTGTGAGACTCTCCTTCCCAGGAATGCATGTTAAGTTATGATTCAAATTGAATACAGAAATAATTCAGTTAATAATAGGAATATGATTTTATCCAAAGCATTTAAAGAAAGTAGGGGTTGGACTGTGCATCAATAACTGCTGCTTTGCTGTATGTCTCATCCTTGGGGCAGGGATAAAGTGAGTGAAGGTGCAGTGACTCATTTTGGATAACAGCCACTGAGTCAGTCAGTCAACGCTGAAACCTAAACCAAGCACATCCCCATGGCGAACATTTTGAATGATGACTAACTTATGATCATGTTGATGGACCGTTCATGATTGTAATGGTGTAATTCATAAACTGTTCTTCAGTAGGTCATGGACAGCTTATTCATGTGCTTCATAAAAAACTGTGAGTGTAGCATTTATCATTAGAAATTTTTCATGACTTCTTTTGAATTCAATCAGTCCATTTTTATTTTGTATAGCGCCCTTATTAGGTGTCACTGTTGTATCCCACACATCCTGCAATTCACAAGCTCACCACCAGAGGTCATCATCACTGGAATTCTAAACCCTCACATTCCCCAGCAATCAGCCACTTAACATTTCTCGGCATCATGTACACTTGTTCTATTATCCTCAATCTCCCATTGGACCAGCACTCTCCCTCTGCTACACATATAAACCCCTCTGTGACTTCCATTCTCTGCTAAGTCTTGTCTTTGTTTCTTCTTTGTGTCGAAAAAAGATGGAGGATTGCGTCCATGCATTGACTATCGAAGTCTGAATGACATCACTGTCAAATACAGATATCCCCTTCCTCTGGTGCCAGCTGCTCTGGAACAGGTTCGCGGAGCTTGCTTTTTTACGAGCTGGACCTGTGCAGTGATTATAACCTGATCAGAGTACAGAAGGGAGATAAGTGGAACACTGCTTTCCTGACTAGCAGTGGACATTACGAATATCTTGTCATGCCTTTCAGTTTGGCCAATGCCCCGTCAGTTTTCCAGGCATTTGTCAATGATGTCCTGCGAAAGTACCTAAACCTCTTTGTGATTGTGTACATCGATGATATTCTTATCTTCTCCCCTACCTTTTCCTCTCATGTCTATCATGTTCGCCAGGTGCTGCACAGCCTTCTTGAAAATGTACTGTACGTGAAGGCTGAAAAATGCGAGTTCCACCATGAGCGGGTTGGCTTGTTGGGATATGTCATCGACGCCGAGGGCATTCATATGGATCTCCACAAGTTGAAAGTGGTTACGGACAGGCCTCAGCCCCGAACTGTTAAAGAGCTACAAAGATTCCTGGGATTTGCCAACTTCTATCGGCATTTCATAAGGAACTTCAGTTCTATTGCTGCTCCATTAACCTCTCTTCTCAAGGGTTCCGCCCACAGTCTCGCCTGGACCTCTGCTGCTTCTAGTGCTTTTGCATAGCTCAAGACCCTCTTCACTACGGCTCCCATCCTGAAGCATCCAGATCCTTCGTTTCCCTTTGTCGTGGAATGGACACCTCAGAGTCCGGGGGTTGGGGCTGTCCTATCACAATGTCATGGACAACCACAAAAACTCTTTCCTTATGCTTTCTTTTCTTGGAAACTCTCCTCTGCAGAAAGAAACTATGACATCGGGAACCGGGAACTGTTGGCCGTCAAAGTGGCATTTGAATTGTGTGGTGCCACTGGTTAGAGGGCACTCATCATCCTTTTCTGGTGCTTACAGACCACTGCAACCTGGAGCACATACGCTCTGCAAAATGACTCAACCCCTGACAGGGGGTTCTCACATGTTTTGATTTCACCCTTACCTACCGCCCGGGCTCCAAGAACACCAAGACAGATGTGTTATCCAGGTTGAATGATGCTGATGCTGTTTGTCTTTCTACAGACCCGATACTTTCCCCTACATGCATTGTGGCTTAGATGGGACATCATGACTCAAATCCAGCAGGCGCTGCCCACCGACCCAGCGCCTCCCAACTGTCCTTCATGTCTGACCTATGTCCCCGCCTCGATAGGGCCTCAGCTGATGCATTGGCTCCATTCTTCTCCCGCATCTGGACATCCTGGGGTTCATCAGACCATCTCCCTGATCAAGAGGAAGTTCTGGTGGCCAGCGCTGTCACAGGAGGTGGCTGAATTCGTGGCGGCATGTCAGATGTGTGCACAATCGAAAACACCCGGCAAACTACCAGCAGGTCTACTGGAGCCTCTTCCAACACCACAGTGACCCTGGTCCCATATTGCCATTGACTTTGTCACCGACCTTCCCAAGTCCCAGGGTTACACCACCATTCTTGTGGCTGTAGATTGCTTTTCTAAAGCATGCCGACTCATTCCATTGAAGGGACTTCACACTGCCCTGGAGACTGCAGAGTTTCTCTTCGACCATGTCTTTTGTGTGTATGGGATACTGGAGGATATCGTCTTGGATCATGGACCACAGTTCACCTCATGGGTCTGGTCTGCATTCATGAAGTCAGTCCAAATTAAAGTCAGTCTCACATCTCATAATATCATCCACAATCCAACGGACAGACTGAATCAGGAGGGCAGGTTTCTTTGGTCCTACTGCAGCGCTTCTCAACTGGACTGGAGTCCATTCTTCCCGTGGTCCAAATATATGCAAAACTCCCTCACCAGCACCTCCCCTGGCCTCACCCCTTTCCAGTGCATCCTGGGATATCAACCTCCCCTCTTTCCAGGTTCAGGGGAGACGCACCAAGTTCCTGCGGTTGATGACTTGTTTCACAGGCTGCACACACCTGTCTCCAACAGGCTGTTTGCCGATAGAAGGTCCAAGCAGATTGCCGGTATCGGCCTGCTCCCCTATATCTTCCTGGACTGGAGGTGTGGCTCTCCACCAGGGACATTCGTCTCTGTCTCCCCTGTGGAAAACTCCGGTTGCCTACCGCTTACAGCTGCCTCCCGCCTATTGCATCTCATCGGTTTGTCTGGGGGAGCAAAATGGAGAGGCTGAAGAGAGTGCAAATGGTGAAGGGTACCCTGGATGGAAGCAGGGGGGTCCCAGACGTTGTGCGGCTGATAAAGGCGCAGGGGCTGGCCTACGTGGTCAAGAACATCCAGGCTGCTGGCAAGAAAGTGAGTTTTATGAACCGCTTCTACTTTGCCAGCAGCCTGAGACCTTTCGGCCTCTGCGCCATGGACAACACCAAGCCACACTCGTGGGATCCCCCGCCGTTCTACAGGGCGCTCCGAGCCTTTGCGCTCGAAGTAGGCCTCCATAAAGTCGTGCTGGCCTCCTGGAATTATAAGACCATCTGTAGCCAGATGAGATCTACCCAGGAGACCAGCCGGATAGAAGATTTCCCTCCCGAAACCTGCCGGTTTATCTGGGCTAACGCTATGCACGTTTGCCTCACAAATACACAGAAAGATGTCTCCTGGATGGCTGTGAGTCGGTGTCTCCCCACCCGAGTGTTCATGCACAGTAGGGGCTAGCCCCTTATGACATCTGCCCCTATAAGTGTTGCCTGGGGAAGGAGACGGAGGCTCACATCTTTAAAGATTGCCCCTCCACCTACAGGGTCTGGCTCCTGTTTTCTCCGTTCCTCCACAGGTTTGCCGTTCCTGTGCGGGCGACCGCCCAGCAGATCTTATATGGTCCTACCAGGGGATTAACATCTTCCAACCTGAGGTGCTGGTGGCGTGTCGTCTGCGCAGTGAAGCAGGCCCTGTGGGAGGGACGGAATATCTCTCTATTCAATAAGCAGGAGCTGGACCCGATTGTCATCGCGCGGAGGGGCATGGTGCTCGTGAGGGACTACGTCAATCTGGAGGTCCATCAGAGGGGCAAGGGGGAAGCCTATAAGAACTGGCATATACAAGATCTGGGGGAGCTCAGGATCCCATGATGGGACCCACCTCCGGGGATGGTCATCTCCCCCTGCTGGAACCTGAGTCCAAGATCTTTTAACTATTTTATGAATGATTGCCTTTTAAAATGGCTTTTAAAAATGAATTTTAACTCTTTTTAAAGATTTAGTTGTTTTTAAAACACTAGTTGTTTTTTGTTTTTTTTTGGTTTAGTTTTTTTTTTTTTTTTTTTGTCAAATATATTGACCGTTTTGGATTTAATTTTAAATGCATTGAACCGTTTTGGTTTGTTTTTTATTTTTACCTGTTTAATTGTTTAATTGTTTCTTTATTTTGTCCAGTTCATTTTCAGTTATTTTCAATGTATTTGACTCTTTCATTGGTAGCATTTTTGCTTTAATCACGTTTGTTTTTTTGTTTTGTGCACTTGTTTATTTGAAGTTTAGTATTTTGTTTTCGTTAAATCACAAAGATTTTAAAAATTTTAAGTGATTTTAAGAATTGATTTGCAATCAGCCACTTAACATTTCTCGGCATCATGTACACTTGTTCTATCATCCTCAATCTCCCATTGGACCAGCACTCTCCCTCTGCTACACATATAAACCCCTCTGTGACTTCCATTCTCTGCTAAGTCTTGTCTTTGTTCCTGTTGCATTTCTAAGTATTCCCTTTGTTACCGATTGCCTGTTTACGATCTCCACATGTACCTCGACCACCGATTCCTGGATTCCCCCTACCAGCCTGTTCGCCTGATCATTGACCCCCTGCTTGCCTTATCGACCACGACTTCTGGATTTCCCTGGACATTACTGTTTGCCGGCATTGACCCCAACATGTTCCTGACAATCTTTCACTCCGCACCTGGGTTCCCCACCATGGCAGTCCTTCATTACATTAGGGTAGCCAAAGAGTGCTTTACAAATTGATAAACTGACAAAAATAAACAAATATATACATAAACAATGAATACAGTTAACAAATAAAGTTAAATTATTATTATTAAATTATCTTTTTTTTGCAGGACACCATCAACAACTTCCGAGAAGGAAAGCTGTTTAAAATTAAAACATCTGATTTCTACAGTAACAAGATTATATTCTGATGACTAAACGCAAAATAGAACAGATATTATTCTTTCTTTTAAAATGGTAATGCAGTTGCACTTTGTCTTTGTTAATTCTACGGTTTGCATTAGAAATAAAAAGGCAATTTTGAAGTACATTCACTGCCTTTGTTGTATTAAAACTCAGTATTCATCCATTTCTGCTAATTAAAAAAAGGGGGAAAAAAGCATTTCAACCGTAAACATTAATCATTCAAATCAGATAACCCTTCTAGTTCTGTTGTTTCTGTTTGAGAAAGAATGATTCATTCCAGACATTTGAAAATCACAATCTTTACAGACGATCCCCATGAGTATGCATGGAGATACAAAGTTAAACAAAACATCAATGTTCTTTTCCGCAAAATGCTTCCATTTAATAAAACACAGCAAGTTTTAAAATCACTCATGAAGTCTAAAGAACAGTATTATTAGTTCATCAAATTGCAGTCAATTTTAGTCATCGCTAAATGCCATCCGATAAAGGCACTGTCAGTAATAGTGCACAGATTTTCTGAAATGTTTCCATTCTGTACAAAAACACGAGGATGGAAACAGATGAAACAAGTCCATTTTGCTCATCTTCCTCATCTGGTGGATCGTTGCTTAATGATCCTAGAACCACATCAAGACTCTTCTTGATATCCCCACTAAATCCGCAACATGCCCTGGCAGGCTTCCACACACCCACAACCATTTGTAAAAATAAGTGTTTCCAGTTGTATGTAGTTACAGGTTTAGAGGTTTAACAGATAGGGGTCTACAGTGATTATTCTCTTCCGATGGCTGGAGCTTTTGGTGGCAAGGCAGCAAATTGTATGATTTATGATTTGTCTCATACAAATCGTCAGTTTATACAGATATGGTAATTAATTAGCCTGACATCAAAATAATATTCAGAATGTGTAAGCTATTCTGTGACACTGAAATTGCAGTGCAGGCAGGGGAGACTTTTTATTAGAACAAATTGTATGACATCAGTGGATGCCTGCCCCAAATTAAAACTTAAAAATGCCAGCTTTTGAAATTGTGGGTGTATCCCTATTTCAATTCCCCATCCGTATCTCTAATTAATACATTGCTTGGGCACAGTTTCTCATTTCAGATTTCCAGACTTTCATCTGTATTTTAGTAGAAGTTTAACTATTATTTCAAGCTAGGCTCATACCAATCTGCACCTGATTAAGCTATTGAGAAGAAAAACATCTCCCTAACCCGAGCCCAGACCAAAATTATACCCTGCTTTTATCACTTCATTGAATTTACATGTTTATTTTCTAAATTATTCAAAATAGTTCTTTCTAAACAACCTTGTATCCCTGTTTTCCTTTACCTTAGTCAAACTAGGCCACAGTTTGCAAGTTTTTATGTCCCAGTTGTGAAAAGGATGGGAAACACTGGTCTAAATGCATCTCGTCTCTGGGCTGGGGAGAGTGGCAGCTCAGCATGCAAGCAAGCAGGTGAGTGTTTCCTTCCCACTCTGCTGCCCACAGCCGCACTGATCCCTGACCTCAGTGCCTCTTGGGGCCACACTCAGATATGGCTGGGTGTTAATCACCTGAGACAATTGAATACGATTAGTCCCAGAATGCACTGTACCAGTCAATAATCTATTAGTGCCTCCAAGTGTTGTTCCTATTTTATGGATGACTGGCCTCTCCTCTCTCAACATGGCCCAGGGAACAGAGAGCGGCACAGGAAATCAGGAGCACTTCCTCTCATCTCAGTTCCAGCTCTTTTAAAATCTCACACATATCTTACAGTTATCTTAAGGAGAAACACAGCATTCAATGCTGGTTTACAACACAAGCATTCATTCTTAGCCTGATTTTCTCATAATTGATTGCATCACTGCTCTCAACTCGATTGTGTTAATACAATTCATTTTAAATTATGTCTTCCCTCATAATAAGCTAAGAAAGTTGATTCCTTTATTCCTTTATATATTTTCAGTTGGAGCAGGTGTGCACTTTGCCTGAAGTTATGAAGATTTAACCCACAAAAAAAGCCCCTGCTAGCACATCTCACTCAATAGAGGAACAGAGCTGAAAAATCAATAAAGTCGTCAAACATGAAATGTGTTTTGAAATGACTCTGAAAGCTCCTCACAAAGACATCTCTGAGTTTCAGCACAGAGGACTTCATCCCTGACCTCAGACACCTTTCAAAGACAGTCAAAACCTCACTAGGGCTCAAAGGTAAAGAGCAATGCACCAAACAATTTATTTTCATTTCTCTGGGATGTAGAGTATTTAGACCTCAGCACTTCACTCCTCCACAATTGCTCCCCATGGCAGTCAGCTGACGATCAGATTGAGCGTATACTATTCTCTTCGCTGCGTTCACCTGAAAACTATCAGAACACTGTTTCTTTTCTCATATTTTTCTTTCACATTTTGAATGTGTATTTCATATGAAATAACACAGAAATGTTGATTTTTTACTTTCTCTATAAGATCAAAGTTATACTTTTGCAAGCTCCTGTAAGGATTTTTCTGGCAAGAGAAACAGGCTCAAAATACTTTTCCAGTTTATTGGAAACACGAAGTCAATATACAATACTTGGAAGTTCTCCATAGATCTTTGGCAAAGATCCCCTAATACAGCACTTTTACACAGAGAAACAAACACATATCCTGTTTGAAAACAAGTCTCAGTGTTCAGAGTCAATTCACATGTCAGGACCCCCCAGCAGAACCGTTTGGAGAACCCACATTTTAAATATTGTTTCTTTGCACTAAAACGTGATGTTGACAAATTAAGAAAATATATATAATAATCATTAAAATAAGGCCCTGTTAACATTAGAAATTAGAGATACAAATTAAGTAAAAGAGTATCTCTCTCCCTATGAATGCTGTGTCATGTCCACATAACAGATAGATGTTGATATATGAGTCCATTACCATAAGTTGAGGCAAATGTCGTTTTATTGGGGATCCATTACTGTCTAATTGAAATCATAAGAATGGTCCATTTCCTGCTTACAATTGAAACTCTGTGTGATTAATAAATACTCTGTCTAAAGATGTCTGAATCATGTCAAACAATGAGAAAAATCTCAACTCATTCTAAGAATTCAATTATAGGTAATTTAATTTCAAATGTTATTCAAACTTACTTCTCCCTCCTTTTTGAATAGAACAAGATTCATATTTTAGTTTAGTATCATAGTTTCTTCCTGACATAATATACACATATTTTATTGATTATTCAAGCACATTGTATTGTTGTACATTGTTGTTTATGTCCGACTGGAAGACTTGGTATCTTTGGCACCCAGCTTGGAAGGTTCAGCTTAACTGTGAGTTAACAGATCACCTAAAGTCATCATATCAGGCAAGAAATATGAAGGCAGAGTCAACATGAACAAAGTTTTTATCAACTGGCTGTTGTAGGTTTGATGCATCTTGGGAAGCATCTGGGAAGCTCGGGGCTGCCGCTCACCTACCACACAAACAGCCTGGATCTGCAAAGACAGAGCACTGCCAAAGAGGAACACACTTGGCAGATGGAAGGCTTCTGAACAGCAGCTATTGTTAGTCCTTAAAGACTTACTGCACAGAATTAAGGGGCAGCTATTGTGGGCATGCTTGTCTCATGAGTAAGAAGTAAGATGTATAGTTCCCCTAATGAGGACTGTAAATATTTTTGAAAGCTAAACAATCTTGCATTTTTCTCATGGTAATTGGCTTAAACCCTCCATGGTGATACAGTGAATCTCAGTCTCCTGTCTACATTACCGCCAAGGTTCAGCCGACTCTGCAAACTTTCTTAACCCTTTGCAAGCATTTGAAATATCAGAAAGGGGTAGGTACAAAATAATAATAACAAAAACATGTCTTGGCATTTTATTCTGTCATAACTCATGCATGAAAGTGGGTGCTTATTCAAAATTGCATTTACAAGATTATGCTGATTTTTGTATTCCATTAGATATTACTTTTTTGATTTTTGTTTGCTCTGGTTGTCCTCGTACTATGTGTTTTATGTTTAGAGGGGGACCTTGAAGAGTAGAGTTAGGTTCAATAAAGAGCCAGGTTTTTGTTTAATTTGTGTGTTTGTTTTTGCACCCCAGAACTATATATAATAAACCATAATCCTTTGCACTGATTTCCTGCCAGCTGTGTATCTATAAAACTCCCAGCACCACCACAAACCCCCACGGTGCCACATTATATATACTATATATAAGATGATATTCCGTTCAAAGTAGCATTTTCATCTTGCTCTCTACATAGCTGAATTTGGACTAAGAAAATAGCTTTCCAGGTAACCTATATCCCACCTTGGAAAGAGTGTTTAACTCTTTTTATCTGCTTCATTCATAGATGTGCAAATAAAAATTAAAAACATCAACAACAACACAATACATGCAGTCTCCATACCCTGCACAGCTGTCTGTATGTGTGAAATTGGTTATACCTACACTCCGCTAACCCTCATACCACTGAAATTGTCACACACTACCCCCAGGATAAACAAAATACTTTGATTTATTTATTTGTTTATTTGTGTGTTTGGCAGTCAATTCATATTTTTATTTAATTTGAAAATTAAACCCCAAAAAACTTGAATACAAATAAAGCAAAGCAAAACAATGAAATTATGTTGAATAGATGCCAGTTTTAATATTGTTTGGTGATTTGAAGATGGAAGTTCAGTCATTTATATTTGAGCAAATTGCTCAGTTGGCTGACATTTCACAGTCACTCAAATCCGTGATTCTTTTGGCTTTCTGTTCTCTCTTATCTTTTGTCACAGTCCCTTCGTCTTCATTGTGTTTGGAAGCCCTGAGAGACTAGGATTGAAGCATTACCGAGAAACACAAGTGATTTTTGCTTGTTTGCTTTTATTTATTTTTGCTTAATCCTATTTACACAAGTTTCCTGTATACAGTCCCATTGCCAGATGACTCTCCCACGCTGAGCCAAATGTTTTCACTAAGATACTCAGCTGGCTATAAAACACATGAAACTGTTTCACATCTGTGATTGAAGTAATTTAAACAGGTGAATTTTATACTTCTTAATGTGACACAATTAAAATTAATGTAGACTAGTTGCATGTAAAACATAGCAGGTTCTGCCTTGCAGCTCTTCACAGGAATCTTTAAAGTGTCTTGCTCTTTTCAGTGGTAATTAATTGCTAAAGATTGCATAGGTAGTCATTTTCACATGTCATGACAATGTACATCCGGGTAAGAAAAGCTCATGAGAATGCTGTCTGTGTACCAAAATAAAACCACACAGCAGGAGAAGGTCAATCGTATTTAATTGTTTATATTACCCTAAATATTCATGTCTAGCACATTATATTAATAACAGAGTAAATACATATGTTATGAACAGACTGTTCTGTGCTGTTGTCTGTCTATGATGAATGTGTCTGCGTACTCTGGGAGTATCATTCCCTCATTGCTGCCCCCTCACCATCTCAGGGTTATACAACTCTCAGGCCTCAAAGAGTCGTGTGTTAAATGATGGTGCTAATACTGCAGCTAATGTATCACCTCCTTACTGCACCGCTGTTTTATGCCCGCTCACTGATCTGCATCCACATTTTTTTCAAGGCTGCTCAACAAAGCCGATTAACCTGTGGGAGAATGGAGGCAGCGGCTGAAATGCACAACACATTTAGCAGGACACTAAGTACAAGCTAATTGACTGGTGAACATCCACACATGCCTGCATGAATTGGAAGCCTTAGTTCTAAATCATTATGGCCTTAACGATGCTGTAATATTTACCAGATAAACTCCTATGTAATTAGCATCCTGGGGGATTGTTGTCTCAGCACAGAGAACTGATTAGACTATATGTATATGTTTCTGTAGTGCTTGTGGAAGGGTCCTGACAGTTTTTTCTCCTAATAGCACAGGCAGAAAATAGTCTTCTATTTTATCTTCTCCAGGAAAAACAAAAAAAGGAATGATCAGAACATTTCCAAAGCTGCTCCAGATTTGCTGGATAATTCACCACCTTTGCAGAGACTACACATGCTAAAACATGACTGGATCCATGATAGGTGCGGTTTAGGTCAGTTTGGTACATACAGAGCAGGTAAAGTTCTTGGTTAGCCTTGGTTTGATATGCCCAAGCTGTTTCTGTTTCCTGGCCGCATCCAAAGTTTGATCGAAACCCACAGGGGCAGATGTGCTCGGAGGTCATGGCAGTCATGCTGGGTAATGCAGCATGACATTTCTCAGTGCCACCTGGCTTGTGCTGTCGATTGTCATGAGCGCTGTTAACTGCAATAATCATAAACATATTTGTAAAAAATATATTAAAATGCTTTACAATGTCTTAATTTTATGATATTTGTTTCCCATATATATCCTCTGTCTGGTTATGAGAGATGGTGATACAATTAGGAATCAGGGGTGCTGAATAAAATGGAAGGACAGGCAGTAGAAAACTCACACTGAAAAAAGAAAAATATAGAATGTATTGTGTTCACAAGGCATATGCTCCAATCTGTTTACTGCATCTTTCCAAAAAAAAGACATTACTCCTATCAACAGCAGGCACATCACTGAACAATGACACATTGTGAAAACAGGGTCGTTACAATCTGATGTGTAATATTTGAAATAAACCTAAAAATAGATTAGATCAGCAGAGGCTAGTAGTGTTGACTTGTTGGCTGGCAGCAGCATAAAGGTAATGTTGGAAAAGGGATTGGAAATGCTATGGCTATCTTCAGCAAACTAGAGGTGATAGTCAGCTGGGGGAGAATGCACAGTTCAAGGTCATATAGATTTAACACCGACAAAGCAGAAGTAATAATATCTTAAACGCATCCCTGATTATGAGCAGGAATATGAATGTGCAGTGTAAGCACAAAGCAATCAAAGAGAGCAATAACATCAACACAGGCAACACTCTGCTGAGAGTCAACATCAATACTGAAATCTCCCAAAATTAATATCCTGTTATAACCAGGGCATAGAGATTAGAGGAAGTCAAATAACTCAGCTGGGAATGCATTGTTCAGATCAGAGGCATGGGAGGAAAAATACAAGTCATGGCTAACTGACTGGAGGAAAACAATGATGAACAGTTTAACAGGAGAAACTAAAATGAAAACAAACAACAAGACATAAGCAGTTACATTTTCTTGTAACAATTTATCAAAGTGGTAGTACATGTTTTATAGATGCTTTATAAATACTTTATAGGTGCGTAATAATATAGAATGGATAGTTTTGAAAAGGCATTATACAGTGCCAAATCAAAATGTGTCTAAACAGTGTGTCATTTATATTTTGTTGTGACAATCCTTCTATAATGCTCTATTTAGAAATGGCATAAATACTAAGCATTTTAAAGCAACTATAAAGTATACATAAGTTCAAAATAAGTTGTTACCATAGACTTTTGCCTTAGAAAATGATTGAAGTTTTCTTTTTGCCTTCCTGGATGAACCCTTGACATAGGTCTGCTAAATAAATAGAAAATCTGTGTTTTGCAAGGACTCTCTAGGTCATATTTTTTTTTAATGACATCACAGCAATAACTCAGTGGTATAGATTATAACATAGTTATTCCTTATTCTGCAGACTTGTCATTCACTATTATTCATTCACATGTTCAGTGAAAAAGACAACCATGTGGTGTATGGGCATAATGTCAATACATACATACATAAATACATAATCAAGTAACTGAATAATAAGTGCCAATTTGAACTTGAATTTAAACTGTTTGCAAGGCTCAGACATATTGTATGTGAAACTTACACTATTCATCTTTACTTCTCAAGATGTGCTACATCGGCGTGTCTGTCTCACATGCATAACCGGATCTGCAAAACAAATACTGGTTTAAAATCTGGAAAGGTGCAGGAGTGTACTGGATTATACAGAAATAATACAATAATATAGGAAACAACATGCAAGTAATGATTTGTATTTTATTGTTGCCTTTGCAATTTGCATTGGACCTTTAAAGGGATTTTCAAAAGTGCTTTGTTTGGCACATAATCATAAAACGCCAGTCCTGGCTT
This sequence comes from Amia ocellicauda, assembly GCF_036373705.1. Classification (NCBI taxonomy): domain Eukaryota; kingdom Metazoa; phylum Chordata; class Actinopteri; order Amiiformes; family Amiidae; genus Amia; species Amia ocellicauda. The sequence continues at coordinate 15,328,637 of NC_089867.1, read as the reverse complement.
AACAGCAACTGCATCACAGTCCTAAAAGTTCTTAAATATTTATAACATGTAAGAAGAAGCATGCATTTCCTGAGCTGAAAAGAAAGAAGAAAACGCACAGCTAAACAAAACAGGATGTGCTTAATTCACATAATTTCATACAGGCTCACAAAATTAATGGAACATCATACGAGCTAATATGGGCTGTACTGTTTCAATTAAGTTTTATTTCTTTAATGGTGCTTTAGTTCCATTTGATTCATGGCCTTCATGCTTTGGTTTCTGCTTCTTGTGCATATCAGCAGCTCACCCTAATGGAACTTAAACAGGCTTTCTCTGAAGAAGCTTTAGTGCTTCGTAGACCACTGCTCGAGACCTGGGGAGAGTTGCCAAGGCACTAAGCCCTGTCTTAAAGTCTCTTTCTCCCAGGGATAGAAAATCTGCAGCAGTTAAAGGGATTATCTATAACACTTTAGGCACTGCAGACACATCAATTGCACTTCTCCCTGCACCATCCATCACTACATGGCAACATCTGTAACAATTACCTGAGAATATCTCTTCTCTGTTATTAACAATAAAAATCCAACTGGATTCCATTTGTTGTAAATTTCCACCCGGCTGCACCTAACAGCAACTCTACAAAAAGGCAATCAGAGAAAGTTCCTCCTGATTGCCAGCTCAGATCATCTACAACAAAGCTATCAGCAAACATCCTGGCAGCCGTGGCACTTGTGCAAAACCCTGTTCTAATAGCCAGATCACAGTGTGAATCAACTGGCTTCAGTACATGTAATTACAGTCCACATGCAAGAATCTCCATGGGAGAGAGTGTACATGAAAACAGATTGAAATGTATCTCACAGACTGAGTCATGACTTCCCCTATGGAAAACATCAGGTGACAAGACACACACGAGCACTGCAAATGCGGGCGGATATGGAAATGCTTTGAGGGATGTTTCTGCACGACTGCCAGAGAATAATAACAAAGGCAATTATTAAAGTGGAATTTCTTGATACAGTTAAGTAAATCTAATGTGTGTATATATATTTCAAGTCTTCGTTTACAAGTGTAGCTGGTGGCAGTGAGTTGAAAGAATACCCCTGGGCAGCAGAATCACTAACTAACTGGGACCTCGAGAGTAAGCAGGGCATAATGCTATATCACATGTGGTAATTTACTATGCGCTTAGCCAGACAAATCAGACACTGCACTGCCTGCTTCAGAGGATTGCTTTTCAGTTATTTAAGATGATCATAATGAGGGTATTATTCTTTGCTTTTTAAGTTTTATGCAAAGTCAAAATGTATTTATCTAGCTATTTATGTATTTATTTTAAGAATAATTTCATAATTCTTGAAAAATTATAGTGGAATGTTGTGACTGTTTTAAGTATTAATTATCTCCATATAGATTAATGTAAAGCAAAATTATAATAATAATAATAATAATAATAATAATAATAATAATAATAATAATAATAGACGTTTGTTTTATCGTGTCAAGAATTATTATTTTTCCTGTTAAACATTACCTCCAGAACAAGCCACACACATGCACAAGATCAATGATTGACCCTAAAAATGATCTTTAACATCTGCCTGTTTTAAAAATGGTTTTGAAACAGAACTGCATAAATACACAAAGGGTGAGGGATGCTCCTTCTCTGACCTTGACACCGGTGTTATCTGCATTTAGTGTTTTCCGAGGTTTGTGTGGCTAGAGACACTAACTTGTGTTTTTTCATTTTCGGAGAATATGAGCTGGAATACCAATTAGTCCAGTTATCCTCTGATCCTCTGAACTGAACTCGTGCCAGACAGATTTACAGCTGGACAGTTAAACTAATACAAGTCTCTGGAAAGCACACCAGACTCATTTAACACCGCAGAAAATGTATGCAAAGGATTTTAATAGCAGTTATAGTTAATTTTAATAATTTATTTTTGCATGAAGGCAGTTTGCTCATGAATTAATTTACACCATACACCATAAATATTATACCATATTCCGGCTTGTGTTAATGTGTGTTGTGTGTACCTATCTGCGTTTGAGAGCTGCAGTTGTTAACAGTTGGTGGGTGAGTGTGTCAACATGGGGTTTTGTATTAACGTATAATGTAGCAATTCCAATATATGTAAGTCAGTGGTGGCTTAGAGCACAATCTAACACACTGTAGCACACATACCAAAGAAATCAATACATGTAATGAAATTCTAGCATACTAGATATCAGATGTGTGCAGTATTTAGTTTTATGGGTTTAGCCTGGGGGTTAGATAGTGTTTAAATAGAGAAATAAATAAAGGAACATCCCTCTAACCTATAAGAAGCAGTGAGAGCACATTGATAAGTATTGATACACCGTGGCCTTACAATCAAATTAACGGAAATGTGTTCATAGATTATATTATGTTGTTCTTTCTATACACCAATCATACATGTTTGTGTTACACCAATTAGCTGCACAGTTATGTGTGGCCAATAGTTCACACTAATGTAATGAGCAGTGAAGACCCTACAGCGTAGCCCTGCACAGGACTTCATTGTTTCAGGCGGGGGAAGGGTTAAAAACGTCTCGCTGTCAACACCAGCTTCAGGTAACGAAATGTACGCCATCACTGTCATTATGTGCTTATCAGAACAGCAGTGTCAAGCACAGAGGTTGTCTTCCCACAGCTGGTGCTTGTTTCATTCTGATCAGTAGATGAATGGAGCGCGGCACCTTCCTGTTCTCTCAGCTGGGACTGCAGGGAAATTCGGATTGCTGCTCTGAGGCTCTGGCGATGTTGGAGGAGATTTAGAGCGATAGAATCCTGTCTGACCGAAGGGCTGCTCAGGGTAGAGTCTGCTTATCTGGAGATTATATTATTGCCTTAAAGTGTGGTTTAGCAGAGCCTCCGGTCTCCGTGTGTTGCGAGCAGAAATGAACCCACCTGCGTGTGCTCACCGAGCAAGGAACACTGCTTTACAACCAGAACTTCAATTACATTTTAGTACACTTGTGCCTTGAAGTATGACAAATATTGGAGTTGTCAGCAAGGTTTTTATGAGTGTATGAGGTAAGGGAGGAATTATAACAGACTGCATCTTTCCCAAATGGTACAAGTCAATGGGCACTTAGCTGGGAGAAGGAATGTCTTTGTTTTATTACTCCCAACAAAATACAAGTTTGATTCATTAATAGGCAACAAATAACAATTACTGTACAGAGGGGGAGGGGGAGAGACAAAAAGAGGAAGAGCCACTGGTCTACTCTGGATTTTTAGGCTGCACAAAATCCCACTGCAGTCTGGGAAAGAGTTACTCAAATAATGAAGCTAGTCTTTAAGTAATAGAGAAAGGTTGGATGTTTACAGAGAGATTGGAAAAAATGTTAAATAGTAGATTGTGGATCTGGCAGGGGCATTAAATGATGATACTGAAAGGAATTCAATCTTTTTCTCTGTTTGCATTAGATTGACTGAGACAGAGAGGTATGCCGGCAGCAGAGATATATATCTCAGGCAGGACTGATTGATTCGTTCATTATGTTTGTTACATCAACTAAGTTTAATTGTATTACCAAGATAAACTACTGAAGTCCTTTAAAAGTTGGGAACATCTTGTAAACGGTTTACTTGGCTAGAACTTCATTTAAATTGGTTGGTGGCAGTAGAGACCCTAAAAGAATGGGACATTGAGTGAGGTCATTGTGCACTGATGGCAAGTTGATGAGATCAGATTATAATATATTGAATCAAATTTAATTGGCATTTCTGAGAGCCTTGTGCTTTTTGTGTTTTGTCAAGCAATCCCATAGTCTGTGTTTTAAATTGGTTTGTGCACAATGCAGGGATTTCTGGTTTCTGTTGAAGCAGAACTGTGAAAGAACCACTTTATTGAACCAATTATGTGCTTAATTAGGACACTTTCCTTGCTTAATTGGGTCTCTACTTGTTGACCACTTAATGCCATGCAGGGCTATGGTTCTCCTGGACCAAAACTCCACTAGGGCCTCCATCAGGGAGACAGAACTTGTAGAATTGTAGAAATATTTCACCGGTAGCCCAGTAGTCAAACCTCAGATTATCTAAAGCCTTCAATCAGAAATATCACACATTAGTTATCAAGTACACGTAGACCTTGGAATTGCTTTGCAGATTAGCCAGCTAATGGGAAAGGCAGATAACAGCCACTAGTTAATTTGCAAATATTGAGCTTTGCAACTTGGTTTCAAGCCATGTTCATATTTTCCAAAGCTTTATTTGACATGATCTTTGTGTATATTAATGCACAGTCATTTATAATATTTTGATAATGGTCCACAAATTAAATTACTATATATTGGGATTAGAAACATACAATTTATAGGCGAGTTCATTTCACCCTGGGCCTGATTAAAGACAAAATGTTCAAGCTGCAAATTGTAATATGTATCAGCTGTGGGTGAAAGCAGCTTTTAAAATACATAATGGTACAGATTTTAACAGACAAGGCTGTATAATATGTAGAAATGCAACAAATGCATGTATTTCAACCTGTCAAACTGCACACTCGAGATCGAGCAATGTAAATACAATTCAAAACGTGACTTTCCTCCAGGTTGACAACGGCATTAAAATATGAATGCTTGATAGCATGTAATTGCTATCAATAACATAGTAAAAACAACCTAGCCATATTTTTCTGATCTACAGCTGCTGGTGATAGTAAGCATTTCCTTTGGGGTTGGGAGTAAGAGTATCTGATGATGAGAGTGGGGTGAGATTCTCTGACTGGGTGTGGGGGGCACAAACATGACATAGAAATTGCCCTCCTTCCATGCCATTGCTTTCAATGCTACTACACCCCTTTTACATACCAAAATATGTATTTGCAGTATAAGTGCTATTAGATATGAAAGAATGATTTTCTTCCCATAACATTTACATGAACTGTAACATAGGTAATATAGGTAAAGCATGTATGAGATCAGAATGTTATTGATGGGACAAGGTTCTTATGACTGTATATGCCTTAATCTTCCTTTTAAACACATCTCCTTTTTATTGTCTGTTCATTTAATATTATTATTATTTTGTTTAATATTTCATTACCATGGTTCAGTCAGGACAACTCGTGCTATCATGTGAAATTGATAGACAATGTGTTACAATCACTTAACATTTTGAGTTTTGGCATTGGCTTCACATTCAAGGGGCCCCTGCCCATCATTAATAATAATAATAATAATAATAATAATAATAATAATAATAATAATAATAATAATATCAATGTGTTACATAAATCTAAAACATGTTCACATTGTTTCCTAGTACAGTAACCTTGCCTACTTATGCAGCTTGACCTACGATGTTTACTGGCTTTATTGCTCTGCTCAAGCCACTCATCTTTCAATTCTTTGAAATTGTTTTTTTTCCCCCTCTCTCTCTCCCTCCAAGAGATTTGTAAAGTGGGGTTAGAGCATGTCGGTATCAGAGGACAGAAATGTGATACATGGTTTCAGATTTATTTTGTACCAAGCACCATTGCTTCACAACATTGTACCGAAAGGTCAAAGACCGCAGCAGTCGGCTATTATGCTCTGTTTCCTACTGATACCAAGGAGTCTTTCTCAGCAGTCTGGCTTAAGCCTTTAACCTCAAGTTTAGTGGCTGGCAGCGAATCAGCCCACAGGCCCTTTGTTGTTGAATGCAGTGGAGTCTAGACAATAAATAAATAAAAACATTCACTAAATCATAACTGCAAACAGGCCAAGTGAAAATGTGTTTTTCTTCAAAATGTATATATTGTTTTCACTTTTTCATTTTCCAGACAGATGGCTGTTGCTGTGAGACTAAGATGTACTTTTGATCCATGGTTGTGCTTTCCATCTTAAAACATATTTGCCCTGTTCTTTACTTGGGCATAGCTGCAATAGAAGTTTGAATCCATGCTTTTGTTACATTTAAAATGGAAATGTAGGCAAATCAAAAGTTGTTTCAAAATTCTGGAGCCAAAATCCTGACATATGTTGATCTAATCTAATGTAATATAACACCCAATTTGACACCCCTATTGAGTTCATAATTTGAAGTGTAACATACAGTCAAGGCCTTGAATAGACTTGCTACTAACTTCCTCTATTTGTCCATTGTGCCATTTTCAGTCACACGATAATTTGCATACATAGACCCACCCAGTGCTGCACCATGGTGTTTGGCTGCTTTTGTTGCCAGTTTGGCTCAAACTTAACAGTATCTTTTACGAAAACTGGATAATTTCCCTTAAAATAGAATTAAATGTATATTATTATTATTAGTAGTAGTAGTAGTAGTCATAGTCTTAGTAGTAGTCATAGTCGTAGTAGTAGTGTTTGTTTTGTTTTATAAGTTTGAGGCATTTTCCTGTGTTTCAAATGCTCGATACCTCTGCTCCCTGCCCCCCCCTGCCCCACTCCGTGCAGGACTCAAAATGAAAATCACCTCCAATTATGAATTGAAACCTGTGCTTCTGCAAATATCTGACAGATTTGAAAAAGTAGCAAGTAATTAAAAACTAAATTTGAATGAAATCACAGACAGCAACATTTTAACATTCATTTGATGCTATTCTGAAGCATGTGAGATGTATAATTGAGGTGCTGCACTTAAAAATGCAACAGTATTTTAATTTAATAATAGAGTCTGCTAAAGTGGCCTTGTTGGAGTTTCAGTCCAGAAAAGAGGCTTTTAAACTCTGCCTCACATATTTCAATTTGAAGCTTTTAACAGAAGATTTTATAGTATTTGTATTTTATATCCCACTTCCCTCAATAACATCCGATAATGGAAACTAAAAGGTTTAAATGAATCTGGAACTTGGTGATGGAGGAGTTATCTTTAAATCTGAAAATAGTTCCCAAGAAAGGATTTCATGCGTTCCCACTAGTTTAAAAAATAACAAAATGATCCAACTCCAAATATAACAATTTACTAAGCATTTGGTGAAACTTAGCCTTTACTTGCAAAGTCTGGGTTATCTGAAAAACTGATGTAGAGTGCTGAAGTAAATAGAAATATATATATTGTGATGCCGTGCTGGGTGGTGTGGCTTCCTGGTGTGGAGAGCCTGAGAGTTGAAGAGAGCGAGAGATTAACAAGATTCTTGATCACGGTAATGCACTTGGTTTGTTTGCCAGTGTGTGCATCAGAGTTTGCTAGTGTTGCCAGTCAGAGAGAAGGGACAACTTCTTTGGTTGCTGCACACTCCATTCTATTAAATAATCAGCATACATCAGTGAACTAAATCAATGAGTCAAACCCAGCAGGGAAAAAGACAAAACAAAGACGTGTAGGACAGTAGCACTCTTGCTTCAGCATTTCCAATCATGCTAACTGCATCCCCCTGCAGAATACCCAACGGGTGTGGGATGCCCTTCTCACCCAAAAGATCTAGTTAAGAGCTCCACTCGAATCCAATTGGAGCAATGCAAAACTGATGCACCGTTAACATTGATTATCATTCAATAATTCGCAGATCTGAAAGCCTGACTTACTGTCTCTTTCTTCCCAGCGGAGCAAATAAGAAGAGAACCCCCATCCCCCTAAGAAAAATAAACAGTATGTCACAGGATGGATTATTGGCCATTAAATCATCCCAAGAAAATGCCACTCCTCCATTTTGGGGAGACCCAGGAGGCAGCACAGACTGCACATTAATATTTGAGTAATCTTGACACTAAACAATATTGGAGCAAAAGACATTTTTCATGAGCATGCAAAACCCTGCTGATTATAAACTCCACGCAAATCTTAATCAGGACCGGGGCCATGCAGAAACATTACATATATTATCAGTAAAAAATAAATAAGTAAACACTGAGAGTAGAATGGGAGTAAATCTGCATTGGTGTTAAGTTGACTCATTATGGGGGAAATTATATGAAAAATATACCATGTAGTGTACTAATACAATAACAATATTTGCCTATAAATTACAGCAGGTTCTCTTTGCTTTCCTCCTTGTGGGCATACCGCTCTGTGTTTGTTTTATTATCTCATTTCTGATTAGAGACCTTCGCTGGTTATATATATTTAAACAGAGCTTGTTCGTTTTAATATTTACAAACCTGTTTTCCTATCATAACAAATAGGTCTTAGTAAGTCTTAGTACAGAACCTATTTCACTTATTTTGTTATCCATATAAGCTACCTTTAAAATGAACCCAGATGCATGTGTGTTTGTCTATGGTCCACTAAAAAGTGTGCATTAGCTCATCGAGCTGAAGTGGAAGATTGTGAAATATGTATGGACTTTTCCAGGACAATCTGACTCATGGCAATGGACAGCTTTCTTATGAAGACATGAACTGCCGCTGTCTGACAGCCACAGAGGTCATTCTCACTTTCCCATTGAGGTGGCAATACTAGAACAATGCCCTTTCGGGATAAAGCTAAAAACCTTTACATATTCTCAACAGAAAAAATATGACTCCCACAAATGTGCTGTTCCAGTGAACTTTTGTCTTTTCTGTTTTTAGTTGAGCTGAAAAGGATTTTGTTGTGGCTGGTGTCTATTGTTGTCTTTGTTTAACCAAGAGACGCTTTATGAATCTATTAAACAAGTTAGACGACCACACGGACCACATTATTATTGCAACATAATGCTGGCATGAAGAAAAAAAACTCTTTGAAAGTAAATCTAAAATATGTTTCTTGTGTACTATAAAAAGAGGCAAAATGTCCTGACATTGACTGTAACCCCTGTTTTAAGAATTGTTCTTCCACTCACATTTGGGGAAGCATCAGACAATATTCAAATCGTTTTGACAACACGATGACTTCTGAAAGTCAACAGTCAATCTTTCAAAATGCAGCGTATTTGTGAATGACACAGAAAGTATGCTTGCTGTTTGACGAGACATCTTTCTTTTTACCTGGAGGCGCAGAGATCCTGGAGACTTCAGTACCACTGATGTCAAATATTCATCGTGTTTTATACGATATAGCCATTTTTCTATTGTATTGCAGTGCATTAACCACATCTGTGTCAAATGGAGCTGACACACATACAAGATGTTTTGCTGACATTTTCGTAACCCCTCCAAAGTGGATAGGGACATCACAGCATTGACAGGTTAGAGCACAGTAAAGCAACGAAAAGCGAGCTGGGATGAGAAGCCTCCAGCAGAGAAATGTAGAAGACAATTGACGGAAATAGAAAGATGCTGGAAGTATCGAAGAGGGGGACCCAGAGAGAAAAGCGAGTTCGGGTTTACCAACCTCAGACAAGCCTTGGAAAACACGTTGTTGTACTTTTCTGTTCAATTAGATCACAAACTCAATGGATTGGGGAACACTTAAAATCCATTTGGGATATGCAGACTTTTATAGTAGACACAAAGACTCAGAGTTCTTGCTCTCATCCAATAAACACCCACCATGCTTCAGTTACCAAGTCATTTGTGTGTGTATAAATAACATTCAAAATGGGCCCCAGTGCCTTGTAATGACAGTCCCAGTGTCCCACCTCACTGTTGGTGTCTGGTATGTCAACGCACTGCCGGCCAGGTTTTCCATGCTCTTCTCTAGTCCCCACATGTCCTTATTGGTTATGAAAAGCTAAATTATTCATGCATTAGTTGGTAGGTTTGTTTTTGATGTCTGAGATGTTTTGACCCAAATTTACCTTCATATCAAAGCATACTTGTTTTATATTAACCCTGGAGGCCGACTACTGTCTAGATGAATGCATACCTGATGACAGCTCCAGGTCTCTGAGGATGTTTTAGTTTGTTTTGAATGTACATGACATGTGTGGTCTTGCTTAACGACAGCCATTGAGGAATTCAGTATAATGTTACCAAGATCTCGCAGAGTCTCCAGAGAGCCCTTTTAGGTATGATTAACGAGTATATAGCTTTGCTGGATAGATGGGATTTCAACATCATTCCCATGGCACTTCGCTATAATCTTGTGAAGATTTCACAATATTTGTCATCCTGAAATAAGCATATTTTTGGCTATGGAAAGTGAGAATTACTGCACAATCTTTTCACTACTTTTGTTCTACTTTTATTATTATTTAATATTTCATTCTATGTTTTTTAATTCAGCTATCCTAATATCTGGCAGGTAAAACATGGACAGATCCTTGCGTATTGTTGTTCTTGCATTTTGTTGGAGAAATATAGGTTGTAAACACTCCTACTTGGAATATAATGCAGGAGAACCTAATATCCCCTATAATAAAATGCTGCATTTCATTTCTCCTTTAGCATTATCACTTATTTTCTTATTTCCTTCGGAATATGAGCAAAGAAACACTTCACCTTTATCTGTACTTTAGCATAAGACTGAAAAAGGTAAATCAATAATACTATGGACACACACAACATTTTATTTGTTTAATACATAAAAATAGAATTAGCTTTGAGCAAAAGGCAGGCTACGGAGAGCCCGTGCATGGATGTTCAATGCCTCTATACTATATAAAGCCATCTTCGAAGCCAAGATTCTGTCTGTTATAATAAAGTTCACATGGTAATGCGGGCTATTTGGATTGATTTATTGCAATGTAAGGCAGATTGCAGTCGCTGCATGCCAGGGGTTGTGTCCTATAATAGAACGCCTTATAATGAGGGTGATGTCTGTGTAACCGTTCTGTACAAAGGGGTTATGGATTTATATGCTAAAAAAGGCTCTGTCTCTGCCCCAGGGACAATGCAATGTGTGCTCAAATGAAAATGATTTTAATAGGATTTAATGCAGTTTAGAGCCAAAATGTAATAGTGGTGAGAGGGGATGGTGATACACTTAAGAGCCCCCCTGTGATGATAGGATGTGGGAGGCTAATATCTGCATTAAGGTCATTAGCCGTGGATCAGCGAAGGAGCGGCCGTTATCATTGCAGCGGAGGAGCTCTGTTCTTTGTTAAAAGGTTAATTCTTCCCAGAACTAGAGATTAGCATCTGTGTCTGTCCATGGGGCTCGTTAAAGAGCACAAGACACAATGGTGAATTTAGCACTCACGGATGGAGACGGAGATAGAGAGAAGTGCGCAAAGCAGAGCACTGACCTGAAGTCATCCCGACTCAAAATCAGCTCTGGGAAATGAGGGTACTTTGGTATGAGCCAAGCATGTCACAGATCTTTTCAACGGCTACTGTGCTGTCGCATGTGCGGTTGTAAAATTGAGAGACACTTTGACATGTCCATTGTATGGTCATTGAACTCAGTGTTGTAAAGTGCATTTATTTTTTGTTTGATTTCACTTATTTTTCAATTGTTTAGAGTAGCAACATCTGAAGTTGTTTTTCATATGAATGGTAAATGAGTTCTATGCTACACCTTACTGTTATTTCAGTTAAAACTACAAGTAGGTCTACAGTGAGCCTTAAACATGGGGGCTCATTGGGTATATGACCATGTTACAAGTGACAGTCAGTACAGTGTTAAGCCTCCCATGCCGGGAGACTCGATCTTTAGGCATAGTGGGCTTAACACTTTACTGGGTGGAGCCGCTGTGGTTCCGGAGCTCGAATCCCAAGCGAGGATGTTAATAGAAAGGTCCAACAGAAAGCCTTTGGCAGATCTACTCATCCTGATCTCTCCACAGGTAATCCTCAGTATGTTGCTGTACCCACTGTTGATCCAGGTACCTCTCTAAAAAGGACTGTTGCTCACACGACTATGTGTGGCGCTCCTCGATCAAGTTCTGCTCTTCGTATTGGGTAATCCACTACGCCACGCACCAGCAGACCCCCCAGATAACCACTCCACCCAGTCTCTCTTCCAAGGCATGCAGCCAGAGCTGAGCAGACCACCTGGTAGATGCCATCAGAATAATACAATCATTAAATACAAAATACTGTAAAATATAATTAATGAACGAAAGAATAAATGAGCCCTGTCACTTCTGTGGCACTTCTAAAAGCTCTTGATGGCCCCAGGTCTATTCCTGTGGGATATATATAATACATGTAACGCAATGCTACAAAGCAGCTCAGTCAAACGTAATTGCTTATTTATTTACCATGCGCAGTATTTTTTTGCTCTGTTATGGTGAGCATGTTAACTGTGTGTGAAATATTTAATTTAATTTAATTGACACTTGCAGTAATTTTGCCTCTAATGCATTTATGATGGTTGCTGTGTGTCTTCTCGGTATCACAATTCTAACCTGTGCTCACATGATATAAGGCAGGTTAGCAGAATTCCATGCCCAACTGCTGACCAAAACCATTATGAATATTAATTTTAGTGGTGTGAATTCACTGTCCATTATTAATATGGTTATTTACAGTTATTAGACTTTGGACAACTATCAGGAGATGTTGAGGTTGTAGATGTTGCAGAATCTTTGCTCATTTTTTCCCCTTGGCAGCACTCCCCTGTGACGTTCATTGTTGATTAAAAGTGCAATTCATCTGTAAGGGTGAAATGTCTTAATGTGCAGATACATGTTTATTTTCATAATAAGCCATACAGCTACTTATCTCAGTAAGCCCCTGGCAAAAAGTGGTGCATTTCTACTCTGTTCGGCCGCAAGCTTTGCACTGCTTATATGGCTCTCCCTGCCATCTGTTTGGGAGACATCTTGCATTGCTAATGTGCATTCCCCTCCTGTCTGCTGGAGTACCTCATCTCAGCTCCCCTCACATTGCTCCCCGGCACCTTAGCGAAACACCCCTCACACAACAAGCCATCTTGGAGAGAAAGAAAAATCGGAGCTGAGGCCCGGGAGAAAATAGAATGAATCTCAAGTGCTGTCAGGATCTGCCCTTCCGCGAGGGAGCTGAAAGTCATACAAGTGACAGGAGCGTCAGTTTATGCAGGAGTGTTGTGTACAGCTGAATGGCACGGAGGCTCAGAACAAATGAAGCGTGTGGGGGGAAGACGGGAAAGGTCACTTTGCTGCTCCTCAAGTTCATTGACTTCTTGGTTATGAGCACTGACTTGTCATGAATATAGGCAACCGGAACATTAATCCACTTGGACATCTGCCATGTTTACACGGAGTAATAAAGAAATAAATTAATAAATGACTGTATAAGCACCCTGTAGTGGGAACTACTTCAGCATTCTCATGCTTTCCTGTATTTACCCCTATGAAATAGGAGTGTACTTTTTTCTATATTATTTCTGTGGAGGTCAAAACTGTTTTCCGACACTGGATGGAGAAAGTTTCCTTATTATAGTTTCAGTTTAAATTAAGTGATTTACTGTTACGTTTTGCATATTTTAGTTTTGTTGTTGTGTTTTAGACACATTGCTCCAAGTCTTCCCCCATAAGAGGAGGGAGCACAGTGGTTCTTATTTTTAATCACCGTCTCAGAGAAACAGTTAAGATCAGTCTCGGGATGCCTCCTGATTGATGGATTTCTGTCTGACTCAATCTTCACCAAAACAATCACAAATACACCCTGACAGGAAGGAAATGAAGATGCGAGGGGGTACAGATGTGCTCAATAACACCGATTTGAAGGTCCTTCTCAGTTCGGAGACAGTGGATCTGACGTGCAATCAGGAAGACTTTGGATCAGTCTGTTATTGATATTCATGTTGTGTCTGCTGCTTAGCTAAGAGACTTCTGGGTTTTAAATTTCCTAGACATGCATTGGTTTTATCACCAACGTGCCCTGGTTCAATCCCCTCTGAGTGCCTCTAATAGAAAGGTCATTCCTGAACATGAGCCCATTGACCAGCAGCACCTCTGTAAACCCAGTGGTTGGAGCTCCTCTGTGCAGTCTCTTCTGTCCCGAGATTATAACACTTGGGGTCACTGCATCTGAAAAGCTTGCAGTTTCAACCAGATTCACTCTGGAGCTGATTACAAGAAATAGAGACCAGTCATTTGGAAGCTGCAACTCGGAGGCTGTTTCCTGAAGCGAGTTATAAAGATTAATTACAGTATATTAGCCCTGCCACAGGGAAGTTTTCCAGGTCAACCTCGTTCACATATCTGAGTCACATTAGGTCTTAGCTAATTACTTCCGACCCAAAAAGCTCACATGCGCTACATGCACTGCAAGTGTTAATTATCAATTAAAATAAAGGGTTATAATGGGTTTTCTTTATAGAAGAATGGTGATAGTACCTAAAGAATGGATAAGTTGGGAGTCTGCCATCACAGAAAGCACATTATAAGGTGTCAATTCCCCCTGTGATATGAGACCGAAACAAAGGACCAGTTTATCCCCATTCATATAACAGATTACATTCAAGATTAAAACTGATATTAAACTTGAACATCCCTTAATGAAATCTCCCCAGTGGCACATAGCCACCCGTGCCCCCCCAGTGAACTCTAAATCACTTCAGAATCCCTCGTAGACTGTGGTGGAGGATTTGGCATGTACAAATGTATGTATGTATACATATGTGATTTACTATCTTATGGTATCCTTTTCTTTAGCAAAGTCTGAACAGCAACAACAGCAAAAGATTACATAGGTGTTTTTACTTGACTACGGCAGAACCCTGATACAAAACCCAGTCGAGTTTATCTGGAAACAACTTCACGGGCAATGAGCCACCCGTACATTTCTGAGAATGAACTGAAGCCAGCACTGATTCTTGGCAAACCTGGAATAATCAGTTACAATGAAACTTCTCAGCCATTCCACACCCAATTAAGCCCTCCATCCCCATCCCGACGTGATTGGATTTGGAAATCGTGAGGAGAGCGAATCTTTATCCTGCTGTAGCTGACCAATCTGGAAACTAAGCAGTTTCTCTGATGATTCTCTGAAATACACTACAGGTTAAATCAGCAGCATCACACAGAAAAAAATAAGAATTCAACAGCTACAGTAATCTAACTAGGATTGCATCCTCACCCAATATAAAATAATCAGACACATTTATTTTAATATTCATGTATGCAGATAAACAGTTTGAATTACATTAGCTTTACTACTAATGTTAATCCAGTTAGATCCCACAGTCACAACAACATCTCCCTTTTCTGCGCAGAAGTGTGGGAAACTTGTTGGATGGAAATCACTTTTGACAAAACTCTGCTAATGGCTTAACGTGGCGTGCAGCGATTGAAACATTCAGGCATTCGTTTCACACCCTCAGTTCCCCGGTCATTAATTGCAAACCAGGAGCTTGTGTAAAGCAGTCAGAATGAATACTGCAGCAGAAGACTTACACTAATCAGCCATTTATCGTTCCAAAAAAACGTTATGAATCACGAGGGAATTTCCTTTTCGGCGTGCTAGCTGACTTTAATGTGCTAAGATGAATTAGCCGGGTGTGGTGTGACTTCTGAGACAGGTCCTAGGGGTGTTATTTGACTACATGAAAGACCACGGCAGCAGGGCTGAGATATAACATATATAGTTTTACTGTAAGACAGCAATAATATAACGGAAACGTGCAGAAATTTGTAATATTATTTATTTATTAGTCTGTGTTTTTTCTATCAATCAAGTCAAACAACGGGTTACAATATGAAAGTGCAAAGGAGGAAAAGAGAATTATAGGAAGTTTAATAAGCTATGAAGTTAATAAGTTTACTTCAGCCATCAGAGTACAGATGTTTACATACAATCCTGAAATATAATGATATAGCGTTTGGGTTTTACCTCTTTGCATATGAAGAACCAATCAAGATTATTGATCGACAGCTTTCACTTCTGCTTTGTGAACTCGTAGAGCACTAGTTCAGGACTAACTGTCTTCAGGAGGCTGTTCTGAGTTTCCCCAGGCTTTTCACGTGCGTAGTTGGGGTGATGTCATATGGAAGAGACAAGGGCCAGATTTCAATAGCTCAACATAATTACTGTGCCCCCAGAATGGATAATAAGGATGCTCAATTTTCATTCAAAACAAACAGATGGAAACATGAGTTTTAAAACAGCATTTTTCTTAAAGTGTCCAAAAAGCCCTTTCACACAGCATAGGGGCAGGCTCTCGAGCGCGTGCATCCTCTCTGCCGACTCAGCCCCAGGTGTTACTCTTCTCTCTAATTGCATCACTGACATCAAAGCACTTTCCCCTGATTTGCTCTTTCCTGCATGTTCATCCTTTAAATGATTTATTGATTAAAATCTGAAATAAACTGCACCAATATTTATGTAAGCAACTTAAAATGATGAGTAAATAAGGGGAAATTGGCACTGCCACACAGGCGGTTGATTTTATATTAAAAGTATAAACACTCAAGATAAATCCGCTCGGAGGCTACTTGTCTCAGCATAATACCTCCATTGTCCACTGCAATTACAGCAACACATGGGTAAGAAAGGACGGAGGAACAAGGAAACCCTACTGAAGTGCGGAGAAAGGCAGATATTTATGATGGCGATGGGAATTTGTATTCTTCACATTCCTCGTGTTCTGGTGCTGAGGCTATGGTCACCGACGATCGCTGCCGAGTCGGAGGGACATGAGGAAGCAGAACTGCTCTTTGTGCTGTTCATGCTCGCCTGTCATCACATATCTTTCAGTGTTTTTCAACTTTTCAACTGTAAAACTCATCATTGTTATTTTTTTCTTTCAGTCTTAATTTCAATAAGCTTTCTCAGAGCCGACATAATTAATTATGCAGAGTTAAAAATGTGAATCCCAGGGCATCCATTGGTCCCATTAGATATTCAGCCTTCGCATTAAATTGTTTCTGCCACTTACAAATTAATTCCTTTTGCTAATCTGTTGCCTTAATGAATGCACCCAGACAACAGAGTCTAGCATTGACAATATATTAATAAAAACATAATTATTCATTATTATTATTATTATTATTTAAAAAATAGTATTCAAAGAAATCTATGAATAAAAAAACATGTATGTATTTTTTATAAACACTCCCAGATATAAAATATTCCACCTGCATGTTAATATATTTGAATTAATTTAATAATTATTATACTAATGATAAATAGTAGCAGTAATAGTTATAAAATATTATTATTTACTACTGCTAAACTTACAATTCATGTTTGTATTAATAATAATAATAATAATAATAATAATAATAATAATAATAATGTATATATTTATTTTTAAAGGTAATTTAATCTAAATCTAAAATTGATCTAAAATGTTTTTCAATAAGAAAATTCTTAATCTTATTATTAAAACCTAGTTACACATTATACACATACAAATACAATATAAATGTTTTATGTGTAGTTAAGGGTCCTGAGATCCTAGCCATTCCTATGGGGGTCTTTTCTGAGTGTTATTCATCCCAGGGTGTTATTTAAGTTTCCTTACATTTTAAAATAATAATTGAGAAAGTAAAAAAAGAAAAGTAAAAAAATATCCAGAAATGATTCTGATACATCGGAACATTATCCTTAACATTCCCCTGCATTACTCAACTACCAAGGGACAGAGCAGATGGCAGCGACTGGGGGCTCAGCATTTTCTAGTGGCTGAAATTAATTGGAATCTATTTCACCATGGCAGCTCCTTCTCTTGACAGTCATTTGCCGTCTCCTTATGCTAGGTATGACATATGCCACCCCATCACAAACCACACGACAGGAAAACTAATTGCCCATGGGGAGTAATTGTTACTTGTCCCACCTTAGAATAAAAGAAACATCTGGAGCAAAGAAAGGGAAAAAGAGAGCGAGAGAGAGAGTGCTGTATTACTGCACATCTAGAAATGTTAAGGAGGCTGAGCTGGATACTGGAGGGAGCATGACGACAGGATTCTTGTAAAGACAGGGCTTAGGTTTACAAGGAAATAAAACTTGCTGTAAAGTTGTAAAATTGCAGTCACTTTATCCACCACGGCTGAGCCCTGTGTAATAGAGCTCACTGTGTACGTGAGTTGGTTACAATGACGTCACTCTCCAACACAAACTTCCAACGTTTGGGGACTGGTCTGTTAGTGTTGTGCACTGGGAAGATGTTTTTGTTTCAGCTACACAGATCGATGTGTGTCTGCAATGCCAGCTCAATGTAAGACTCAAAGGACAGCTTTTATATCTATGTTTTAAAAATAAAAACATGAATAAATAAATGAATTAATTAATCCCTCTGACAGGAAAGCTGTATTCTTGCTACCCGTTCCCACTCCCAGAATGAGAAGAGCAACTCTAATGGCTGTTAATCACTTTATTGTCCAATTACCCACCGGATTACTGCTCTTTTGAATTGAACTAAAATGCAAAAGCTGCGACATCCGGAGATCTGCTCATTCTCTTCCCTGGCACTGTGTGGCCTTTATCCATCCTGATATCTCAGCCCTTTCTTCTCTGTGCAAAACAGCATCGCCGGCATAGCTCCATTCAGAGCTTACAGTCACCGTCGGCCGAGGATGCCTGCTATTTATAACGGCACTGAGCTGGCAGGCTCTCTCCATGAGTCAGGCCTTGGAATGCCATTAATAAGTAAAGTTTCCTCAATATGAAGATTAATGATGTGGCATTGGCTGTATGTTGTGGCTTCTAAAATGCAAATTTCC
The DNA here is from genome assembly GCF_036373705.1 of Amia ocellicauda. Lineage (NCBI taxonomy): Eukaryota > Metazoa > Chordata > Actinopteri > Amiiformes > Amiidae > Amia > Amia ocellicauda. Next base: position 15,310,287 of record NC_089867.1, on the reverse strand, counting down.
AATTATACATTAATTTAGACGCATATATAAACAGATTTCAAATTATATATCATCATAATCATCGTCATCATCATCAACATAGTATGTCACAGGAACAGAATGGTCTTTCAAATAGAATGATGCTGAAAACAAGTGAAGGGGTTGCTTAGATTAATAAATAAAGTGATCACAACAACCAGAGGAAAATAATACTGTCCTGCAGTGGGGTTTCTGAGAGCTAAATAAACTCCCGGAGGTGATGCTGTTTTCTAGGACTCGGGAGGCTCAGTTGTGATGAAACACCAGTGCAGTGCCTATTAGGCCCTGGTTATTGGGCGTAAAGTCAGCACTACATGACTCAAAACAGATGTTCAGGTGTAATTTGATTTTAAAAGGGTCTTGCCCTTCTGAGGCACATCCTCACTCACAGTTTTTGTTAGGTAGGTATGATTTATTGCATTTGTAGATTTATAAACTATGAGATCAAGATATGTCTATCAGGGACAATGATTTTTGTTTGTGCTTCAGTGTGCTTATTTACTATATATATAGTTAAAGTATAAAGTATAATTATACTTCTTAATCTGTTATTGACAAAGGACTATCTTAATTTTCACATGTTCATTTCAGAGCTCATTAGCCAAACATATGGAAGTATGCCTCACTTCACCATTAAGGTCTCATTAATACCATTTCAATATAAATATTATATATATGTATATATATATATATATATATATATATATATATATATATATATATATATATATAAATGTGTTTGTATAACTTTAAATTGTGACACCTGCTTTATCTAATTTATGCAGCTACATCCAGATTTATATTAATCAGGGGAAGGCATGTTAACAGATAACAAGGGGCCTCTATATTTTATATTTCTTTCTTTCCTAAAAATGAATTCCAACAAAACAAAAGAGAACAAAAACAAAGAAATGTAACCGAGGGGATTCTCATTCGGACTCAGGCAGGATCTCATTGTAATTACTTTGTATAAACTCATTACAGTGATATGAATATCCATTAACAATGTTAGCAGAATATAGTGACTTGAACAGCGCTTACATTCACACACAGAGCTCATGGGACATGCCACTAAAGTCCGCACAAACAGACGTATTAAAAAATGTACCTGATGTATTGATATTCTGTACAAAACAAAACTGAAACTAGACAAGATTACTAGCTCCTGTGTAAGATCGAACGCAGGCTTCTGTCATGGTCCTAGCAGAAACCCTTTGAAAGCCAAGGGTCTAAACCCAAGTGTGGGTCGAAATATAAAGCAGATAGTAAAGGAGGGAGAATCAACAGGAAGTAGAATAACAGGCAAACAAGTCAAACAGGGGAATCCGGAGTTCGTAGCCATATAGCAGGCAAAGTTTTGGAGATCAGATAATCAGGACAGAGAAGGAGATCCAAGAATCTAAAACAGTCACAGAATACAGGTCTAGGAATTGTCAGGCCAGTATACCGAAAACAAGGCTCAGAAATGTTACTCTGGAGCAAACAAAACTTCACAAGGAGCTGAGGGACCAATGGGGTATACATAATGCTATTTATTTATTTTAATTTGCTTTACTTTTTGCAACGTGGGAACCATCTCCAGTAACTGTCTTTACATTTTTATCCCAGCTGGAAACTATAATTACTGTAAGAACATGAAGTAAGAAATAATACAACACTGTTCACTTAAGAACATAAGAACATAAGAAAATGTACAAACAAGAGGAGGCCATTTGCCCCATCGTGTTCGTTTGGTGTCCATTTATAAGTAAGTGATCCAAGGATCCTATCTAGTCTATTTTTGAATGTTCGCACATTTTCAGATTCAAACACATCGCTGGGGAGTTTGTTCCAGATTGTGACATCTCTCTGTGAAAAGATAAGAAAACTTGATAAGAATGACTTATCTGCCACAGGAAAGACAAATCTGGTGATTTTGTAGTTTTTCTGCTTTCCAAGTTATCATTTAGAGATATCTTCAATTGGATTTCAAGATATCTTTAAATATTTAAAGATATCTGTAAATGTTGTAAGAAATGGAACCTGCTGTACAATATACTGGAACTAAGACAATTCAGGTTAAATGTGTTTTTTACCTGGATTTGGTTCACAGAAAAATCACTAGGGATGAAAACAAAGAAAATAATAAAAATAATATTATTATTATTATTATTATTAATAATAATAATAATAATAATAATGTTTGGATAGACATGCTATCTTCATCATAATATATCACTTTTTGAACGATTGATCACCTGTACAACTTCCATATAATTAGAATAACTGTAAGCGCAAAACAAAACCAGTCCAGAAAACACAGAAACAGTGGATTTCATGTCTTATACGTGTCTGAAGTCTCCATCGGCGTCTTGCTCTGGTTTCAGTGGAAACTGGGTCCTGATCGCCATTGGTTTAAACTCAACAAAACAAACACTGGCGCCGGCGACTCAATCCCAAAAAACACACGTCAGCAACAAGTCTTTAATCCTTGTCTGTCTGAAATCACTTAATTTAGTTCTTAACGCTCAGGAAAACATTTTACATAACTAACATAAAGCAAAAAGGAGTCCATTATTCGCAACATTTACCCAAATCTGCATCTTCCCGATCGACTTATTCAAATCTTCTCCCGCTCCCTCTGACGCATCTCTCTCGCTCCTCCAATCAGCTCAGAGTATCAAGGGTTTCAAACTTGATTGACAGCAGAGCATATCACGTCAGCTCGGAGCCTGTACGGCTCGAACTTATTATAGATGAATAGATGGATAAATGGATAGATCACTAGAGGTCATATATTAGGAATAGATTTTTTTTTTATTAATGTAAAAAATATTTGTGCAACACACATACAGAAGCAAAAAAAAAAAATGGCACCCTTCATTTTTAAAAGCATTATTCACTAACTTAGTTTAAAATGTATTTCATTATTTCAAATTGAGCCGCAGTGAAGATTCCAGTTGATTGAACTGAGGTAGGACAGATACAGGACTGTAGAGTTACAGATATTGGCAACCCTTGTCTAAAGTCCAGCTGAGCCCAGCCTAACCAGCTACTACCCACTTGGGCCCCAACTTTGTCCTGTCAAATTAGACAATGGCTAGTAGACAATACATACCTCCAATAACTGAGTTTGAGATTCGGGCATTTCACCACAATACAATGTTAAATATGTTTTATTGAAATTGGAAATAAAATATTTTGTGAAGTTACTAAAAGTTGTAAATATATTCTTAATTGCATTTTAGATATAATTTAGGACAATGTATTTTGAACTAAATATATTTTACATTATATTGCATGATATGTCCACATATTTTTATAATATATTGCAATATATTTCCTTTCCTAATGGGTTCTAATTTCGGAATGTATCTGTATCTGATTTTCAGCAAGACGTATCATAATAATCCCCAAGGGAGTATATTCAAGCTTCCTCCCTGCAGTGCAGCGATCTTCTGAGAAAGCTGGTGCAAATGTACATTGATGTGTTGTGTGAAAGTGTTAGAGAAGTTTGAATAGACACTGCCAAAACTCATTAAGGTGAAGGGAATCAATAGCAAGGAGCAGAGAGGGGTGTGCTTGTGTTCATTATGCTGCAGGATGTCTGCAATGAGGAGCAGGAGAATGTAGATCACCATCCAATTCACCAAGAAAAGACCTGCTGCATAGCCACTCTTCTGATAAAAAAGTTGACTTTTCTCAGGATTTGTAGGTGGACAGGTGGGTGGGCCTGCGAAGAAGAGGAGAACATTGAGCTTCTATCCAAGTGGGACCAAAGGCCAGTCAATGATTAACCAGTTGTAATTAACCAGTCTCCTTCTTGCTCTGTCATCCAGTTTTGAGGGACATTCTGATCTAGGCAGGGTCTTGGTGGTGCCATAAACCTTCCAATTTTTAATAATCATCTTGGCCATGCTCCAAGAGAGATATTCAAGGCCTTTGATCTTTTTTTAATTATTATTTTGAAAAGTTGTTTTGAAAGCTCCTTGGAGTCTTTGCAGTGAAATGCACTACCCAGCAGAGGAGACCTACAGGAACCACTGAATGTATCCTAAACTCATGTGAATCACTACAGTGTAGCACAGGTGGAGGCCATTTAACTTAAACCCCATTCACACTGAAACAATTGCCGGCAAGGTCTGTGTTAATGGGTGATTGCCGACAAATCGTTGCCGGCAATTTTCCGGCAAGGGTCCTAGTCTAATTGTTGTCTGTCCTACTCTAACATGTCTGTGTGAATGGGGCACGAAAATGATTGCCGGCAAATTCAGCATCAAGTCCTTGTGTGTGGACGCAGTGCGTCAGCTAACGGCCGCAACCAATCAGAATAGGGGCGCATTTTTGCGACCACAACATGACTAGGTTAAGCCACCGCTGAACAAGAACTTGTGACCGTAACGAGAAACGCACCGGGTTGTTAGAAATGGCGGAGGTTGAAAATAATATAGTTGCAGCAAGTCTGAGTGTCATTGATGTACCAACAGGTTGGCGTATGTAATGCTAACTATTGTCACACGTCAGAAGTTATGTACCAATAAATAATACAGAATATATTATCTGTATACAGGCAAACGTGTCACCCCCTCACTGGGTTCGTTAGCTTTGAAACAATGTATCAGTCAGAGCTCGCCCTTCAATGTCTTGTGTAAAAACTGCTCAGCTCGTTACTCGGGGTCGTATTCGTGATTCACTTCTGTGTTTTCTCAGGACTCAGATCATATTGCAATAATCAAGTGAGCTCGGTTCCTCTTGTATTAATAAAACACCGGATTTGCCTGCAATTTGCTGCAATTTTCCAGCATTTCAGTGTGAATGGGGCTTTAGTGTGTGATTTTGAAGATGATTGCGTACACCTGAGCTGATTTAGGATTGCTATTACAAGGGGGATGGACAATTATCCAACCAAACTATTTCAGCTTTTAGTTTTAATAAAGTTTCTAAACATTTCTAGACTAATTTTCTAATTTGGAAGTTGTGGGTTAAGTTGTGTAGATAAATAAATACATAAATATTTCTAGGTTTAGACTTTCTATATGTTTTCAATAGAAATGGGTATACATAAAATAACAAATTTTTTCACCCTTTTTGAATGTGAAAAGACATTAATCAGTCACTGTATGATCTTTGACAGTGAATAATGCCCAGAAATATAAAAACACATCCTTACACAGTAGAAAATATGATTATCAGCCATATGTAAAATACAAATTTAAAATAAACAGAGTCATTGCATTTTGAGTGATTTAAATTTGTGACGTAGAAATTAAATGACTGACAAACTCATGTACAATATAAATTAAACAGTCAGATTGCTTGTTCGTTCATACAAACTGTACTGTAGGTGGTCAAGTAACAGAAGTGGTGTTATGAGACAAACTAGTCTTTTCTTCTCTTGTCTTCCCCTTTTTTGTATCTCCGACATTAAACTGCAGTTCATCATTTTCCCCATAAATCATTGTGTGGACATTAATCTTCTTTGACATTAAGATCCAGCAGTCTTTGGACCGACGCTACCCTCTCCACTGTAGTGTGACAAGATTTTTTTTTTTTTTAATGTGAAAGTACATTTATACACAAACAATTGTTGTATTCTGTGCACTGAAGCAGCTAAAGCAGGAAAATTACTGCTTTAAAAAGCATCGCCGTCAAGAATAGATATAAACAAAATGCTGATGCCAAACTACACATAATTAAAGCAGATACTGTTACTTAGCCAAAAAATAATACAAAAAAAATGAATTAAAAAGTAGACCAGTAGACCATAAAACACTGCAACACACATACAGAAGCAAAAAATAATAATGAACAGCTATAACATCTGAAACAGCATCTCATACTTGATCCTACACTTCCAGAAACATTGAAACCACTCAACAATAAGAGCACCATTTAACATAGACTTGAATCAGTTTTTGGGGAGTGCCTATGCTCTGGGCCGAGCATCCACATGTAATTTAATGGTTTACACCTGAAAAACATGATGTACTTGGGGTAGGGGTTTTCTAGCTTGTAAGTTCAGGCACTTCTAGTGACTTACGCAGCTGTAACTTCTGTATTCACAGCTTGCCCTATGAGCAGCCACACTCCTGCAGAGAATGCATAGCTTTAGTATGTTTAGTTGGGTATGAGCATTTTTAAAGTGGGAAGCCCCCGCTGTTTCTCTGAATGGTAACTAAATACATGGTGGTTTCCAAAGGTTTTGTTTTCTTTCACACCCCTGCATTATGTGTTGTTTTGATATTTATTACTGAAAACGGTCACTTAACACAATAACACAATGCATCTGCGATGGTTCTCTTGAAAATGTCACTCCCTTTGTCCTCAATTTTCAGAAGCAGTTGCATATCAACCTTGATTGAATACAGGATGAGGCTAACATAGAAAAGCAACTTGAGACCCAGTCAACACCAAAAACAGCAAAGCCATGGATCAGAGACAGATACTTTTCTGTAGTCATGATTTGCTTTATCTGAAGGTATCCGATTTTGGCTTTCTGCTCGGAGAAATGTGCAATGCTTTATCACTTCCAGCATTAACAAAGGCACAATGCAGCAAATTTTAGGAGAGGGTTCTTTGTGATAGGTTTAGACGGGCTGACAAGATGTGGCTTGGGGAAGGGGTTTGCATAGCCCTGACACAGGGAGTGGGTGAGCAGAAAAAGAACAAAGCAGGGGTAACGCAAAAGCAAGCAGACAGAAAGAGGACGACTACCATCCCTTAAGAAAAGACTGTCACTATAGAGTTGACCTACATTATAATTATGCAATACACAGTTTCATGTGGACTGACTGTGGGCCTCACAGTGAGCACCGTGCTGTGTGTGTGAGTACAGCGCACTGTTTTTGTTAGATACAGCATAAAATAAATATGTTTAAAGAACAATCATGTGTTGCAAGAAATGAATTTGTTTGTTTCTACTTTATTATTCATATCAGCCAGACTTTACAATTTAGCTAGTCTGAGCTTCTTATGTAAATTATAGTAGTACACAGAAACCTACAATATTTTATGTTTAATGCTGTTTTCTTATAACCCCCCCCATCTATAAAAGATACATTATTCCATGTACAGACTCTGCTATTAACCAATTCTTCTTTCTTCATGTATATTAGGTAATTCCTTCTGTCATTGACATATCAAGAACATGACATGAATTGAAACCCTCCAATGACTGCAATCCCAAGTTTGGAATTTGCTTTGATGTCCTGCTTTTGGATGAAAAATAAAAGTTTCCCTGTAAATAACAAGAGGACCTGTTATAACATGCTTTACAGGTGATTTCAAAATCACACCATGCTGTCAGAGATAGCCCGTGGAGCTAATAAAATGTATTAGTGAGCCGCACAGTGTTTGTAAAGGAGGTGTCCGCTCACTCTTATCTAATGCCTCTTGAAGCATCCAGTTCATGTTACTAAATATAAAGGGTTGCCATGAGTCAACTCTCTTTAAATGTTAATGAGCTATCTTGTCACACTGAAGAAAACAGACAAATACAAACAAAGACAGCTGGGAGAAATAAAGCAGGGAGGTGGGCATCCCATTTTCTGTGTTATCATACCCTTTGGAGCTTTCTTAATAAAGACAATGTGAGGTTATATAGGGCACAGGCCTGTACTGAAGCGCCACACTGTAGCTCATTTTCTCATATTCCACTCATTCTCAGATAACTAAATAGCCCACTAAAGAGACTCATGTCCCACATTAAAACAATTCAGGTTTTGTTAAGACAGGAAGAAAAAGTGCAATGCTGTATCTGCTCCTCCCTCTCACTGAGTGCCAGGACACTACACCTAATCCTGTGTCTTATAATCTGTATTTCTTTCATAAACTTCCAAAAGGAGGGCTTCCTGGAACCAGACTGACATGTCTGGAAATGCCCCCAGCATATCTGTGGAGGTGAGACCCAGGACCCATTGATCATGGCAGTCCACCTGCTGCTGTTCTACACACATGGGAGAATGACAGACATATACAGACAGTACTTGGCCCACATGTGCAGCCCTTACTCACAGAATACATCTCTCTACAGCCTCTATCACACTTGTTTAGGTTAAGCAAATAAAAAGGAAACAATTGATTTGTTGATTGATAGATTTTATTATTATTGGTACCCACAAATTCATGATAAGATTTTGTAGTGAAGTGACAGATAATAAAATACAGTTTTAAAAATGTGACTACTGCTACACTAACATCTTGACATACAGTGAGGGAAAAAAGTATTTGATCCCCTGCTGATTTTGTATGTTTTCCCACTGACAAAGAAATGATCAGTCTATAATTTTAATGGTAGGTGTATTTTAACAGTGAGAGACAGAATAACAACAAAATACAGAAAATAGCATTTCAAAAAAGTTATAAATTGATTGACAAATTGATAAATTGTATTAGTGACAGTTTACAACTCCTTTGTGTTCTTATTAGTGAAGGAAACAAGTGTAAATGGTTGGTGTTTTATGTATAGACCACAAAGGTTGGTTGGGATTGTTAGTAAGCACAGCAATGGTACTTTTGGGTGACTTGGCCATCAAGGGATGAGAGCAAACCATCAACAGGACAATAAAGCAGCTGGAGTTTCACAGCTCAGTGTTTCAGTGAAGCACTGCAAATGCACTGAACAGGACTGGATTACCACAGCTGGTAGTAATACCCTGTCCCACAACCAGATCAATTATTTATAATGGTGGATGGTGTGTACAGAGGATTCATACCAAAGGGAATTACCAACACTAGGGTACTATTAGAGCTTTTATCTCTAAATCTGTTGATTTTTGTCTATTATTTTCTTTCTATTCTTTCTATTCTTTCTTTCTTTCTTTATTTCTGCTGTAGAACTCATGTGTTTTGCTTCAATGAAAAATCAATACATTGGCAAAATCTCCAAAATGGGATTTGCTTGGGTCACGTTGGTTCGACAGGGTTCTATTAAAGACATTTGTGGTTAACATACCAAGCTTTCAATGTGTGGAAGACTGAATTATTTTAAAATAATAAAAATGACTCATATCCTGATCTGTTTCCTAGGACTATTTTACACAACTCTAATGCTTTGCTAATCGCACCAGTATTTACGTTAATGTCAGTTTTAGTGTTTGCAATATTGTGTGTCATCTGATAATTGGTAGTTGAATAAGCAGTAATTACTCCACATTTCCATTTAATGCAAAAAAAATATCAACAAAACAATGATATCTGGGGGCTGTTCACAGCTTAAATTACCAATGACCCGGCCTTCCTGTGTTTATCTAAAAATGAGGTATTCAGAGCCAGGGGGCCACTGGAGTCATGAGTGAGTCAAGCAGAAATTGAAAGAGGGTTTGAAGTTCACAGGCACATCATAAGGTCCTTGTGAATTCAATATCCGCAAACGAATGTTCACAATTGGCCATGTACTGCTGATATTAGTACACAGCTTTATTATGGGATGTCTGTCAAAGGCAAAAGTCCCTGGAAGGCAGGAGCTGCTTCTGAGATTAATTTATAGAAAAACACACACACACACACACACAGCATGTGATTGTGAAAGCCACAGTGAAAAAAACATGTGCCATTCACAGCCTAGAGAACGGGAAATCAAGTATCTCTCCCTCCAATGAAGTCCTATACAAGTCTTTGATAACTATATAACTGAATTAATTTTGTATTTGATCAAACAATTAACGAGTCGGTTGTGCCAAAGCCTTTCACGGCAATAGATCTGAAGAGCCGGCATTATGTGTATTTTAGTGTATGCTCTATATCTCTTACATACAGGAATGCCTCCTCTATGGGCTAAGGGCAGGGGAAGAATAACACTCCACACAAATTGTTGTTTTAGGCAGAAGGTTGGGTGGGAGCGTACAGGGAAAGATAGATGACTCTGCAATGTTTAAAGGATGATTTGGTTTCAGTACAATGGACAGCGCCAGCTTCAATGTTTGTAAGCAACCTGCATGTCTGATGCACCTGTCTGCATAAAGACCTTGCAAAAGCATATAAAGAAGGGTAAGGTGTAAGGCAGCACGAGCCGCCAGAACAGCTTCAATGCCCTTGGCACAGATTCTACGAGTCTCTGACTCTACTGGAGGGATGAACACCATTCTTCCAAAAGATATTCCCTCATTTGGGGTTTTGATGATGGTGGTGGAGAGCGCTGTCTAACACGTCGGTCCAAAATCTGCCATAGGTGCTCAATTGGGTTGAGATCTGGTGACTGCGAAGGTCATAACATATGGTTCACATCATTTTCATACTCATCACACCATTCAGTGAGCCCTTGTGCCCTGTGGATGGGGGCATTGTCATCTTGGGACGACTCCCATCAGGATAGAAATGTTTCACCACAGGATAAATGTGATCCCTAAGAATAATGTTGTAATGATTTGCAGTGACTGTTCCATCTAAGGGGACAAGTGGACCCAAACCATGCCAGGAAAATGCCCCCCACAGCATAACAGAGCCTCCGGACCCCCTCACTGTAGGGGTCCAGCAGTCAGGCCTGTACTGTTCTCTTGGTGTCACCACACATGCACTTGCCCACTTGTTGAGAAGACTAGCCAGTTGAGCGTCTGTGTGACCTGCCATTCATGCGCGAATAATGACCCCTCTTTCACTTAGATCCTTTCCTCTTGCCATCTTGATCCAAAATCAGCATTTGTATACATGCCACAGAGCATGACAGGATGTTAATTGCTTAATTGTATCATGCAGTACACCTGTTTGGAGGCATCTGCATTCATTATGTTCCTCCACTCATTTATTCAGGTTTTTCCTTTAATTTGTCTCCTGTCTGTATATTATATATAATAGACATTTTCCCTGTTTAATTAATTTTTTTCCCCATTTTATTATTGATTTAAGATGCTGATGGTAATCGAATGTAATACACAATCATCCATGTACTTATATATAATTTACTCCATGTGTAAATGTTATATGCTTACAAATTGTCAGTTCCTCAATTGTTCCTCAATTTGTGAAGAAGCTCTCTGTGCATAATCTCTCATCCCAAGATGATAATGACCCCAAGCACACATTCATTTTTATTTCTAATATGTGTCGTGCAAAATAATACTTTCTGTCACGTAGAATGATTTCACAACAACAACACGTCACCAGATCATCACTTCATGTGACACTGACGATGTGACGGAGCTGGGAGCCTCAGAGATGCAGGAGTGATGTCAATGCAATGGGAAGGCTGAGGTTCAGATTGATGCTGCAATAGTCCCATTTACATTACACTGCAGAGAGGAGTCTGGCACAGGGATTGGGAGACTTTTTTTTGTACTTAAGCAGAGACAACATTTCCAAGCATGTATCTTCCCATATTATGTTTCCAGTTTCTGTATATTTTGTGTTTAGAGCCATACGTGAACACTGTAGTATGCATTGATCAAATTGTTTTCTCTTCAAAGAAAGGGGTAGATTTGTATTCCATTCCATTTTTACTCTTCTTTCCATTTATTCCATAATATTTCCATCTGAGTTGATTTGCTGTCCAAGGTATACATACCTTTTGACTTTTCATAGTTTTAACAAAGTTGTTATTCATGTTGAGTTTGAGTCGTTTTCTTTCTTTCATCTGAATGTTCTTGACTTTGAAGCTACAGGTCTTCAGGTGTTTTTGCAAAGAGAAGAAGAGAAAATTTGAAAAGAGAAGTAGAGAAATAAAATACAGTTAAGAACCCAAATCAAAAGTTAATTACATTTAGCTATGCAAACCAGTAAGGGGATGTATTTCTAAAGATGAAAGACAGTTTAACAAAAACTTAATTAAAGAAACCATTTAATAGATTAGGAACATCAAAAATACAAAAGAACATCTAATAGGAAAGAATCGAATCCTGGCCCTGACAAACTATGATGACACAATAATCAAGAGAGAGGAAGAAAAGAAACCCATGCAGTAGTGATGGCAGCAGTGAAGAAGAAGAACGGGTCTCACAGAACACAAGTGAAGTACCAGATGTGACTCCAGAAGAAGAAGCTTACGCCATAAAAATATGAAACATTGAACGAAAAAAAACGGATTCTTGTGTGTTGCAAACATTCTCACAAAGTGTCTCAGAATTTAACAAATCCCAGATTAATGAAAACAACGCAACTGTCATCCTCTTTTAGTAGAAAGAATACACAGATCTGAAGAACTATAAACCCTCTAGTCTACTTCCCAATTTATATACATTTAATATGAACATAATTTTGTATTTAGAGTCTGTTCTGTATGTCTGGGTTATTATTGAGAATTTAGCATCCTGTCATCATTTTCAGCATGAGTACATTCCTACCTGTACTGTCTTTCATCCCATGACTGACAGATGCAATATTTATGTGCTTTCACACTCCAGGAACAGTACCAAATTATTTGCTCTCTTTTTTTTTCAATTAATCTCTTTTGCCTTCAGCAAGCAGAAACATTTTAATTGGCTTTATGTAAGTTCTGTCTTTTTTATGCTGCTGAAAGACATACAAAAATGAAAGGTGAAGCACGGAAATAGAATTCTGAATCTACCATTGCCACATATATCGGAGAATGTGATTGCATACTCCTATACAGATTCTTAGATGTGTAAAATAATGTTATTTAAAGGAGAAATGCTCGTATTTCACAATGGACATTGGTTATTTCTTGACTTGAATTTCTGAAATAGAAATACAGTGTTTTAATAAAGGCAACAGTATGTGTAATTCACCTTCCTTTTGTTAAAAATACTACAATATTGTCAGTAATTTCTCCCCTGAATCCTCACCCACTCCTCACTTTTTGATACTCTTCAGCAGAATTTGATTATTCCTCGAACTTCAAAAACCATTCGTATCATAACTGCCCTGACCTATTTTTATGGACAAACAGATAAATGCACAAGCTCTTGATAACAGCATTGCCAGCTGAAGTCTCACCTCATTGATGAAATTATCTCTCTCCCTTCAAGACACTCAGGCCATGCAACCATTTTCACACGGTCTTTGTTATAAAAGGCTGATTTTGCTGTATTATATTTTAGTGTTTGTTTGGTGTGTTCTTATTATTTGTATTATTAGTGAGTAAGTTAGTGTTTGGTAGAACGGGGACATGTAAAATTAACAGTGAGTTCTTCATTAGGAAACTGATAAACAGCAACTGGCTGCTAACTTCTAATCCTCAGTCCTGCTGTCCTGCAGGAATACAGATGCAAACACACGGCCTGAAGACAGATGCTCCAGAATATGAAATAGGTTGTCTCGTCTGAGTAAATTTATTTTAGGTTTAAACGTCACCACCGAACATCGATTCCGCTTTCAAAGATATTTTATTCAGCTGTGTTCTGTTTATCCTCAGGTATTTGAAGTTCCATTTGTGTAATCACTGCATTTCGTTTGTTTCTCTTCTTTAAAGAATAATATTTTACCCCTGTGTTACACAAAGCTTAATATCTCAGAAAATGCCATGTTTAAAAACGATCTAATATCACTATATAATGTATTAATGTTATATTTTATCATCTGCAAATGCAAACAAGATTTATTATTTATTAATCTGTTTAATATTGTATTTTATGACCCTTGATTCACGTTTTAAATGACTGTGAGTTGTCTAAGCTTGTGCTCCAGTGAGGGAGATATATCATTTCACACAGTGCGTTCTAACAGACATGAAACAAATAGTTTCACTTCTCAAATTGAAAAGTATAAAAAGTGGGAATGGGGAAGAAATTCTGTACTGAAGGCCGGAGCAATAATAAAATCACTTCAGGAGACTGTGAGAACTCTGCCCCTTGCGAGAAGGAGCTCGGAGATTGAAAAGATCTGTGTATAAACCTTGACACCAAGAAAGAACAAGGAGCTCATTGTATGATTGATATTGAAATGTAGAGCTTTCATATGTCTGTTGATTAAAATCACGGAGGAGGAAGATAAGGGATATTTAGGAATGTAATTGAGCATGAAGCCTGTAGTGCCAAACAGTGAATGCAAAGAGAGAGGTCATGATGTTATGCTTATTACCACCTTGAAAGCAGATAAGATACAGCTGGCACTGAGCAAGCCTAGGTCTAGGTACCATCGTTTCCAGAGATTTTATTGTCAGTCGGGGATATCTGTGATGGCACAAAATCAGGGAACTGTGCGGTAAGAAGCGGTGGCATGGGAACACATCTTTACAGCAAGGCATTTCCAAATGGTTCAGATAGGAACAGAAGCAGGGAATGATCCGGGAGGGGGGAAATGGCTTATTCATCAGGTGAGCCATCCAGACAATTAAAGTGTTTCTGTAAATGCAAGAATGGGTCTGCAAGGTTGCACTATAGGGTTTGTCACAATCAGGACCTTTTCACCCATACTATGCTTAATGTAACTGAAAAATTATTAAAGGAACCTGCTGGAACATTGTGCAATATGGTGTCTGAAACAAATAATAATAATAATAATAATAATAATAATAATAATAATATGAAATAAATGGAAGGAAAATGTTTTTTATTGCAACATTAATAGACTGCGGACAAGCTTTGGTAAAATATGTTACCATTAGTCCATTGTCAACCAAAACCTTGATAAATGGAAGCAAAGGGTTGTCACAGTTGCTCTCTAATAAGCTCCTTGTGATGAATATTAAGTGTAGAAAAAACCCACCTCAAACAGTCAACTTTCTTAGTTCCCTAAAATAATAATATTAATAATCTTAAAATCCTTGTGTGTTTTACTGGTGCTTTGTTTTACAGAGAGTCTGCAGCCCGCCGTGCTTAGTGTTGGATTTTAATGAGAGGTTCTAATGGCATTATTTCACCTCAGATCAACCCTAGGAATCTGCAATTTTCATAATGTTCTGTTTTTAGAGGGGTATACAATCTCAAGCTTCCCCTCCATCCCTTAGTTGAGTTATACAACCAGTCTGCCTCGCAGGCCAGAGAGATGTCAGCAGTAGTAACTTACTATAATCTCTGTAAGTTATCTGTTGCTGACACATGAGGTACAGCAATTTTTTGTTATGCAAATGATCCATTATGCTTTAAAAAAGGAAAAAAAGTCATATATAATTATAAGATGAAAAATGTGAGATCTCTGGTCAAATTTATTAAAATTCCACCGTTTAGCCTGGCAATTCTTTGCAATTTACCCAGCCAGGACAATCAATCCTTAATTATTCCCTTCCTTAGTTTGTCAGGGAGACATCTGAATTGTAGATAAAATATGCTAATCGTATTCTGGAAATGATTAGACTCCAACGTCAACATTGATCTTCGGTGACCTGTGAAAAGACTTAAAATAAAATAAAAAAGAAAGAACAACGGCAAATTCATCACAGAGGAAGAAAACAATGACCATATGGTTCTGTTGGGATGCGAGGACGTGTCGCCGCTCCCGAGGCTAGGAGGGGCGACATTTTAGTGCCGGATGAACATCATTTGAATTCCACAGCCTGTATGCTCAGACCACACCAGGGCACAGTTTCTACACCTGCTTTGCATGAAGGTGTGCACACTGCCTTCCCCTCTCCTCACTAGATGGCAGTGTGATGCTAATTTGCTCCTTCTCACAGTTAAGAAAAGCAGTTTCAGCCCTTCCTTTGAAAAGAAGCACAGGTCCTGTTCTGGTCTTGTTGGTTTTGCATCAGTGATTTCAATGATAATTTCATTTTGAATAAAACAAGAGCAATGTTTTTTGTGTCGTGTGTACTTATCGGATCTTCAGATCTCTTCAGAGAGGCCTCAGCGACGGTGCATACGTGTCTCCACTCCAGGATCCAATACCACCTCGAAGCTACACCCCCTCGTAGGGTTCTTGACTCTCTGACCCTGTGAAAATAAAACCCCTCTCATTTTGAACCGTTTCAGATGGACAGTTTCAACCTCAGTGTTTCAATTGTTTGTTTGTTTTTCTACATTATTAATATTATTATTATTATTATTATTATTATTATTATTATTATTATTATCATCATTGTATCGATATGTGACTTATATAAGATGGAGGGACTGTATATTGTGTGTGCGTCTGTCAGTTCTGTGTGTTGGGAATTATTGTAGCTTCTAGGGTCGAAGGTTAGCCCCACGCGGGGACCTGTGATTGGCAGGAGCTGGTCAATGGGGCAAGGAGTTACATAAGGGTTCCCCGGTTTCTGCAGGGGAAGTTTGGGGGAGTTTGGAGTTCACTGTTGCTCCTGTAAAGATGTCTGAGAATAAACCTGTTGCATTAACCCCGACTCACCCTCTCTTACTATTTGTCATTTTTGTAACCAGTGAATCCAGCTAGCTAGCACAAATGCTACATTATTATTAATCATTAATAATCATAATAATAATTAAAATAATCAAAGACATTACAAAAAAGCACACTTTAATTACATCAGGGGTCACTGTAGGGACCCTTTCAATTAATCAAAAAAAAAAATTTCTATTAAAATATTGTATTATTAGATTTTTGGCGTATGTCTTATCCAAACCTACAATATGCCCTCTGCTTAAAAGCTGTTGTTTGCTGTGAAACAAACCAGCTGTGGCTGTGGATACCTTTAGCCCTCTGGTCACATGTTGGGCTGCAGTGACCTGCCCAGTTTTTCATATCACAGTCATGATTTCTGAGAGCTGGCCTCCGGTGCAGAGGGTTAGTCGTGGGGAGCATCTCTCTTTATGAAAGTATTTGATTTACTTTTCCATCCCCAGGAGAACTGACTGATACTGGCCTCCAATGATACAAAACAACTGCAGTGCAAATTCCTCTGGCGTGCTGAGAATCAGAATTGAGTGCCAGGTTTAGTTACACTGCAGTTAACAGCATTGTAATTATAGAGCAATCCAAGGCTGCAGCAATTATATATATATATATATATATATATATATATATATATAATAATGCCTGTGTGTGTGTGTGTGTGTGTGCATGCGTGCGTGCGTGCGTGCGTGCATGTGTGTGTGTGTGTGCAGATGAGAGAAAGCAGTGAGAGAGAGGTTTAGGAAGATTTAGTTCCCTACTAGTTAAGGTAAATAACTTGTCTAATTGGCACAGTTTCATTTTCACACTTTGGGAGGAAAGGTAAGAACAACGAAAGAGCACGAGTGTAAAGTCTGTTAAATAAAGCTCGGATGGAGAACGAATTGGTGTCATTTCTTGTTGTTTTGCTTCTCCATCATATTTTGGAACCTTGCCCTTGCTCAAAGGACAATACTGTGAGCCAAACTAAGTACAGCCCTCCATCATGTCAATGCCTTGGTTACATAACCCCTCTTAAATAATTAATACATCATCTGGAAAGCAAACATAATCAGTTCTAGTAGGCGATATTCAATCCAATCAGGAGAGAATAGAAAAGTTAATAAGGTAGCCGTATTTAAAAGCACCGATATTAATTACAGGAACCTCTGATCTGCTTTTGCTTATTATGACATAATGATTAGGCCCATTGCCTTTCCATTGCAATGAGTTTCATTGAGACATGTTTCTTTGATAGCCTATCACTTGAGTTACAGAAGTGGGCACTCAAGTACCCTGAGCCAGATCTGTCAAGGACTTCTGACAAAGCTTTAACTCTCTGGCTCCGACTGTTGAAGTCAACCCTTCATTACTGTCGATTAGGGGGCTCAACTCACTGTTTGCATGCACTTGATTCAAAACTACATATCTAGAACGCAAATGCGGAATATGGGGAATTTAGAATGCAGTTTCCTAAACCTCCCCCTGAATTGATTCGGTCCCGTTGCTCTTGGACAAAGACACAAGTTCACTGAGTGCTGGAGAATGTGTTCAAAACTGTATTTCATAAGGGGGACAAAAGTATGAGTACAATGAAATAAAGACTGTAAACCGTTGTGTTTTATGTCATTTTTGTATGTATATATTTGGGAAACCTTTCCAAATTGTTCAAAATATACCTGTAACTTAAACCTGCAATGGAACTGTTTTCATATGCATGTAGTCATCTCACTTTTTAAACGGTAATTGAGTTTTTGCTAATGAAATCAGAGGCTTGAGCATGTCCCATTGTCCCCTAGTGGTGTCTTATTTTTTTCAATTTTACAAATTGAACAAGTGCTGCTTTGTATCTCATTACTTGTGTTGACTGATGAGCTTGACTGCTTAAGTTCAGCTAGGAGGTATGGCATCATTCATCCCCGTAACAGCATTGATCATCACTCACGACTAAGAGAGAGAGAGAAAGAGGGAGAAAAACACTACAGAGTAAATCAATCCCCGGGTTCAGACTAATGGAGGCCCAATGGAGGATGGGGTCAGGCTTCTGAAGTTAACATTTATAAACATTTCGGTGGTGAAGAACTTTAGTCACAGATTGCAATGCATTGTAAAAAACAACAAAAAAACTACAAATGAACCCTCAGATGAATGGGCTGCCAGGACAGATGATTCCTTCAGGAGAAATCCCTGCGCATTGCGAATAATATACAAGATTACAATGAAATCCCTCAGTTCAAAGCCCATACACAGCTCTCCAGGTTGGAAAATAAGGAGTATATCCATCAGATGGAAATCATGTTTGATTTTCAGTCAAGAAGGGCTCAAACTTTAAAATACTACTACTACTACTACTAATAATAATAATAATAATAATAATAAAAGTAAATAAACTCCACTGGAAGCCACTGAGCCTCTTCCTATTCCTACAACACCATTGGAAATAAACAGGAAGGACAGTCTGTACTAATTCCTGCCACAGAAGGACGGCCCGGCTTTGAGAGATGCTTTATGTATTGACGCTGTTGACCTTCTCCACTCTGCCCCATGATTCACTGTGTTATATTCAGATATTCAGATATATCATTTGATGTCTTCTGAACGTGCAGTATGCTCATACGTGTGAACTATAGACATTATTAATATTTTTTTCTCTCCTTTTTTTATTCATAAATTATTCATGTGTTGAGTTGTAAACCACAGTTTGCTCTTCCAAAGTGTTGCTGCATTTGCTGTTTCAAAACCCACATGCCAATACTATTTAAGACATTCCCTTGCTCTCAATACCAGAAAAGAAATCAAATTTGACGTTCTCTGTGTATCAAATATAGATTGTGAAAATGAAGTGATCCATGCTAGTTAAGACACATTTATAGCTCCTAGGCAGCATATTCAATAGATTCTTTCTAGCAAATGGAAACATCTGGGTCCCTAATATTAGCGTCTGCCTTTGGCATTTTGCAGCAAATCCATTTGTTTGACTGCAGGGTAAATTGGCAATGTGATATACATAATTTATTTAATAGATATGGGCAAACATTGCCCCAGTGGCTTTTATAGATAAATCGTAACTAATAAAGAAATCCCAATCCAGGGCAATGATAATACAGCCTGGAGAACCAAGTCAGTAACAGTGATGAGGATGTCAGACGAGGCTTTTGGGAAATGTTACAGTGATGTGAAATAGTTTCCACTGTAGGTCTTTGTGTCAGTAGCCTGTGATGGAGATAGCAACAGCAGTAACCATGTTTCCTCTTCTTTGAATATATTTGCCATGCATGCTTCTCAGACTTCTACAATAAATACATTTAAATAAAGAAATGGAAAGAAAGGAAAATAGATTTACATGTAAATGTGAAGTGTTTTTCTATATTTCAGAACAACTGTAAACCACTAGCTTGTTTATTGCACTACAAATATATCTTGGGCATACACTGACAGCAGGGACATCTTCCAGTAACAAATGCCTCAAATTGAAATGATCAGTGACATAATTATAGTAATTATGTATTTCTTCAACAATACATTTTGCTAAATTTATATGCAGAGCCCAATGTTGTCTAGGACTCTCAGTGGGTTACAACACAGGTAAGAATTAAGAGCTTTGATGAAGATACTGATGGCTCTCAAGATTCGTTTGGAAGAAATCCAAGCTGCTGCTATCAGTGCTGATTAATCAATATGTTGCTATTGGTAAGCATACATCTTTAGTTACCCAATATGTTCTAATCTAAAATGTTCTTTATTATAATATTATATATATATATATATATATATATATATATATATATATATATATATATATATATATATATATATATATATATATATTAGAACAAATAGGCTATGTATATATATCTAAAACACAGATTATAAAACTCTTCTTAGTAAACAAGTAAATACACACAAACCTGCCCTCATTAAGGCTCACCTGCCTGCTAGAGAGAAGGCAACCAATGCTGCTCCACAGACATTGAAAGCCTCATTGTGTAGAAATAGCAAACTGGCTAAAGTGCCATTGGTTTCGGAGGAGGCTGTCTTACATTAGAGGAAATAAAAGCAAATTAAACGCCACTGGAAGCCACTAATCAAGAAATGTGTGAATTCAAATTGCTGTTCCTGCATATCACCCACAAAATTGCCTCTTCCTGTTTTTACAAACACCATTGTGCACAAACAGGAAGGACAGTCTGTACTAATTCCTGCCACAGAAGAACGGCCCGGGCTTTTAGAGATGCTTTATGTATTGATGCTGTTGACCTTCTCCAATCCGCCCCATTATTCACTGTGTTACAGATCGGAGGAGGAGACGGAGAAGAGTTGTTTGTGTGTGGAAAATTAGAAAATGGGGCTTTCAGCTCTGTAGGTGGCTATATATAATGTTGCTGTTCAGACAGAACAGGATTTTGCTATCTAAAAATGTAAGCATATTAAAGGGTCGTGTCCCAAAGACAAATCTGAAGTAAATAGTCATGGCACATTGTGGCACTGTGTTGCACTAACAGCCTAAAAATATGGGCCAATGCATAAGCTGTTATTCTTTGAAAAACAAAATACAAATTGAAGCTGCTTCAGCCTTTTCCTTTAAATATCTATGATGGTAACTTTGTCTTTGATCATAAGCAGCCCAATTGCATAAATCACAGTAGACATGCAAAGAAACGAAACAGTGAGAAATTGTATATTGTCTTTCAATACCAGTATCCATTATAAATTATATTTCACCTCACCTCTAACACACACATGAAAATATTCCACCAATTTAACACTTTTGGGACATCATATTTCCTATCATAAACTTTCTTGCCTGTATGTACTCTTTTCTGACATGAAGAACCACTCTCAAAACAGATCCAACAGTACTCCTGTTCTCTCTAATTGCAATTACAAAACAAAATCAAAGGGATTTCAACATAATTTATTTAGGTACTAATTTTAAAAATGTATAATTTCCTATGCCACTCACCGAAGTATCTGCATCAGAAACGAAGAGGACAGTCATTAATGAAATGTTATGAACAAGAATACAACAACATGACACAGCATTCCAGATAAAGAATTGTCAAGTGTAATTATGTTTAGAAAATTAATTATATATACACATCTGTTCATGTATTCATGTGGAATTATTCTTGCTGTTACAGGGAAGGTACTTGCAATGCTAAAATATAAAATTCGCAAACTGCAAATAACTACGTGTTACTATCCAAACAACAGCTGTCTAATTTTGTTGTTTATGAACCATAACAAAAACAAATAACTGCACAATAATATTAGGATCAGGTAGCATTTAAGTCTAGACTTTTTGTTATAGTGTCTTTCGCAAACCTTTTGTACGTTTTATCATTTAAAGTAACTATTTGCAATAAATGTTATAATGTGTATATTTGGTGACAGTTGTAAGCTGGCCTAGGTAAAAGACAAACATAAGCACGTAGGAGTTCCCTCCATTTTTGGGGAGAGC
The DNA here is from genome assembly GCF_036373705.1 of Amia ocellicauda. Classification (NCBI taxonomy): domain Eukaryota; kingdom Metazoa; phylum Chordata; class Actinopteri; order Amiiformes; family Amiidae; genus Amia; species Amia ocellicauda. The sequence goes on along the minus strand of NC_089867.1, from coordinate 15,288,677 downwards.
TTCATTCTACTAAAATAAATACCCCTTTGTGGATTGTTGTGTGTGAGAATATGCAAAATGCTCAAATGAAGCTTTACACTGCTGAAGATCTGTGCAGCAAAGTTCCTGAGAGGTACTCAGTGATTAGACCTGTGTTCTATAAGGAGTGATTAGACCTGAAACGCACAATCTTACTCCTGGTGGGAAACCAATCTCTTGTATTTACTTTTAACACAACAGGACTGTTATATTCACACATTATTAATTGACGGAAACAGCTAAATAAAAGCATTACACAAGCCTTGTTGTAATTAGCCTTGTGTTATATTTGTATTTACTGACTTCATTTATTTTGTCGAGTAAGGCAAATCTCAGCAGTAATCCCATGAGTTTTTCTTTGTTTATTCTAACAGTTGCTAACTTTCATTTGTGTTAATGAATTACCTCCTATATGCTCAACTCTGCATACAGTACTGGACTACGCATATGCTGGCTGGGAGTAATCACTAGTTGATGTGTGTTTCCAATTATTATTGAGGGAGTTCACTGTCATACATTAATAATCACTGTGTGTAGTAATAGATTATTTCCTAAATAAATAATAACCTATGGGAGAAAATAAGTTGTGGTTCTCTTAGACTATAAACTCCTTAGAGAAGTAAATAAGATTAATACTCTCTTAGGTGGAGCTGTCAGGTTTGGTTATAATTAAGGATTTCTCAAAAGATTTACTGGCTTAAATATGTTTTTTGTTTAGTTTTTTCCCTAAGAGAGTAGAAATCACATAATTAGGATTGACAGTGCTGAAAGATCCTTATCTGACACTCCAGTGTAAACTACAATGCGAACCATTGATAACCACTGCAAAACAAACTACACGCATCATAACTGTAAATATCCCATGCTAAAACACGGTGGTAAGCTTTCATATGGGGATAGTGTACGGGGGATTTCTATGGAAAGAAATGAACACCTATAGCTCAGCCTCTGCAGATATTTTCATATTTGCATGTCAGTCTTATCTGCTGTTGCGGTGTGAAAGTGGTGAGATTATCCGTATTTCTTTTGTGTCAGTCCATTAGGGGTCTTCGGTGACATGTTGATAAAACATTACTTCACACCAGGGGCTGAAGTGATTAAAATTACAACCTGCAGAAGGATTGTTGAGGAAGAAAACATTTCTGAACCACCGATGACAGAGAGTGTCAACAAACCTCCTCCCAGGCAGTGTGTCTTTTCTTTCATTGTGCTCCTAAATGCTCCCTTGTTAGTGTATTTCCCAGATGGCACTGCATTGCAGACACACTTTAGATGTATAAGTATAACATAACTCTTACATATTATGACTATTTATGATGATTATATGTCATTTCTTGGAATGCATTTATTTGTTTTTGTATCTCTTCTTGTTAATCCAAGCATTCGTCTTACCATGCTTCTGTATGTTGTTTAGCATTTCGGTAACACTTTATAATAAGGTGCTGCTTATTAATGTGGTATTAATGATTTATAAAAGTCTAATATATGATCAATATATACTTTATAAAGCCTTAATAAAGCATTATAAACAAGTTATAACTTTATTAGAACATAGGAACATAAGAACATTTACAAATGAGAGGAGGTCATTCGACCCATCATGCTCGTTTGGTGTACATTAATAACTGAGTGATCCAAGGATCCAATCCAGTCTGATTTTAAATTATAAACTAGTTATAACTTAATTATAGCAATACATATAATGAACAGGTAGCTAAAGAGTGTCCCTCTTATAAATAATTTATAATCAAATCATGTAAAATAATGTATTATGAATGTGTCAAAGCAGTAGTGGTTTGCTTTATAACATGTTCATAAATTATTTGAAAGAGGGTCACTTTTTAGCTACCGGTTCATTCCATTCCATTCCATGTATTGCTATGATTAAATTATCTTTCAAGTATGAAGCACTTCCCAAGGGGGAGGGGTTTCTCCGCAATTCTGTAGGAACACGATCCAAATGTTACTCTATCAAAGCTGCCATTGGCCCCTGCACTCGTCACTCTGAACAGGTCCCTTCCCCATTCCTGTTCTATAAAACATGACATCAACACAGGTTCGTCCTCTTTTGCCATTTCACCTGGACTCGAGAACATGAGTCCTCTGTGTCTTGTCTGTGCATTAGACCAATCATTTGTTATTTAACAATTATTTATCAGTTGGTTGGCTTCACGGCTGTGTTGTTCACCACCGTTTACTGTCTGTGTCTCTATTTGTATTTGTATATTTTTTGATAGCTATCAGATTCTGTTCCGTCTGTACACCAGGGCTCTGGTTGCGCTATCGGTTTCAGTTTTGTTACAAATAGAACACTTTTAAAAATAATTGTCATGTCTATATAGTGCCTTATATATTCTGGCTGCTTGCTGTGTTGGTTTTTTGTGCCCTCCTCCACGGAGAGCCTTGGCTTCTCCCAGTGAGAGCGGACTTGTTGTCACAGGTGCAGGGCACGCATTGGCATCTCAATCCACACCTTCACTGCCCGCATGGCGTATTGATGCAGTGCTGGACACACTTTCCCAAGCCCCATTTGAGCCACTGAACTCAGCTGAGCTGAAGCTGGTGTCACTTAAGTTTTTGCTGGCAATCACTTCTGCAAAGTGCATGAGCGAATTACACACCTTGTCCGTACACCCATCCGTTTTGTCAGAGATGGTTCCAGGGTCACGCTACGGCCTAACCTTGCGTTCCTCCAGAAAGTGCTGTCTCCATTTCATGTCAACAGGCCTATTGAGTTGATGGCTTTTCATCCTCCTCCCTTTGCTTCGGAGTAAGAGAGTCGGCTTCACCTGCTCTGCCCTGTGCGGGCCCTCAGGTGATATTTGGAATACACTAAGGACATTCGACCAATTGTCTTATGGAGCGCGGACACAGGGCCAGGCACTTTCAAAGCAGTGCCTCTCACATTGGATTGTGAACACCATTACCATGGCCTACGAGTCCACTGGGACCCCTTCCACCGGACTATGCCTTCCAGTTGAGCACCCACACGAGCTGCTCCTGGACTTGCTGACAGCCTGTCGAAGTGTTCCCAGGGTCTGTCATGTGGCCTACAGGTACGTTGCCTTACAAGGCTGCGCTGTATATAGTTAATTCATTATGCATTGTGTTGCGGTGGTGCATGTGTCAGGCCTGTACCCCGCTCTGCATATATATATAATATGTGTTAAACAGCAGGACTGTGGCTCTGTTCTGAAAATGTGTAGAATGGAGCTCACTGCCACTGTTCCCAGCTGATGGCGCTCGGGTTGTTCTCACTTACGAAATCTAAGGTCGTACGGGAGTCCTGTTCCCGGCAAAAGAGGACGAACCTGTGCTGACGTCATGTTTTATAGAACAGAAAGTGGGAAGGGACCTGATCTGAGTGACGAGCGCAGGGGCCAATGGCAGCTTTGATAGAGTGATGTTTTCATCAGGTTCCTATGGCAGTGCACAGAAACCCCTCCCCCTTGGACAGTGCTTAATTTTTCAGATAACCGGGGCTGCTTCACAACATATAGTTATAACTAAGTTATAAAGCTTTGTTCATGCTTTATAAAGTATATATTAACCATCTATTCAACCTTTATAAATCATCAATAACACTCTAATAAGCAGCACCTTATTATACAGTTTTACCAGTGATTCTGTGTCACATTTGCATTTAATTACCAGATTTTGGAGCCACAGTGAACACTGGTATTGTTCATAGGTCAAATGTTTTCTCTCTGTATATTGTGACACACCGTAGAGCATAGTCCACAATGGAAGATATGTGAGGTGAAATTTGCTACCACCATACACCCAACCTCCCATGGTTACCTGTCTGTAATCAGTCCCAACCTTCTCAATGTACATACCTGGAGACACTTGGCTACAGAGCCCTATATAAAGGAAGCTGAGTTTGTAGTTCATTGCTCAACACTGACAAAGATATGTAGGAGGATGAGAGGAGTGTTTGAAAGAATAAGAGACATTGATATACTGACTAACGATGCCTTTCTTTGAGACCTTGACACCAACTTGCTGACCCTGGAGTGAATACCAACGACCCCCCTTTTCCAGATTACAACGATTAGACAACCATCGACTTGACCTGGCAGCTCTGGACCGTAATGGTCCGACCATGAGCAGGAATGGAAGCACCCAAATTGGGTTAGGTTTTATTTGTGGTATTATTTCCAGTGAAAGGCACCTTTGTTTTACCATTCAGCACTAATCAGATTTCCCCACAGTACCCAGTCCATGTATTATGACCAGATCCCCATGACTACCTAGTCCCACAGCCCAGATCACATAGTGTATGTTATATATATATACACTCACCTAAAGGATTATTAGGAACACCATACTAATACTGTGTTTGACCCCCTTTCGCCTTCAGAACTGCCTTAATTTTACGTGGCATTGATTCAACAAGGTGCTGAAAGCATTCTTTAGAAATGTTGGCCCATATTGATAGGATAGCATCTTGCAATTGATGGAGATTTGTGGGATGCACATCCAGGGCACGAAGCTCCCATTCCACCACATCCCAAAGATGCTCTATTGGGTTGAGATCTGGTGACTGTGGGGGCCAGTTTAGTACAGTGAACTCATTGTCATGTTCAAGAAACCAATTTGAAATGATTCGACCTTTGTGACATGGTGCATTATCCTGCTGGAAGTAGCCATCAGAGGATGGGTACATGGTGGTCATAAAGGGATGGACATGGTCAGAAACAATGCTCAGCTAGGCCGTGGCATTTAAACGATGCCCAATTGGCACTAAGGGGCCTAAAGTGTGCCAAGAAAACATCCCCCACACCATTACACCACCACCACCAGCATGCACAGTAGTAACAAGGCATGATGGATCCATGTTCTCATTCTGTTTACGCCAAATTCTGACTCTACCATCTGAATGTCTCAACAGAAATCGAGACTCATCACACCAGGCAACATTTTTCCAGTCTTCAACTGTCCAATTTTGGTGAGCTTGTGCAAATTGTAGCCTCTTTTTCCTATTTGTAGTAGAGATGAGTGGTACCCGGTGGGGTCTTCTGCTGTTGTAGCCCATCCGCCTCAAGGTTGTATGTGTTGTGGCTTCACAAATGCTTTGCTGCATACCTCGGTTGTAACGAGTGGTTATTTCAGTCAAAGTTGCTCTTCTATCAGCTTGAATCAGTCGGCCCATTCTCCTCTGACCTCTAGCATCAACAAGGCATTTTCGCCCACAGGACTACCGCATACTGGATGTTTTTCCCTTTTCACACCATTCTTTGTAAACCCTAGAAATGGTTGTGCGTGAAAATCCCAGTAACTGAGCAGATTGTGAAATACTCAGACCGGCCCGTCTGGCACCAACAACCATGCCACGCTCAAAATTGCTTAAATCACCTTTCTTTCCCATTCAGACATTCAGTTTGGAGTTCAGGAGATTGTCTTGACCAGGACCACACCCCTAAATGCATTGAAGCAACTGCCATGTGATTGGTTGGTTAGATAATTGCATTAATGAGAAATTGAACAGGTGTTCCTAATAATCCTTAAGGTGAGTGTATATATATATATATATAATGGAGGAAAATAATGTCTCAGTATGGTCATAGACTCCTTTTCAGTATCTCTGGGTATGCCCACACTATCTTCTCATCCACCACTTATCAAGATCAATTACAACACGTTTATATAAACAATGCTGTTTAAAGAGTTCTGCTTCATTCAGATGAAATTATGTTTTAGTATCGCTTGCATACCAAATCCCAGTGGAACCAAAGTCTAAAGCACATTAAAGGTAAAACACAATGTGCAGGACATCGTTGCTACAGTTACCATGGCTCTCATTAAGTCTATTGTTACACAGTTTGGACCAGGTTCTCCTGATGAGTTTGCTTTGAAGCATGAAAAGCAATTTTAATATTATGGGGAGCAAAGTATTTATAGAAAGCGGGTAAGTGGTGCAGTGCTGCTTATCAGGCTTTTATTGTCATCATCTCCATTGTGTTCCTTACAGAGTAATTAAAACACTGTATTCTTAGAGGATTATTCAAGTGTCACTCAAAAAAATCTCACAAACAATGGACCTTTTGACCGCCAGAAGCAGAATACATACATGCAGTTTTAAAAGACACATATATAAGATTATTTAACCAATATCAACTGGTTAGGCCAGAGAGATTACATGCTTTACAATGTACATGCTAGGTGATACATGTCTAATTGTAGTTCTTGTCTGAAAGTGGTCCTGAAAATCCTCCACCCTGCCTTGTCTGTCAGATTGCCCTTGGTTTGACATTGTATCACATACTGAACAAAAGGCGTGAGAGGCTCTCTGATTAAAAGATTTCAAATTAACCCTGATTCTCATTTCTCAATGTGTGCTCTCTTGCACTCCAGTCCTACTTCATATCTGGAAAATCAAGAGAGAGGTTTGTAGTCATTCATACAGACTTTTCTCTGGATAGTGAGAGCAGTTGGTCATTGAGGAAGCCTCTTTTCACTTCAAGTAGCTGTACACCCTTTACTACACTCTCAGAGCTGAAGAGCAGTAATCAGACATACTGTAACCAGCTGGCCAATGTATTTACACAAGCTGGAAGCATCCAGTTCTGGTTTAGAAGCATCACTCCATCAAGGCAGGACTGGGTCGGCCTCCTGTTTCGCTTTCCACTGGGTAGTGTCCTCCTCCAATGGCATTAACCCAGCCATCACATGAGCCTTCACATGCCTGGTCTTCTCCATCACCGGCAGCCAGATGGTCAGTAGATATAGGATGATACTTTATGTTGAAGGTGTAATTTGCCAATTGGGGCACCCACCGCTGTTCAGTGGCCTCCAGCTTAGCCATTTGTAAGTGTACATGTGGATTATTATCAGTAATGATAATAAAGATCGCTTCCCAAAAAATTGTCCTTAGACTTTTCTGTCAGTAAACACTAGCAAAGTGCAGGGTCAAATAACAGGCAGCCTGGGACAGTGTGGTCAGGGACTCTTTGATGCATGGTAACAGATACACATCTTTGTGAGTCAAGCCATTCAATTTTCGATAGTAAACATCCAGGTGCCATCCTTTTTTTTCAACAGGACAACCAGTGCTGCCCAAGGACTGCTGCTCTCCCAGATCACCCCTTGGTCCATCATCTTTTGGTGGAGTGAAAACATATGTGATAAACCATGCTTGTCCTTCCCACGCCCTCCTCCGTCTGGGAGAACACATACTCCCAGCGATCCAGAAGGGCATCAACCTGTCTCTATTGCTCCCTGATCAGCACAGCGCTCAGAGCGACCACTTGGGCCTTACTCATCTCTACAGGACAACTCTGAACATTCACTTTCTCAGGTGTCAGCATCTGTAAAGGACTCTATTTTAAGGAGAACTGTCTTGGGACTGTACAATTGAAACTACTCTACAGATTCGGGGTGTTGAGACTAGAAGATTGCATGACCGTACAGATGAGTATGTGAACTTTAAAGAGATGATTCTGCAAGTATGGCGCATTGAGTTGGTTGCATTATTATCAGTGTTTTTAAACAACAGCAACAACCACAACAACAAAATAAAAGGTAACCATACATCAACATGTATTAATGCTGATTAACATGATTAAGCCTCATGTTATGTGTAGATATATAAATAAACAAATGAACACTTGTTTACATGACAAAACTAATTGCATTAATCTTAAACTGTATGTTCATAATTTAGGACCACAGGCGCTGAGCAAAAGTGCATTTGTATTGTACAATCTGACCTTCATTCCATGCACCCTGACCAGAATAATCTCCTATAATAGGGTGCCTGCCCTACTCAATATTCTCCACAGTTTCAGACAGCCCGTGCAACTGTGGCACAATGAGGCAATGCATCATGTTTAGGAAAGGTTGCAGTCAGCACGGTGGATGTAGGTCATCTGTGTATCGTATGGAATGTCTGTAGGCCCAACCAACTCATATAGTACAATACACTATATACACATTGTTAGTATTATTGTTGTTTTGTTGTTGTTATGTATTATACAGTCATATAGTACCACAGAAAGGCAGGATTTGTCTTCATATTGTTGTTTCACAATTTGCCCACCCATGTGACAATTCATTTATTGATCTCTTGTGTCTGGTAAAAAATAAAAGTGGAAGGCAGCACTTTTAACTGTATTCTGAATGCATCTATTGTCTGTGTCCAGAAATAGTGTGTGGACTCTCTCTCTCCCCCCCATCTGAGGAAGGTGTGTCTCACTGTATGTATGCAGGCAATCAAGCCAGAATAATAACTACAGTGCTAATTGTGAGAAATGATCAAATGCTAATGCCTTGCACGTGCTTTTCCGTTTATCTTTAATGAAACTGTTTTGTCACATGGATGAATGAAGGCCTCATCTACATTCATACACCAGACCTGCAGTGTTCATTTTGCACACTGTCATAGCTGATAAAGAAGCAGAGAGAAGTTTAAATTCATTTCAGGAATATATTGTGAAATAGCTAATAAAAACCAGCATGGGATCTTTTTGCTTTACACAGATAGGATGTGCTCTTTAGTAGTGGTACACGCTCCAAGGTGTGTATGTGTTTGTATGTGTCTGAGGAGCTTATTCTGTGATGGTGAGGGACCAGGGTGCTTTGATTTGCTTTAAGCGGGCATATTAATATCAACATCACCCCAGGGCAATGAGGGATTCTCTCTCAAATCCTTTCAATAATCACACTGCCCTGTTGGAATGTGTTGAACAAAAGAAATAAGCTTTCCCCACCAGCACAGGCAAAGCAGACTGAAAAGTCCCGTGAGTGTTGAATATTTCAGCTTGGAATTAATATCCATCTGTAGCTCCTGGTGTCAGACGCAGGGGAATAGGGCGGCATATATAATGAGGATTAGAGGAATTTTTGGTCTGAAGAACACAGGCCAGGCCCTGTCCCCTGCTATGAAAGGGAAGCATTTATCTTAAAGCAGTCTTCTGGCAACTGTGCAGACTTACAGACTCAGCTTTGGTCAATAAATCACCACATTAAATGATATTCTATATATATTCCTTCACACTGAGATGTACTTAAACAAGTAGAATGTTAATGCAGAATTTAATTTTGTTTGGTTTTATTGATAGGAATCTGTAGGGGTGTCAATCATTTCAACACCTATTTTACACCAATATATATACACCGATCAGCCATAACATCTTGACCACTGACAGGTGAAGTGAATAACACTGATAATCTCATTAACATGGCACCTGTCAGTGGGTGGGATATATTAGGCAGCAAGTGAACATTTTGTCCTCAAAGTTGATGTGTTAGAAGCAGGAAAAATGGGCAAGTGTAAGAATCTGAGCGACTTTGACAAGGGCCAAATTGTGATGGCTAGACGACTGAGTCAGAGCATCTCCAAAGCTGCAGCTCTTGTGGGGTGTTCCCGGTCTGCAGTGGTCAGTACCTATCAAAAGTGGTCCAAGGAAGGAAAAGTGGTGAACCGGCGACAGGGTCATGGGTGGCCAAGGCTCATTGATGCACGTGGGGAGCGAAGGCTGGACTGTGTGGTCTGATCGTGAATGCTGGTTCTGATAGAAAGGTGTCAGAACACACAGTGCATCGCAGTTTGTTGCGTATGGGGCTGCGTAGCCGCAGACCAGTCAGGGTGCCCATGCTGACCCCTGTCCACTGACGAAAGCGCCTACAATGGGCACGTGAGCATCAGAACTGGACCACGGAGCAATGGAAGAAGGTGGCCTGGTCTGATGAATCACGAGTTCAAGGTGTTGACTTGGCCTCCAAATTTCCCAGATCTCAATCCAATCGAGCATCTGTGGGATGTGCTGGACAAACAAGTCCGATCCATGGAGGCCCCACCTCGCAACATACAGGACTTAAAGGATCTGCTGCTAATGTCTTGGTGCCAGATACCACAGCACACCTTCAGAGGTCTAGTGGAGTCCATGCCTCGACAGGTCAGGGCTGTTTTGGCGGCAAAAGGGGGAGCTACACAATACTAGGCAGGTGGTCATAATGTTATGGCTGATCGGTGTATATATATACACTCACCTAAAGGATTATTAGGAACACCATACTAATACTGTGTTTGACCCCCTTTCGCCTTCAGAACTGCCTTAATTCTACGTGGCATTGATTCAACAAGGTGCTGAAAGCATTCTTTAGAAATGTTGGCCCATATTGATAGGATAGCATCTTGCAGTTGATGGAGATTTGTGGGATGCACATCCAGGGCACGAAGCTCCCGTTCCACCACATCCCAAAGATGCTCTATTGGGTTGAGATCTGGTGACTGTGGGGGCCAGTTTAGTACAGTGAACTCATTGTCATGTTCAAGAAACCAATTTGAAATGATTCGACCTTTGTGACATGGTGCATTATCCTGCTGGAAGTAGCCATCAGAGGATGGGTACATGGTGGTCATAAAGGGAACAATGCTCAGGTAGGCCGTGGCATTTAAACGATGCCCAATTGGCACTAAGGGGCCTAAAGTGTGCCAAGAAAACATCCCCCACACCATTACACCACCACCACCAGCCTGCACAGTGGTAACAAGGCATGATGGATCCATGTTCTCATTCTGTTTACGCCAAATTCTGACTCTACCATCTGAATGTCTCAACAGAAATCGAGACTCATCAGACCAGGCAACATTTTTCCAGTCTTCAACTGTCCAATTTTGGTGAGCTTGTGCAAATTGTAGCCTCTTTTTCCTATTTGTAGTGGAGATGAGTGGTACCCGGTGGGGTCTTCTGCTGTTGTAGCCCATCCGCCTCAAGGTTTTACGTGTTGTGGCTTCACAAATGCTTTGCTGCATACCTCGGTTGTAACGAGTGGTTATTTCAGTCAAAGTTGCTCTTCTATCAGCTTGAATCAGTCGGCCCATTCTCCTCTGACCTCTAGCATCAACAAGGCATTTTCGCCCACAGGACTGCCGCATACTGGATGTTTTTCCCTTTTCACACCATTCTTTGTAAACCCTAGAAATGGTTGTGCGTGAAAATCCCAGTAACTGAGCAGATTGTGAAATACTCAGACCGGCCCGTCTGGCACCAACAACCATGCCACGCTCAAAATTGCTTAAATCACCTTTCTTTCCCATTCAGACATTCAGTTTGGAGTTCAGGAGATTGTCTTGACCAGGACCACACCCCTAAATGCATTGAAGCAACTGCCATGTGATTGGTTGGTTAGATAATTGCATTAATGAGAAATTGAACAGGTGTTCCTAATAATCCTTTAGGTGAGTGTATAAGTTGTTATAATGTTTTCTCAGAGCAATTGAATAAGTATTAAACAATATACTTACCCATATTTTAAGCATACAATATATCTCATTACCTGTGTTGATTATTTTATACCCCTTTTTTGCTCAAATTTATCAAGGGTGACAATAATTTTGGAGGTGACTGTTTAACACTTTACAATAGGTCTCCCAAATTACAGTTTATTAACATAGTTACTCATAAGAACAGTTTAATTATGCATATACAGGAAAAAAATAAGACACCACTTAACATTGATTTCTGAACTTGGAGTGGTCTCTTAATTTTTTCCAGAGTTGTATATATTATATAAAACAGAATAAAAATTATCTTTGCTTTTCTGGGTCGCAAATTTTTTTGACAATGTGACAAATCCACCTCTTGAACTACAGGGAGCATTGAAATACTGGTACAAAAATATAATCACTATTAGTGTCTGATTTTGCATCTCTAGACTTCAACAGTTGTGGTTCCTAAGATATCATATAACCTGAACACCCATCTCGAATATAATAACCCTGCATTCTCCTCTCTCCCACTCTCCCTTGCTCCCATATGTTGTTAATATGAATAAATAGTTTTTTTTTCTATCCAACAGGAAATTGAATGACGACTAAAAAGCTTGCCTGCCACAAGCGATTTCCCGCGGTTAAAGGGAACTTTGAGGTTGCTTTCATTTTGATAAAAAACTATTTCTGTGGGTTTACCAGACATTACTAATGTGTTGTTTAGACTTACAGAAGATAGCGATAGCAGAAAGCCATCTATGCCTCATCTTAGAAAAAGCACATGAATGATGAATATGGGGTTATACAACAGGAACAGCTAGATAATACTTGTCCTTATCTGTTACTATTTATTTCTGAATTAGTACTGGGATGAACGGCTTAACTGTTGTACAGGGATAAAGTATTCGAGTCCTGTGTAGCTCAATCACAGACTGTCTACATGTAAGTGTGCTCTTATCTGGAGTTCCCCCATGTTCATGTTCATGTTCCACTTTTGTGACAGCACCAGTGTACTCATTATAAAAGTATAAATATGATATAAATTACATGATTTTGGGCTAATTCTCCTGCATAAAATCAAATACATCTAGATCATTAGGGGAGAAAACATTTCCAAACAGAGCAGTGTTGTTTTTGTCACTAATTCAGGTCCAGAATCTCTTTGTTTCAGACCTCCTGCAACACATTCCTCTTTGTTCCTCATTATTGATTTGGGCCTTGGGGCATCAATAAACAGTGTTTTGCGGAGATTGCAGGTGCATTGATTGATAGCAAGCTTCAGAGTGGAAAACTACCACTCAGAGAGGCCTGTTTCTCAGTGCCCCTCAGGACTTCACTGTGGGAAGAGCTGTCTGACAGGCACGGCAGCGATGGCTTTGCAGTTTCTAACCAGCTAGACAGAGGAGGTTAAATGGCAGTAGAGGGTAAGTCTCTAGCTATTTCAGATACATGGTAATGACCATACCTTTCTACTACAGAGTATCTTGATCCAGCTGTTGCTGAGAGATAGGGTATCCAGAGACTGTTGTCGATAAAGCCCAACAGATTAAGAATGCGTAGTGACTGCTGTAATATCTACAGTGTGCCATTACCTATTTATTTTATTCAGAAAGAAAAACTGAAGCTTTTTATTAGTTGTAATACATCTGTAGAAAATGACTGAGACTATGCATTGTCAGAGCACCTGGTAACAATAATGGGAAGCGATATCTAGATATCTAGCAAAACAAAGCAAGTGCAAATGTGTATAAAACATTTCATAGCATAATTTACAGTGCCAGGCTGCTGTAAAGGAACAGTTTGGTGTTTTTCTTTGTAAACTGTGCTTTCATGAAAACCTTCAATACTGAAACATGAACAGCACGCCAGCACGTGTGTGTGAGATGAGAACCCGGCATTGCGTGTGTCCCGCTGTGGCTCCGCGTGGCCCCGTGGCAGCAGTGAGGGCACTGTGCAGGCTGACATTTATTACACTCATCAGTGCGGACTGCCAAGCCCTGCAGATTAGGAGACTGCCTGTCGTTCCCACAAACTCCTCCTGGCAATATGACACAGTTTATCCAAGTGGTCCGAGTCAAGATCCTAGACCTACAAATCAGAGGCAGAGGACCTTCAATTATTCCTTTTATATGCACTTGCATTTTTAATGTATTTACTTTTTTTTGCACATGTCTTTAATCCACTGAACCATGTCTTAGATTAAACTAATGTTGCATACGCTAACACAATGTTGCTCCCTTTAAATGAGTAAATGTGAAAGGCTTTAATTTTGTATTAATGTGACTAACATAACATCATACAGTAGAATGGGTTCCTTTAAAGTGAAAACAACTGATAAAGATACCCCCAAAATTACCCTCAGGAGGTAATTAAGTGGTCTGACCTGATAAATGCAAAAGCTTTAGAGTAAATATTCATGCAAAATTGAGTGGTGCTTTGTTTTGTTATAATGACAGAATAATTGTCTTGGCATCAATGGATAATAAGAGCTAATATGTTTTTTCAGGGCTACTTAATTTAATCAGCATTATGCAAATTATAACATAATTATCAGAACCCATGTACACTTTATTTGGTTGTGTATTTGAAAATAAAAATATGACAGTATTTTTCTCAACCTGTAACTGTCGAGACGTTATTGCTCACAAAATACCATGCAAAGTTAAGATTTAATTCTCGTTTGTTTCTCAGCTTTGGAGAGTCTGGCAGAGTGTGAAAAGGCTGGAAGCTGTGTTGCATAAAGCTAGACAAGAACCAATACAGAGCAGGAGCTCCATTTACAAAAGCACATCAATAAATATGAGACACACATGAAATGGAAGCAAAGGTTGGCTCAGGTAGAACAGGTCAGACTAATTGACTTGTTACATAACTTGTTTTGCACAGTTTGCTCCCCGTGGCTCTCAGTGGGCCAGCGAGACGCAGGCCTGGACACCCAGCCCGGGCAGGTGAGGGAGAACACAGCGATCGACCCTGCTTCCTCCGAGGGGCACGCAGAACAGGAGCTCACTGCATTTATTCTTTTTACAACAACAAAAAAATTCGAAGAACTAATGTGTGTACTCCAGTATAGGGAGAAAAAAAGAAGTACCAGTATAAAAGTCTCTTACTTAGCCTCTGGGCCACACAGTGGAGGATTAATATGTTTTTTTAGTAGAAGACGTTCAAGGGAAAGCAGTCAATTGTGAGGTGATCCTAATTTTTCTTTTTGGTTTGTTTTTATATTCCACTACTTGAATAAACATGTGATGGGTGGTTTTGCAATGACAAAGGTGGAATTCAGCTGCATTAACAATGGTCTACGTACCCGGGAACGCATCTGTATGACACAAAGCATGAGCTGTTCAATTAGTCCCATTAGTGCAAAGGCATATGCAGATGTGAGCGAGGGGATCGTCTGTTTGTTATAGCCTGCGTAAAGAAACTCAGGACGGGGAGATGAATCTTAGCTTGTTGCACACACAGAGATCCCTACAGACCATGTATAAGGATAGTTTAGAAAAAGAAAAGAAAGTTGGGCCTTATTTAATCACAAAGACTGTCTGTGATTGCAGCCAATCCTTAACAATAATCTTTCACTAAAGACTGACAGATGGACAAATGTGTCTGCAGACTTGACTTTTGAAGCCCTGGCAGAGCCCTGGTAAGGTTAATAGTCTGTTTTAGGGGGGAAAATGTCCTTAACATATTAACTAGTGATATAATTTGTTTACCCATTGAAAACTGTTGAGTTCAGCTTTTAGTGACAAGGTGTAACAAAATATTTCTGTCGCAGTCAAGCTTCACTAGGCTGTAGTGTCTGTGAGAATAGCTCGACTGCGAACTCAATGCCTTCTTGTTGAAGAGAGATTTTCACACTTCAAAGGACACGGTGGATGCTGCTGTGCATGAAGGGGGCACAGAACTGTGAAAGCATAAAAGGTCTTGATTGTGTTATCAGTTGTTTTTCAATAGGCATTAGTGTAATGACAGTATTTTTGAAGAGTGTATGGAATATCTAGCACCCTAAATTCAAGGTGGGCAACATGGGTTGATTTAATAACATCAATTTCAGAAATAACGTAATCACAGCCATAATTTGAGGGTTATAACAGGATTTTCTTTGTATTACCATTTAGTGTTTGATTCATTAAGCAGTTCAATGAGGAGATTCCTTATTTTTCCCCCTGTCTGTTGCATAACTGGCATTTGTACCATTATTACTTCTTTACCACCTACTTCTCTATTTCCATTCCAAAAGCATCTCCTCATTAGCACAGATTTAGTGTTTGTGTTGCCCATAGAAAAATGTAAAAATGTATTTTTGGCTTAGCTACAAATATAAGAACACAATAATAACTATAATCTACAACACACCACCAGAATCTCTCAGGGTTTAACCGAGAAAAAAATATATACACACTTATATTTATCTTAGAGCACAAACATGAACTGAACATTTCCCCTATGAATGCAGCAGAATCAAACACGGGGGGATGGCTTTCCTACACTGATTTCTCTGTGTGTCAATGAGGAAGCAACAGTGCCTGGCCAGGGGACAGGTAATTCCATTGCATGAGGATTGTAGCATCGGACTATTTCCCTATCGAGACTATTAACCGAACAGTGTGCGGAGGAATAATCATATCACCGCAGCATGCTCTTTGATAAGCAAGAGCCACAGGGCTTAAGCAGCTCTCGAGCAGTGGCATAATAAATGTGTGGTTTATGTACAGTTCAATTGGCAGGTGTGGTAATGCATTCAAATTTGCTACTCTGCACTAATGTGCCCATCTCAATTATAGTTTGCAATTTTGAGAAACGCACATTTTGTGAGTGTTTAAATAGTCCCATTATAAGTGTGGGACAGGTAAGTGGCAGAAGGATTTACATTTAAATACATTATTGCATTTGAATGTATTAAATTATAAGAAAGGACTAATCTGTCATAAAAGTTTTTGTTCCCTCAAGACTGTTTTATTGGAACAGCTCCATAAAGACAGATGTGCATCCTAAGCATCTTTTTTCCAAAAAGTGTCTCTGGTAATGTCTGAGATCCTGGATTAAGAGTGAGGCACTGTAAACAGGAGGCACCCTGCAGTCAGAGCCCCAGAGGAGAGCTGTGAGCACGCCCAGCTCACTGAGCACACTGAGCACGCCCAGCACTCTGAACACACTGAGCACACTGGATATATTGACCACACTGAACACACTGAGCATGCCCAGCACACTGAACACACTGCACACACTGAGCACACTAACACAGTGACGATGGGTAGGGAAGGACCCTCTAACTGAGCTGCTGAATGGTACTAGATGTTACTCACGTCACAGTCCTTAATTCCCTTCCCTAAATATGCACAGTGCCTGCCAGCAAACATCAGAACTGCACTGAACAAACACACAGATAAACATTCTGGTTCTCTGTGGTTTCTGCAGATATCAATGGTTTAATTTATTTATTTGTCATGAATAATTATGTTTGTTATTGTTTTGATTACTTTTATCCCCCCATACTTTTTGTACCTCCCATGGAATGTAGATGTATAAGCCATTCACATTTTGGAAAATGAGTCAAACTTATTAAAATATATATGTAAAATAATGCAATACAAGAGCGCAGTGAAGGTGATCCGAGTCAGTAGTTTAAAGCTCATATCTGTATTAGTATTAGTATTAGAGGGAACACCCAAAACCGCCAAAACAACATATATAAGGACTCCACATGCACTTAAACGTTTCATAACTAATTTGAGGCTGGTACTGTTTACTGATAACTGAGCCAATATCCTCCGGTCTCATTATCTGTTGTGATACATTCTATATCCCTGGTGTGGCAGATGGGGTCAGAGAAAAACAAACATTTCAAGTTAAAATCTACTTTTATTTTGTTAATAATATGATTTTTTTTAGGGCATTTTAGTGTCTTGTGCTTTTTGTAAATTTTTTCTATAAATTAAACATAGCAAACATGAGAGAGATGCAACACAATGTGATTTTCCTGCCAGCACTACAACAAACATTTCCACCTTCTGAGGTGTGCATTAACCTGACACTGCCCACTTAAAATGATAATAGATAAATCAACTAGATAAATTAAGTGTCACTTAATGTAAACACAATATTGATGAGCGTTTCTTTAAATGAGACCCATTGATTTCAGAGTGACTGACATGTTTTGTGGTTAAAATGCAATAATAACAAGTACAAAATAAGGTTCAATCCCTAAGAAAAGAAAAGAAAGTGTTGACACTCAGTGGCTTTCTTTCACCGCAACAGGCAGTGTAATCCTGAATGGCCGATGCATAATTTATAACATATGTTTACTGCTGCAATCAGTCACCTAGTTATGCATTCAGCAGTCATAAGCAAGTTGTGTATTTATTTATGTATTTATTTATTTATTAATCCTGGCATATTTTCAGCAATCGTCAAAAACTGCACAAATCACACTAATGGTGCTGTGTGTGGCAAATACAAGTTATAAATGATATGTAGCGTATCAGCAAAACATATTTTACACTGTTCTGCATCCAGGGCCGTACATTAGTTACACTGTTTCTATGAAAGATAGGGGGGAGGTATGTCAGCCCACCAAAAATACAACAAAACAGGAATAACAGAACACGTTCTGTACATGGACTGATCTATGCCTAATGAACGAGATCAAAGATTACCATTATGAAAGACAAAGATCAAAGGGGCAAAGGGTTTTATCCAAAAAGAAACACATGCCATTAAGTGGTACCAGTGATACTGAATGAATCATGTGCACAACAATGTCCAAAGGGATTGCTAATTAAGAACTGAGGTTCTGAAAAAATGTTTTACACAATGTGTTATATATTTGATGTGTTTTTTGTATTGACCTCAGAGGTGGTAGACTCTTGACATTGAACAGGACTTGGGCAAGGGTCTTCATCATGGCAGAGACCCTGTTTCTAAGACAGGCAAGTATGCGCTGAAATTCTAATTAGAGTTACACAGGTTGTCCAAAACACAGACCACAAAATGCTGAGATCAATTAGCTACTAAAAAACAAACCTCCAAGACTGTAAGCGTGCCTGTGTTCTGTGTTCTTGCGAATCTTTGTTGTTGGAAGTGAGACTTCAGTACGGGACCGCACACGTTGGTAGGCTGGTTGTGTTGTGCTTGACCTTCACCAGCCTACTTCCTTGCTGCTTAGCAACAGTAATGTTGAGCAGTTTTATTAAACAAATTAGAGCCACTCTTACCAGTCCTTTACCCTTTAAATTGGATTGAACACAGGAGCACCCTGTTTGTGCTCAGACAAAGCTCTGCAGCCCTGAAATGTGTGATGCTGTCAGTCTGCTTGCTTCTTAGAGACATTGTTTTTCACTGGGTCACCTATTCCTGCCACTGGAACTGATAAGCCTTAAAGTCTTTTCTGCTGCAATCTCCTTGCTTTTCTTATTCAAATAATCTATTACTCCTCTCCCCACCCCAGTCACATCTGTGAGGCGATGATGGCTCACCTTCAGCTAACTCTACAGCTAAATTTAATCTCACTGAATTCCTGATTATTTTTTTTTGCACATTATTCTCCAAGGATTGGCAGGTACCTTCTGCTGCCCCCTACGTGACTGCAATTTGTTTTAAAATTAGTTAATGCTCACCCTAGCTAGCTGATAAATAAGTATATTTAATTTAGATTTTCATGTTACTTGATTTAAGGTATGAAAACAATTCATTGTTGCATGTTTAACTAATGGGTGTGTATTAACTATTAACCAACATGCTTTTTAATGTGTTATTACCATAATATTAATTAATTATGCTCTTACAGTATGAGTATTGATTAATCAATATATTTTATTACTTTTGTTGTCTTTTCTGCTATTGTAATGTTTTGCAAAATGGTGTAAACTAGACCAGTGGTTCTCAAACCTGTCCTGGATTATCACCTACCCTGCTGGTTTTTGTTCCTACCGATCTCTCAATTACTTAATTGAACCCTTATTGAACTAATAATTTCCTAAATCAGAGCCTTTTAATTATTTTTAACAGTTGGGGTTTTAAGTTAAGTATAACATTGTAAAAATACATTATTAAGGAACCAACTTTTTATCAGTTACAAGATTTAAAGAGTCAAATGTACTTCAATTAAGGGTTCAATTAAGTAATTGAGAGCTTGCAAGGTAGGTAGGAGAACCACTAGACAATGTCATAAAGGCAGAGGTTATGAACTGCCCTGCATAAATAATGTTCCTTAAAATATACACCTTCTCAGAAAGTCTGACTCCACCTGAAAGCTTGGTGTAAATATTGTGCTGCAACAAATGTGTCTGTTTTGTTGACATCACTTCCTTCCTTCCTTTTCTTTCTTCCTTTCTTCCTTTTTTCTTTTGTATTGGTAAAGTACACTAATAAGATCTCATCTCTAATCTTAACAATCAAACTTATCCTCGCTGTGCTGTGAAGTGATCAAGGGTGTTACGGGCACTGATTTTGCCTGTAATGTGATTTATCGGAGTCTGAAGAGTTTGTCACAGCTGGAGGGGATCCAGGGAGCCTCAAACAGAAAAAAAAAACACTACCTGAAGTTAAAAACATTTACCATGAATCTCTGTGATGGTACCCAAGAGGCCTCCATTTGTTTATCTTTCTTGGGGGTATTTAGCTTCTTTCACAGTTATATCTTTATGAAATATAAATGTTGTTTTACTCATGCTGCTTTTATCCAAAAAAAAAACAGCTTATATATTTAAATATTTACAGGAAAGTGGTTACCCAATAATATTCATGTGCTTATTTATGTCTTGTTTTCTGGCTTTAGTTAATTTATGTATTTATGAATTTATTGAAAATGATGAAAGCCTTTCCAGACACAGCTCTTAATTAAGGACATGAAAAGAATCATAGTCGATGAACTTTAATTGGAGAGTATGTCTCATAATTGGTAAGGCGGTGCATGACAGCTCCTCTAGCGTTGTGTATGTATATCAAGCATGCTCTGATGAAAAGATGCTGGTAGTGTTGAAACATCATCATAGTTGTATAGATATCAACATCTGTCTCTTTCGTATTGATTAGTGAATCAATCCCACCTGAATTAAGGGGACTGGTCTTTTGTCATAGTGTGTGTTCACTCTGTTGGGGTGGCTTGTGTGGATCAGGCAATCATACCTGAGATAAGTTTGAATGTGATCACTTATTCTTCACACACACACACACACACACTCACATATATATAGTGATGGAGTGTACATTCCCCAAGGTGAACTGGGAGACTCTTGGACCCTGTGGGTTGAGGAAGGTGCAGTTCATCTTGGGAAAGGAGGCTGAAGTCAAGGCGGCCATCTTGGTAGAGCCACTTCAGGATGTAATTGGTTGTTGTCTGATGGGTTTAATGGGATAATTGTATGCACTTGGTGAGAATTATTTAAAAGTGTGTGGGGAACAAAGGGAAGAGAGAGAAAGGTGATCAAAGGTGAATCTGAGGGGAAAGAAAAACACAGTGTGACCTTTGTGGAGGGTTTTTCCGGGGTAAACAGACATAGCTGTCCCTGTCAGTTTATTTCATTTGGTATACATTTGAGGACCTAGATACGGGTTAAGTTTTTGTTTGTTTGTTTGTTTTTGTTGACAATAAATACATGCCATGGTGTTCCCACATATATCTGTGTGTGTGTGTGTGTGTGTGTGTTTCCAGGTTTCAGAAGTACACTGAAGCTGATCCTTCACAATATATATATATATATAAACAGGAACACTATTTTGAAATACAGGTATGGGACAGGAGAGTGGCTTGTAGTTAATAGTATTAAGATTGGTGTATAGGTATTTTTAAACTTTATCACTAAAATCCAAGAAAAATATGTTCAACTTATTAAACATCAATCAACTTATTGAATGGAAAACCATTAAACATAAATAAATAAAGAGACTATAAAGAAACTGATGGACATCCATAATGTGCCAAAGATAGTTTCCCAATTTGAATATGGTCCCAAACTACTCTGTTTCTGTGCTCCACTGGGAGAAGTTTTTGAGATAGCACATGTACAGAGCTTAGAGGCCCTGATGTTGCCTGCAATCTCATTGTGATAATATCAAGCTATAACGGAATTTAAGCCATATTTACTATAATTTGCTGTTACATAATGTGTGTTCCTAATTAGTTTGAGTGGAAGTTGGCCCACACCAGGCCTTTACGTTCAGATCCAAACTCTTAAATGCTTTATTGCGATTCACCTTTCCCATTACCAATACCCCATTTACAAGCCTATTGGTCCCTTGCTTTCCACAGGCATTAAATCCATCATTAACATTCTCTAAAGCACATTTATAAAGCAAAGAATAGAGCAGATCCATTAACAGAGGGGCCAGGCGGTTTGTGTGCTGACAGATGGCCATGTCCTTCCAACGCACAGATGGGTGTGTTTTTCACTGATAAGCTGTTAGCCATCCAAGCCAAACAGAGGTGTGGAGCTGAATGTTGCAGGTAGAAAATGGATTCTTCTCCTGCAAGGTGCAATGTGTTCTGATTTATTCAAGCTCCTGGGCATCACAAATCGATTTAGTGTCGCGTGGCTTGATGGCTCTGGGAAACGTGGGTGGGTGGGGAGAGTATAGGACTGAGCATTATGGGCAGCATGGACCATTGCAGATGGGCAGAGATGTCTGCTGCGATCAACAGGGGACAGTGTTGTTTGCAGAGATAGGAGGTCCACCCTCTGCCCGGATGATTTGTGTGTTGAAGTTTAACTGTAAATGATTTAAGGGTCTGCACAGTGGCACAGTGGGATGCTCACCACTCAACAGCAGAATTTAATAGAGATGACATAGTGTGGTAGTTTCTAATGCTGATCCTGGATGTCTGCACACTCTATGCACATTCTGTACTGTTTTACAGTGATTGTCATTTTATCACATGGAATAACAATCATAATTCAAAAATAGGCAACAACTAATAGACCAAATCGTGCACAATGACTCCCCTTAAGTCTATTTGTAATTTGTAGTGCCTATAAAAGGTCTACATCCCCTTTTTCATATATTGTGTCAGTGCCTCTGAGTTTTAGGGATTTTTCCCTTATCTATACAACATACTCCACTGTGAAGGGGGTAAATGTTTCCATTTTGAAAAAATATATAAATATCTTAATTGAAATATGGAAATATCTTAAATTCTGAGTTAATATTTGGTGGAAGCACCTTTCACAGCGAGTCAGTTGGGATAGGTTTCTACCATCTTTGCACACCTAGATTTGACAATATTTGACCATTCCTCTTTAAGAAATAGTTCAAGCTCTGTCAGGTTCCCTGGGGAGAGCTGATGGACAGAATTCCTCAAGTCATGCCACAATTGGATTGGCTTGTGCTTTGGGTCATTGTCATGATGAAAGGTGAACTTCCATCCTAGTTTCATTTTTATTGCAGAGGGCAACAGGTTTTCCTGAAGGACTTTCCTATACTTTGCTCCATTCATTTTCCCTTCTATCCTGACAAGTGCCCTAGTCCCTGCCGGTGAGAGACATCCCCATAACATAATGCTGCACCACCATGCTTCACAGTAGGGATGGTGTTCTTTGGGTGATCTGCTGTGTTCAGTTTGTGTCAAACATAATGCTTTTGTCAGACCAAAAATATTTTTGCCAACAGAATCTTCAGTGTTTCAGGTGGGCTTTCCTGAGTAATGGATTAATTCTTGCCACCATACAATACAGGCCAGATTTGTGGAGTGCCTGGGATAATGGTTTAACCAGTCTTGGCCATAAAAAGTATTGGCCTTAAAAGCTTGTAATAGTTGCCTATTGAATGTAGTCAGACCTCAGATTTGAATCTCCTTCAAGCACATAATCTTCAGAACAATGTTGAAATTGTGAAATTGTGAAAATAGGTGAATTGACATCCTTCTAGCATCTACACTATGACCCCAGGAAGTTCAGTTTTAATGTGCAATATGTACATACTTCCTTGAGATAATGTGAAGATATTTATTTATTGTAGGTCCTTGGGCACACACACACACATATGTTATATCAACCATTTTTCAGCTGCTGATAAGATGCATGCTGCTGGCAGGAGGCTGAAGTGCAGTACTGGATAGATTGATTTTTGAAGATCTTCTGAAGTACTTAAAGGGTTAACAATAAAACAAGCACCTGACCTGAACTGTCGCTCAACTTCTCTGTTATACCTGCAGTTTGTGTTGAGAACTCAGGCCTTATAAAACACTAAAGGATGCCTGGAATTGTTCTGTCACACATACATTCTACTAAATATACTTTTGAAAAGATTGATTTCCCCTGAGTAGCAGAAGATAAGGATTGTTTCAATAAGCACATTATTGACACGTTCAACAAACCTGCTAAATCATCTCCCAACATCCCCTGTATTATCTTAGGAGTGCCACACACAATCAGCAAGCAGCCTCTGTCCAGCTCTGTTTCAGAGAAACTGCACACACCCCATGTCTCCATGTTGTCATGAATAAAATAGAGAAAATAACTATTTCGTTTCCCTCAAAACTTGCCTTTATTTTATTCTAATGAATACTTAATGAATTAAAAGCTTGGAGTAAGGGAAGCAGTACTGGGAGTTACTGCAATAGAACAAAAAAAAAACAGAAATGCGTCCTCTTCATGTAGCCTCTAAAATCACCCCCTACCTAGCAAATTAAACTCATTTAAATTAAACATTTAATTTTTTTATTTTTCCCGTGGACTGTGTGTGGTAAATCAAAATGCTTTTAACAGCCTATTAAAGTCCATTAGAGTTGAGATTTCGGTGGTCCCCAGACACATGCCATCTGGCCTAATAGTGGGATGGACAGGTTCCAGGTTTAATTTGATACAGACATGATAGGGAAAAGCACATTGGTAGAAAATGATGGATAGAGAGTCACAGAGAATAGCTTCCTCAATTTTTCCACAATTTCCTTTTCATTGAAGTGACCTTTATTATACTTCTCTGTCTATCTCTTCCCCGCCTCCACTGCAGAGCCACGTGGCACTGAGCAACCAGCTCAAATCTGACTGGAATCCCTGAAATGGGGAGCCTAAGATTGTGGACTGGAGACAGTAGATCTTGTCCTTTGTGTGTTGCTTTTTTCTCCTATGATGGCTTGATGTTCTTTCTTTTTCGGTCTTACTCACAATATAACATACATTCCAAAATGCAAAGACAAAACTGTAACTAATTCCTAGTTTTCTCCATTAAATCATCCCTGTTCCATCATATCTACACTGGATGGTGTTCAAATTGTCTAGTGTGAGTCCATCCTTGGGTGAGATTTGAGCCCACAATTGTAGTAGGAATTCATGTTTCTCTTCCTACTGAATCCTTTTTTCATCTCGGGAAGTGAAAATATCTGAAGTTGCAGCAACAGGCTAATGTCATTAATTATGCTGGCATCTGTGCTGTCGTGGTTTATCAAATAACTAACTGGTTGTGGGTGTTACAGTCACAGTCTGTAGTTTAAAGCTGACTGTCATTGTAAATGTAACAATTTAGCAGAGACTAGAATTGAGACAATTGAAAATGGAACTTTAATATCCAGGCTGTTATGTCAATGTCTGAAGAGTGTTTCCTGGAACTGTTACACTGGTGTGAAAGGAGGGCAATTTGTGGTTGTTTACAGTCATTTCTATCTGAGAAACGGCTGAAGCGGAACTGTGCAAATTGGTACCAATAAGACTGCAGTGCATCCAGACTTAATTTAATTGCATTGTAAGTGCAGTTTAGCTGTGGGGATGTGCACTCACTCTGAGGTCAGAATCACAACATTTAATCAGGGATGTAAACAAGATCAATGATGATCTTTTATTCAGACACCCCCCCCCCCGCTGGATGCGTCCAATTGCAAGTACTGCTTCAGCCACACAGGTGGGAACCAATTAATGGATAATCACTTGGTCTCCTCTCCAATATTCAGCCCTGCAACAACATGTTGGATTGTGATCCATACATGTCATTTTTTTGCTAAACCCAATGGGATCTGCTTTCAGGTAACATGCATTTCATTGTGTTCAATAACACGAGACTGGAAATAATTTGTGTATGGTGATTAAAATGGAGTGAGTAAGAGGTACACTTTCCCTTTAACTGGTGTTTGGAAAAGGGTTTTTAATCAGATTGGCGGAGAGAAAATTATCCAATTTTCAAAGTTGCTGCATATTTAATATGCCGTATGGTCAAACTGTATGGGGTTTCTGTCATCCTAATGAAGCAACAACCAGCAGCTATTTTCTTTTAGATAATGTTAAAGTCAATACTCCTTCATAATATCACACACGCCAGAAGAGCCATGGCTGGCACCCAACTGAGAACAGAGTACCGGGTGCTTCTACTGTATATACTATGTACCCTGCTTCCTGGGACTCAAAACAGCCAAGTGAGTCAGCAGTCACCTACAAACACAGACCAGCTCCACTGACTCTCTGTAATCTACTCACGCATCACTTAGTATTCGGCAACAGTCCTGCAGGCAAACCCGAGTGATTAGTGCTGCGGTTGTGAAGGCTGGTTTAATATAAGTGGCCTGGGGTCACACTCAGTATCGGGCCTCCCAACGTTCGCTTCCTCTAGCAGGTGAGACATGGAAAAAAAAAGTAAAGCCATGCAAATTACAAACTCAGTACCGATTAGAAGCTATTAACCAGCTGAAACTCCTACCTCATCACTATCATATCTCTCATAGTTTTTTAATGCAGACTTCAACCTGAGGCCAAAACAAAGCACTCGCAGGAGAATGCAAATCCCAGGGGTGTTGCTACCTTCATGTTCTCTGTTTGCTGAAAAAACAATGATGCTTTGTGCAGCAGACAAGGGATCTGTAAAACCGAATTGCTACCTGTGAGTCTCCTTCACTCATTCCTTCTCTCTGTTGCTGAAATGTTATCTTTGATCTTTTTCCCTCCTCTAATACACAGAGCATCGTATTCTGTCTTGCAAAAGCAGCAAGTCATTAAAGCTACCATCATGGTCAGTAAATCATGCACCGCCATTAGAGTCTCATGACTCAAGTATGCTGTGAAGAAGTGTCTTCCTCTCAGATTGGCATGCTCAGTACAGGGTACATTTTTTTCACAGGCACAATGGCTGATATTATGACAGCGCTGTGCATTGAGACAGCGTTGTCCTCAGAGGGTGCTCATGAACCCATGACATCATCTTCAAGACTGTACCCCAGTGAGGTGCGTCGCCTCATTCTGTCCTTATTTACTGTTATTGCACTTGTTTATCAGCTCTATTGCTCATTAAAGCACCGGGTGACAGTGCCACAGAATCAAAAATAGTGTTGAGATTTCATTATAGTTTTCAAACGGCAGAGGTGCAGAGAATAGACTGCTTTTATAGCTTTCATTAAATGGCAAGAATGATCCATGTTCTCTTTCGCTTATTAAAAAAAAAATATATATATATATATATATATATACACATACTTTACTGGTGCACAGCATACCCTCCAGATGTAGTCATACTCCTGAATAAATAGGATCATAAAGCATCAGATTCCAGAAAAATGTAGGGGTTGGATAATGGTGAAAAAAAGTCTGCAAATGTTAGACCATGCTTCTTTGTGTTGTCCTTAGTTTCTGAAACCCTTTTGTGTTTAATGACCAGGTTCCAGAGCCATAAGTAAACAATGGAAGTCTGCATTGAGCAAATAGTTTCCTCTTCAGGCAAATGGGTAGATTTCAATTCAACAGTGTGCAGTTTCTTCCAAGTGCACTCCATCCATTTTCACTCTTCTTTAATGTCTTCCACAATATCTCAATCTGTGCTGGATTGTTTTACAAGGTAGGCTTAACAATTGACTTCTTCAAGTATCCACTTTGAAATCTGAGGACTTCCCTAGAAAACAGGACTGAAGAACATCAGAACACAAGAAAGTGTACAAACGAGAGGCGGCACTTTGCCCCATCGTGCTCGTTTGGTGTCCATTAATAACTAAGTGATCCATGGATCCTATCCAGTCTGTTTTTAAATGTTCCCAAACTTTCAGCTTCAACCACATCGCTGGGGAGTTTGTTCAGATTGTGACGCCTTTCTGTGTGAAGAAGTATCTCCTGTCTTCTGTCTTGAATGCCTTGAAGCCCAATTTCCATTTGTGTCCCCGGGTGTGTGTGTCCCTGCTGATCTGGAAAAGCTCCTCTGGTTGAAGTGGTCAATGCCTTTCATGATTTTGAAGACTTGAGTCAAATTCCCCCGTAGTTTTCTATGTTCCAGGTTTAAAAGGTTCAGTTCCCTTAGTCACTGTCCCTGAAGTCTGTGTCCCCCAGATCACCTGAAATGTTTCTGTAAAACAGAACATAAAAATGAGCTATCACTAACTTGATTGAATTGGTTGTTTAAGTGACTGGTACAGGACAGCATGTATTGCAGGTTCATGCTCATAGATCATTTACTGCTCGCTATGAACCCTGCAGGACTGTGGCTCTCCATATTTGTTCCCCACTGTGTTGCATATTTACCTTTAGTACAGCACACCATTTCAGTTAAGGAAAGCAAAAAAACACTGGCTTGTGATCTTGTAGTCGCCCATATGGAAAAGAGATACCTGCAGAAAAAATGTACTACAGATGTCAGTGACGGACAATCATGTAGCGTAGAAAGATA
This sequence comes from Amia ocellicauda, assembly GCF_036373705.1. Lineage (NCBI taxonomy): Eukaryota > Metazoa > Chordata > Actinopteri > Amiiformes > Amiidae > Amia > Amia ocellicauda. Next base: position 15,260,878 of record NC_089867.1, on the reverse strand, counting down.
AGCACATTAGCATGGCTGTAAAACAGAACGAGATCTATGAGAATCTGCAGAAATAACTCTTTTTTTTTTAATCAGTGTTCCTCCTACTGAGATAAGAATAGCATTCATTTTCTGAGTGGTTTTCTGTTCAAAGGAATTCATAACCAGAATGCAAGTTTTATTTGTCTGAAGTACATAATAGACCTTCCTAGCTTTCATCTGACTGCAGCCAGCGAATGAACATCATTTATCTCAGATCTGTTTATTTGTTTTCAGCACAGTGATACTGTTCTGAAGCCAACATTTATTTTTATTTAGTTTTTCTTTTTAATTAAACATGTTTCAGATTTATGGTATATGACTACAGAACAAAGGCATGTTAGATGAATGCACTTCTAATCAGTAACAAGTGACCATTGTGTAAACATGTTACAAAAAAGTGGTTACTCTTAGGCAGTAAATGTTAAATGTGTATATTTATTAAACGTTGTTTTTTTTTTGCTGTAACTAAAAGTGTTTTTTGATTAATTGTTGAGAAATCTTACTCAATTAGAAAGCAAGATAGCAACATAAAGAGAATAATGTTAATTAAAATGCACACACATATTTTATAGTTTATGTTTTGATTTTTCAGTTGAGGAACCATAGTTAGTGGTTAGTTAGTTATCAAAGGATACTTGTTCAACTTTTCTTGGCCAATACCAGTTACCATCTTAGTCGCAGGTGTGCAAAAGGCATACATTATGTGTTCAAACCACAGTGCTTTGAAGAAGCAGACTGTGCTCCGCGGAGGAAAAACTCATGAGCAATTTGAATTCACTGCCATACAGCTGTCCCCTGTAGCCGTGGTGTGGATATTAGTTGTGCAGAATAATAGGGCCGTATAACAGAAGTCTTTCCTGCTTGCCAAACACGAATCTGAAGATATTTTGAAATAATCATGCATAAACAGCATCTACTACACATTCTATATATATTAGTTTGTACTTTGTGTTTCTGCACACTATTTATCTCTCTCTCTCCTTATGAACCATTTCAATTTCATTAATCTTCTACCTGCACTGGATTCATATGAGGAACCGGTCCTGTGTGGTTTTACACAGGCTCTGAAGAGCAAGGTGTTAAGAATTAATCACCTGTATTACACCCTTATTGCCTTTGTACCCCCTGACTGCCCTGCAGAATTGATGAAAAACTCTTGCTTCTTTAAGCTGAATGTATATAAACTTTTAAAGAGATATTTGTCAATGTTGCAGTTTCTGGCCAAGGACTGACAGTGTTGCAGAGGTTTTATTCCATACTCTAAAGAACTCCACGTGGCAAGTGTGGCCTGGAACTGCCTTAGGCACACCTCCAACCGCCCCACTCCTCACAGCCTCCCCAGTAGAGTGACAAGCCTGTAATATATTTTCTACAAGACTGCCAGAGAACTTCAGCCTTCCTCTCTACACTTCCATGACTGTAAATGAGAGTCAAAGGTGTCATAACATAAGTGAACAGGCAGAGGATATATTCAGAGAGATTATGTAGACTAGGTCAGTGTTAGAGGTGCAACGGAGCCGGCTGTCTGAGGCTGTCTGAGGCTCTCCCGAGGCTCTGTGGTGAAGCAGACTCAGCACACAGGCGACCTTGCAGCCCTGGCCACACGGCGCAGGAGAGCAGAAAAACAAATAGCACATCTTTCATTAACTAAAGCAGACATGAAATCTGCCCTTTACATATTGCTTGAGGATTTCATGGCAGCACCATGCAGAAGGCAATTGGAGTTTAAATAGCCTGAGGCTTTATTTGTTCATGTCTTGAACCGGCTGTAGATTTATCCCTTAATTACATTACTCACAGCATCCAGGGAAACACGTTTGTTCTCTCTCTCTTATTCTTAGGTGTAAAACACTTCTGTTTCACCATTTATATAAAAAAAAAAATTAACCATGCATGCTCACTCATGGCCAGACAATTGTTGTCATATAGTCACATTATACGTACACTTATTTAAGTGAGGAGGCAATCAAACAGCACACGTTATAATGTAACCTTTAATTCTTCGGCCTCCAGGAGGTCCCTGCCCTCAGTTCCCCATGAATGCAGTTTGGCAGAATCTGGTGATGTATTACAGATGGAGATACATGTACAGAGAGACATCATAGTTTGAGGTAACTTGATTAAATGCCGTTTGTCTCTCTCTAATGAAACTTACCGTTCCCATTTTATTAGTACTTTTTCCTTAACCATAAAAATGGCCAGTTAATACAGGTATAACAATTAATTTGCCTTATATCTAAATACAGATACAGCTCTGGAAAAAATGCAGAGACCACTTAACATTGATTTCTGAACTTGAAGTGGTCTCTTAATTTTTTCCAGAGCTGTATTTTCGGAACTGTTTGAATGCTTTCCAGGGCTGAACAGAGACACTTGACTCTATAATTCATTCTATTATATCAATAACTTACCTGCCCAATTTTAAGTCCTACAGCCTGAACCCTTACACCAAGCTAAACCCAAATTAATCTGCACATCAATAAGAAAAGCAGTAGAAATGCATTCCTACACTCACACTTAATTTGATCACTAAACTTTATTTTAAAGCAAAATGTACTTATTTAATTTATATAATACTGTAACAACTTCCTAAATGTGACCATAAAACATTTCTAAGATCTAATATAGATCCCTAATTAAATCTTACCAATTGCAGATTTTCAAATTTTGTATTATTACATTTGAAATTGTGAAATGTATATTAAATATATATATATATATATATATATATATATATATATATATATATATATATATATATATATATATATATATATATTCAAAATCTGAATTTGTACTCATAAATGTGATACTACATCTCCAGATTTGAACTTTCATTTGCACAATTTAAATGGTTTGAAACACTTGTGTATAGACATGGTCCCCTGAACGATTACTGGCTTAAGACAACTTAAATTGTTTTTCAGGTCTTTACCTGTTGTCTATATAAAGTTTCCCAAGTGAGCTGCAGATAATACTTTATACAGGTTTTAATTATAAATTAGTTATAACTCAGTTATAATAATACATGGAATGAGCTACAAGGTAGCTAAAACTTTGCCCCCCTTATAAATAATTTATAATAAAAAATAAATAATATATTAAGAGTCTGTCAAAGTAGTAGTGATGTTTGCTTATTAACCTGTTCATAAATTATTTGAAAAAGGGACACTTTTAGCTACCTGTTCAACTTTGTAACTACTCCACATATTGCTATAACCAAGTTATAATTAGTGCATTATGAATGCTTTAAAAAGTATATTTTAATCATCTATTTAACTTTTATACATAATTAATATCATATGAATAAGAAGCACTTTATTATTAAGTGTTATCCCTGGGCTTTACACCCTTGCTCTACAGTTCTGTAGAGCAGGGGAACAACACCCCCCATAAAAAACAACACCCCTACAAGAGCAGCCAATCCACTGACATGATACTTCCATGAAGCAAATTTTCTGAATGTGCATGTTATTATAAAATCATATTCATTAGACAATTCTATGCTATTTCAGCATCAGACAGATGAAGGCAGTAAGATGTTTCCCAGCATAATATAGGATTGCTGTTGGAACAACATGCCCCCCATTGTTTAAATCCCCAAACACTGTTATCAATAGTAGCATGGCTGGTATGTTTTACAAGCAGATAGGTACAATTTAAGTTGAAATTTCACCTGTTATCACAGGGATGGCATAGCAACATGCCATTCCCTGTCGTCTAGTGTCCATTTTAACCATGAGGGATACTTTCAATCAAATTTAACAAAAGAATGAAACAAACAAACATTTGTAACTGCATTGATCATGGTTCCATCGAGTTACTGGGGAATTGAATATTAACTGGTAATTCCTGGGTTTTGGATTAAACATTAAGAACAATTATGTTTATGTATACAGACGGGTGACAAATTAAAGGAAAAACCAACATAAAGTGTCTCAGTAAGGTGTTGGGCACCACGAGCCGCCAGAACAGCTTCGATGCTCTTGACACAGATTCTACGAGTCTCTGACTCTACTGGAGGGATGAACACCATTCTTCCAAAAGATATTCCCTCATTTGGGGTTTTGATGATGGTGGTGGAGAGCGCTGTCTGACACGTCGGTCCAAAATCTAGTGTTCAATTGGGTTGAGATCTGGTGACTGTGAAGGCCATTCAGTGAGTCCTGTGGATGGGGGCATTGTCATCCTGGAAGAAACCACTCCCATCAGGATAGAAGTGTTTCACCACAGGATAAAGGTGATCTCTCAGAATAACTTTGTAATGATTTGCAGTGACCCTTCGCGGGACAAGTGGACCCAAACCATGCCAGGAAAATGCCCCCCACAGCATTACAGAGCTTCCGGACCCCCTCACTGTAGGGGTCCAGCAGTCAGGCCTGTACCGTTCTCTTGGTGTCGCCACACATGCACTCGCCCACTTGTCCAGAACACTAACCAGTTGAATGTCTGTGTGACTGAAGCTCCTGCCATTCATGCCCCAATAATGGCCACTCTTTCAAAGTCTCTTAGCTACTTTATTTTCTGTTTTTTTTTTATTAATTTAGAGCAATTTGCAGATTATATTTTTCACTTTGACATTATGGACATGTTCTGTGTTGTGAATACTTATGTACATGTGCTTTTTTTGTTTTTTATTTTTAATACATTTGCAAAGATTTCAAACAAACTTCTTTCACGTTGTCATTATGGGGTATTGTTTGTAGAAGTTTGAGGAAAATAATTAATTTAATCCATTTTGGAATAAGGCTGTAACATAACAAAATGTAGAAAAAGTGAAGCGCTGTGAATACTTTCCAGGTGCACTGTATATATATTCAGTTCTGCTCTGATATCCAGGTGAGAAAATATTGCCTAGTGGGATACAGTCAGTTTGCTAAAGCCTCTAATCTGTCGTGAAAGCTGTGCAGAATTGGATAAAATGTTATCTGGAAAAAAAATACTCTTAGAACATACCTTACATTATGTTCCCTCAATAAACATCTGCTTTTTAATATTTAGCTCACAAGATGCATTCTCCGGCTGGGTCCAAATGTTTTCTCTTTCAAGTTGCAGTCAGCTGGAACAGTCTTGGAATTGATTCTTAAATTACAAAGTAAGAAATGCAAAATGTTCATCTCTTGCACTCTTTTGTATTGTACACCCATTTCCTTGGGGAAAGGGGGATTTTATGTTATTTATATTAATGTAACTCATGTGTAAAGGTAAATAGCAAATCCTACAACTAGTTTTCTGGGTGAACATTATAGCCTGACCTGGCAGGTTCATGTTTGTTTTGCACTAAATTATGAATTGCATTTTTTCATTATGATTAAATCTGCAGAACCAGTTGTATGACTTGCATTAAGAATTCCTAAACCGCTGTTAATAATCCACAACAATGTTTACATAAAGTAACAAATATTACTTAATTCATATAACTGTATTGGGCAACATGTAATTTGCTTAAAAACGGAGAGAGAGAGAGAGAGAGAGAGAGAGAGAGAGAGAGAGAGAGAGAGAAACCAAAAGGAATTAATTAAAGGACAGGATTTCTGACATGTTAGTTCTCCAGTTTTAAGAGACAAGGATTTTAATCTGGGTCAGGTTATAAGTACACTTCTGTTCATTAAACATTCAATTAAATTAAATACAACTGGACCCCTTCAGGCAGCATCCAGATAAGACAGGACTTTTAATTATGCTTGTTAAAAAGGACCAAGTGACTGGAATGCAATGTTGCTGCTAAATGACTGTTGAAATTGTGATGTTTCCCTGTCTGTATGTGCTCCTGGTGTTATTCTGTGTGTTTATGTGGCACGATCCTCTGCCATGTGTCTGCGAATTAGGCTTGCCTCAGCATCTATCTGAAACCTTCTTCCTGTCCGGCCATGAGAGTCCCTCTGGTGGCTTCAGTGAGGGGGCTGAGCCTAGCCTTTTAGCCTTTAGCCTCTGGTTTAGTTTTAGAAATTATTGCAATTTCTTAAATTAATGATGCGGCAAATGTTGAACTATAGTGACACATATCTACTTTGGATCATACCAGATGGAGAGGCAATGTATAGTCCTAGTTTAAACTATTCACCAATATTATTCAGTTATTTAAATTAATGAATGTTGTCCATTAGAATGGTTTTCCGTGATATGTGCTTGAGTTTTGACTGTTTCACCTTCGTTTGATTGCTACTTCAATGATTCTTATGAAGTTACAGTCAAAGATTTAAACACCCCTTGTATTAAAAAAACAACATATACAATCAATGCATATGAAACAGAAAGAGAATTTACCTTTTTGAGCGGATGACTGATTGGCTTGATTTACAATGCAGTTCCACAGCAAGTAGCTCACTTTACTACAGCATGTTAGTCAATAACAAAAAAGAGGAGACAAAAAAAAACAGACTTTATGTTCCCTTAGCAGTCTCAGTACACCTGCCTTGTATATCTTCGAGTCTACATGATGCACCTTGTTTGTTGCTGTGATCAACCTGGCAGGATGTCTGTTCTCTTCACTGTAGCTTACACATCCCCATGACCATCATTCGAAAGATAACAAGGACATGTGGAGGAGAAGAAAGGCAGCATGATCAGGAACAGCCTGACCTGTCTCTGCAACAGATGTTCCTCTGCTGAACAGGCAGAAATATTTTCAGATATTTTCATCAGATGAAGCATTTGATAAAACACAAAAAGACAGGCAGAAAAAGGAAATGGCTATACAGAGAAGTCTCGAGTAGGAACTTAGCTGGGCTTTAGCCTATATACATTTTCAGAACAATCAAGTCTTCTACCCAACCACCAGCCACAAGTTAAAAGCACCGTACTTGATATTGAATTTGCATAAGATAGAAGGAAGAGTCTTCTGTCAGACTTAAGATTACCATCCAGCAGGTTACTGGAAGGTTTATACATGTATTATAAATAATAAATACATTTATTATTGGTGGATCGATCAATGTTTTGATTTGTAGTTTTTATGCATATCTGGAATTAGTTGATGTGAAATAATACATGCATTATTCTAAAACAGTCACTGTGTTTACATGGCTACTCATATTGCACTAGTATTTGGAATACTGGATATATACCCCGCCATGTTAAAAACATATAACAGAATAGCAAGCAGAATATTGCAGTATTGAATATTCAGGATGTTCATGGTCAAACATTCATGTAACATTCAGAATATCAAAGGAATTCTGGGCCATGAAAATTGCATATTCGTGTATCAGGCTGAAGAGAAAAAGGTGTAGTTTGTAATGTTTTGAAAATTATTATTTTAAAAACTGTACTTCCCCTGAGTAAGGCCGTATGCTAATAAATAAATAAAAAACTGTAACAAACAAATCCAGTCTTGCATTCTATATTAGGATACAAGACTACCAGATATCGACTAAATTACAGGTAAAAAAAATAACAAACATCACTACTAGGTTTGCAGTGGGAAGCGAGCTGTGCATGCTTAATAACAAACACGTGCCGTGTATTTCAGATTTCCGATGCAAGTAAACAGAACATTCTGAATATATATCCCAAATTCTTATATGTTGAGCATATACAATTCCGAATGTGACATGTAAACGTACTAAATATAAAACATGAAAAGTCTATAAGGAAAATGTATTTTGTATCCTTTCAACAGGAAAGAATCGCCTCTTCCCACAACACACAGACATGAAAAAATTGAAAATTGATGAATGAGACTAATGGAGGTATGCAAGTATTTTAATATGGTCAACACACATGAATGTACTGATGTGAAACAATATGTCCCATGCTTTACGCTGTTGCTCTGATTTTTATGTATGTTCGGAAAAGTAACATTTCCTGTTGATTTTGAATATGAAACATACAGTGGTATCTTGCTTTGCACAATTTGTTTCTCTCTGTGCTTTCTTTGATATTATTATTCTCACTTATTTTCTTTGAAAGCTTGTGAAACTTGTATTGTTTGTCTGTTGGAGTGTGGAAAAATACAAGTACTTCTAAACAAAGATTCTCATATACAATGTCTTCTTTAATCACAGTGAAGTGCTGTGCGTTGCCTGGGTTCTACTTGTTTGGATTGGTTCAATAATGCAGATTTTTCGTTTCATTGACTTTGCATAATGAATTTCTTGTGCAAACATAAAGTACAAAAGGAGCAGTTATAAACAATTCAGGAGGGTCAGATGCAGTCTGTAACTGAAATATTCACCACTAAGTATATTTAAGGTTTCTGTCTTTTAATCTACTGGTATGTTAAATAAATAATAAAAAAAACTAAATAAGAAACTGCCTTTCAGTGTTATTTACAACAGGATATGCATATCTGTTCAGTTTGCATGAGCAGACTAAAAGTATGGAAGTATTTTGTTTTTTAATGTGGCTAAATGTAAGAAGCCTGTTTTAAAGACATTGGAAGGCATCTGCAAGAAAGTGTATACAAGGTTCTTAAATTAAAATTACTGACTGAATATTCTCAATTTATACCAATGAGACTACATCAAAGAATATGAAAGAGGTTATTTCTTTTTATATAATAGAAAAGTATTTTGACTTAACCACCAATATCACAAAGCTTATTTTACATATGATTGCATAATGCATAGTAAACATGTATACATATAGTGGCACTGAGGGGGATGGCCACAGTGCCGGGCTCATTAATATAGGTGGGGTCCTTGGTAACTGGCACATGAAAGGCAGGGAAATGGTGCAAAGGAGGTGAATTTTAGTATACAGGTGGTGATTTCAGAAATTAATCAATCCAAATAAAACCCTAGCCAGGTGCTCCCTAGCAATGATTAATCTGCAGAGGCTTTTGGGGGATGTAGTGCCATACAGGGTGGCCATCCTGACTCCCACCCAGCACTACACCAATAGATACACAGTACTATGCAAATGTTTTAGGTGTGAAAAAATGCTGTAAAGTAAGAATGCTTTCAAAAATAGACATGTTAATAGATTATATTTATCAATTCTTCTAGGTACACTTGCACAAAGTCAGGCATATAGTCAGGTCTCCCAGGCAGAAATGTCAAGGCAGACAGAAGTTTCCAGATGTGCTGTCCAAGCTCTTTTGAAGAAGCACTAAGAAAGGGGCAACGTTGAGGAGCATAGATGCAGTGGATGACCAAGGAAACTTACTGCAGCAGATGAAAGACACATCATGCTTACCTTCGCAATCGGAAGATGTCCAGCAGTGCCATCAGCTCAGAATTGGCAGAAAACAGTGGGACCCTGGTACACCCATCTGCTGTCCGGAGAAGTCTGGTCAGAAGTGGCCTTCATGGAATACGGGCAAGAAGCCATACCTCCGACCTGGCAACAAGGCCAAGCGACTCAAATATGCATGAAAACACAGGAACTGGGGAGCAGAAAAATGGCAGCAGGTGCTCTGGACTGATGTGAAATATCTGGCTGTAGCAGAAGGCAGTTTGTTTGCCGAAGGGCTAGAAAGCGGTACATAAATGAGTGTCTGCAGGCAGGCACAGTGAAGCATGGTGGAGGTTCATTGCAAGTCTGGGGCTGCATTTCTGCAAATGGGGTTGCAAATAGGTTAGAATTAATGGTCTCCTAAATGCTGAGAAGTACAGGCATACTTATCCATCATACAGTACCATCAGGGAGGCATCTGATTGGCCCCAAATTTAATCTGCAGCATGACAACGACCCCAAACATACAGAGACAGTCATTAAGAACTATGTTCAGCGTAAAGAAGAACAAGGAGTCCTGGAAGTGATGGTATGGCCCCCACAAAGCCCTGATCTCAACATCATCGAGTCTGTCTGGGATTACATGAAGAGAGAGAAGCAGCTGAGGCTGCCTAAATCCACAGAAGAACTGTGCTTAGTTCTCCAAGATGTTTGGGCCAACCTACCTGCCGAGTTCCTTCAAAAACTGTGTGCAAGTGTACCTAGAAGAATTGATGCTGTTTTGAAGGCAAAGGGTGGTCACACCAAATATGGATTTGATTTAGATTTTTCTTCTGTTCACTCACTTTGCATTTAGTTAATTGATAAATATAATCTATTAACATGTGTATTTTTGAAAGCATTCTTACTTTATAGAATTTTTTCACACCTGCCTAAAACTTTTGCACAGTACTGTATATCGTGGCACACTATGGGACAAAGCTGTTTTAAGGAAGGAATGGATCCCCCTGGTGGATCAGTCACACAGCCACAGGCCCACAGTACATGGGACTGTACAGAGACCTGTCAACCCAACAGGTGAAGTGCAAATGTTTGCAATAATGAAGGGAATCTCTATTAAAAGGATATGCCCACATGTCCTACACCTCGCACAGTGTTACAATATACACTCACCTAAAGGATTATTAGGAACACCATACTAATACTGTGTTTGACCCCCTTTCGCCTTCAGAACTGCCTTAATTCTACGTGGCATTGATTCAACAAGGTGCTGAAAGCATTCTTTAGAAATGTTGGCCCATATTGATAGGATAGCATCTTGCAGTTGATGGAGATTTGTGGGATGCACATCCAGGGCACGAAGCTCCCATTCCACCACATCCCAAAGATGCTCTATTGGGTTGAGATCTGGTGACTGTGGGGGCCAGTTTAGTACAGTGAACTCATTGCCATGTTCAAGAAACCAATTTGAAATGATTCGACCTTTGTGACATGGTGCATTATCCTGCTGGAAGTAGCCATCAGAGGATGGGTACATGGTGGTCATAAAGGGATGGACATGGTCAGAAACAATGCTCAGGTAGGCCGTGGCATTTAAACGATGCCCAATTGGCACTAAGGGGCCTAAAGTGTGCCAAGAAAACATCCCCCACACCATTACACCACCACCACCAGCCTGCACAGTGGTAACAAGGCATGATGGATCCATGTTCTCATTCTGTTTACGCCAAATTCTGACTCTACCATCTGAATGTCTCAACAGAAATCGAGACTCATCAGACCATGCAACATTTTTCCAGTCTTCAACTGTCCAATTTTGGTGAGCTTGTGCAAATTGTAGCCTCTTTTTCCTATTTGTAGTGGAGATGAGTGGTACCCGGTGGGGTATTCTGCTGTTGTAGCCCATCCGCCTCAAGGTTGTACGTGTTGTGGCTTCACAAATGCTTTGCTGCATACCTCGGTTGTAACGAGTGGTTATTTCACTCAAAGTTGCTCTTCTATCAGCTTGAATCAGTCGGCCCATTCTCCTCTGACCTCTAGCATCAACAAGGCATTTTCGCCCACAGGACTGCCGCATACTGGATGTTTTTCCCTTTTCACACCATTCTTTGTAAACCCTAGAAATGGTTGTGCGTGAAAATCCCAGTAACTGTGAAATACTCAGACCGGCCCATCTGGCACCAACAACCATGCCACGCTCAAAATTGCTTAAATCACCTTTCTTTCCCATTCAGACATTCAGTTTGGAGTTCAGGAGTTTGTCTTGACCAGGACCACACCCCTAAATGCATTGAAGCAACTGCCATGTGATTGGTTGGTTAGATAATTGCATTATTGAGAAATTGAACAGGTGTTCCTAATAATCCTTTAGGTGAGTGTATATACACAATTGTATTTGTATGTGTAAAAAATATTTGTTTTGTTTAAATGGTTTCTAATACTTTGGCACAATCTGAGCCCAGATGTTAAAGGAATTAAATGCCAACTGAGAAAATCCTCCTTATATTTTGTGGTTCTCAAGCATCACTAAATCAAGGGCCAAGACCAGCAGGTATGTCTTTACTCAAGGGTTTGTGTTTCTGTGGAATGAACTGCCGAGTCATGTTGGAAATGTTCAGTTTCCAGGTGCATCTGAGTGAGACTTTTACAACCAGATGAATAAGATGATCTGAAGGGCCTCCTCTCACCTGTCACAGGTTTCATGTCCTTATCTTCTCTCTGCCTAAGTGAATATCGCTGTCCAGGCCTGGAGCAGCATGTCATATTCCAAATAATGCACCTTCAAGGAAGTTCAGTGAAATGGAAAACCTTGGATGTCTCCTTTTGTACAAAATCACTCAAATATTAACACCATATCATGGCAGTCAAGAGTAAACATGAAAGACAGGATTGATCTTGACCACCAGTACAGGTCTTGAAATCCCATGAAGGTAGATTCAATGAGGAGGAAAATGAATATACTTAACAGGTATAACTGAAAAGATCAGTGCTCTGCTAGTGAGGGCAAAAATCACCTGAGTTATAATCTCAAGATGCAGAGTGACCCAGCTCTTCCACCATGCTAAACAGCTAAAGTCTGCAGGAATAAATGGGCATCCACTTTGAAAAGGAAATGAAATGGGTAGGAAACCATGGTAGCCCACAGAGCTAAATTATAACCAGGACCTGAATAGCAGAACATTAATAAAAGAGTTTCCTCCTAAATAAACCTGAGGAGAAACCCCAGACGTGCAGCAACCACTGCTACCAACAACAAAAACAGCAGCGTGGAAAACATCTAGATCATCTGCTCTGATCATTGTCACCTATTAATATCTTACGTCTTTGGAAATGGTCCTGTGGACAAATTATGCAATTTGAAATAATTAATACAAAACTGCATGAGCATGTTGGTGCCTTAAGGAGATTTTAAAGTGTGGCACCTTTTGTTCTTCTTCTCCAAAACAATCTCTGACAATATAAATATATTTTTGACTCATCCAAGGGCGAACAATATTGGAACTACCAACTACTACAAATAACTTTGTGTTACTATTCTTTGCGTGAATTATCATTACTGCAACTAAAAAGTATAACATCATTCTGAGAAAAATATCAACACCTGAAACACAGAACCATCCCCAAATTTAATTTAACTCATTACCTAATTATGTAACCACTGTGGATTAGCTTTGGCTGCCATCTGTTTAATTGTGCCACCGCAGTTCCTAATTTGGCCTCGTCTCATGGCTAGCTGCAAATACACTCCATTCACAAGGTTCTGTGTGCCTTATCTTCAATGTGGTGGCAGATGTTCTGGCAGCTGAACTGGTTATTTTTCAGAGCTGAACAACCATCAGAAAAATCATACCTTGAGGGGTTCAAATTGAAGAAATAGTGAGCTCAAGATATATATATGAAGGAACATCAGTGCCAGCCAGGAGCTTAGTGATCTCATTATTTCATTCAGGAAAGGCAGGAGTCCTTAGTAAAAGCTTCTCACCCAAAACGGCCCTCATAAAATTGAGCTCAAACAACAGAAGAGTAAAGCGGATTACCTTTTAGAGTAGGATCATGCAGATTTATTGTATACCATAGTCCTTTCTTGCTGGTCTTGGTTGATGAAGGCAGTTTTAGCCCATCAGTTTTTTTTTTTATTAAAACTTAATCAATTTGCAGGTATAAATGCAACATTTGCTTTATTAGCCATCTACGTACATTATATTCTCGTCTTGGACCATTGAAATCTTACTTCCTATTTAATGTACTTCCATTTCTGGGTTAAATTGGACTGATGGACAGTAATTGCTGAGGAATTTTCATTAACATTTCATCATTAAAGCCACAGGCACTTCATTTAAATGAAATCAATAATTGAACTAAACAAAGGCGGCCTAGAAAGCAATGTGTTGGGGTCAGACAAGTGCTGGGGCACACTGGTAATGTTATAAAAACTAGTTAACAGGCTTCTCTATTTTAAACTTTTTGCTTTTTGCAATACTGATAGTATTGACTTGAGTCTGCAGTACAAATGAGGTCAGTACTATTCCTGGATCTGAGTTGATCTGATAGATGAGCATCTGTTTAAATAACCTTTCTTATTCAGAATGTAGAAAATGTCTAAGCTGTGCATTCGGTTCCATCTGGAAAATGAGCTGAAGTAGTGGAGATTGTAACATGCTAAGCTAAGCTCTTTTCCACAAGACTGAATTGTCATACATTTGGTAAGCAGGGAGGACTACTGAAGTATACTGAACAGACACTAGCAAGAGATGACCCCAGAACGGGAACTCCTCGGAAATAGAAGGAAAAGCTGCCTTATCCGTATGCCTGCCACCTGCGGTGTCATCTCCCTGGATGCGGAACACTGGGGAGCTTTTTGTTTTTCAATCAAGTTGCTTTTTCTGGCAGCATTTTCATATCAGATTCATCAAGTAGGGCAGGTCTGTGAAATGCGATGATTTAATGTAACAATATGTTCACTAATAAAGAGGCTGTCTTCTCGTTTCCACAGCTGGAGAGGAGGAGGTGTCAGTCAACTCACCCTAGTTTACAGCAGACTGTTTTTTGAGGGTTATCTCGCAAAGTTATCACTCACATAGCCTGCCACCTCAAAGTCAGGAAGCTGATGGAAAAACACAAAACAAATAAACAACATAAAAACTGCAGGCAGACTGACAAGAACTAATCAGAATAATTGGATTTGCAAACCCATAAAACAAATGGTAATTGATTCAACCTTCTGATTAACAGCTTTTTAAATGTTCTCTGGGAAGAGCAACACAATAAAAAGATTTCTGTCCCCGTATTTGAGGCAGCCTTGAGCATACAGAGAGCTCTTCTGCCAAGAAATTAATAGTATTTATTTATATTTATAACAATGAAAATATCCTATAGAGAGAAATAGAGAAGCTGAAAGTATGAGATAGGTGTGTAAAACTTTGCAGTATTCACAATATTCATGGGAGGATAAAACCCAACAATATAGATTGATTTTCATTCCTACAGCTGAATACATTTCTGAAATGTAACATGGGTGGCCAGTCCAGCAGTCTGGTATCACGTGCGCAGTCCTGAATGTCCAGATCTCAAAGATTGGTTTAATAGTCAGGGTGGCTGAAGAAGTTAAAGTCAAAAGCAATTTATTTTGTCTTATTTCACAAAGAAAAATTTAAAACAAAGTCTTGTGATAACATTTTCTAGAAAATTAAACAATCTAAATCTGTAGAAAGATTGAACTGGTGTATTTTTTGTATTTATTTTTTGTCAATTAAATACTGAAGCACAAACCAACTAGATACCTTCAGTCTGGTACCCAACGGCCACTGAATGACAAACATGCATCTGTCCTCACAGGCATTTCATAAGATATGTAGTCTCTTTCAGAGCACATAGATTAAGGTATTCAAGAGAACAAGAACATTGAAAATCGTCTTCTCCCAATCCAGGTTTAACATGCACAACTAAAACAGTTATCTGAAAAGAAAGTATAGTGTTTGCTTGTCCATGGTAAATTATAACACGGAATAGCACAGTGTCCTTGGATCAGGATTTATGGGAAAGACTAACAATGAAGGGAATTGCAGTGTATTAACTATGCCCTCGAGGGTCCTGTACTTTTAATGACAAGATGTTCATGAAAAATCCTCAGTCTATAATGCTCCGTAGTCCAATTTCCATGTGCATATAATGCAGAGTAACATTTAAAAGACGAGTAAGACCCATTGTAGAATGTTCTTACTTTGCATAAAAGTGCAAAGTACAAAAGACTGATTCACCTGTAATGCACAGTCATTTAGCTTAATCATCATCTAAACTTATGTTATAACAAATGAAGGCATAAGTTATTCTACTGTTAAATTGAAATGGAAACTGAAAAAACTTTTCCTCATTACAGACAGCAACAATTACCTGTTATTAGAGTGTTAGCTCGATCCCTTTATATAATCAAGCCATTTTTTTTATTTTGATTAGCTAATTACCTAAATTACAAGGCACATGAAAAATGCTTGAGCTTTATTCTCTATTAACATTATCACAATGAGGTACTCTACTGGAAGCAATCTGGCCACTGTTCGAGGTTATTTGCACTGAAGAGCCCATTGACCCGTATGAAGCAGTGATATCAAATGGCTTCAAAGGACTGCGCACTGTACAACAGGACAGGCTTTTCCAGGTGCTTCTAAATTGAAAGAACACACAAATGCAAAATTATTAAATAATTTGGTTTTGCTAATAAGTAGGCTTTGTACTTTTCAAAATTTAGTCTTTCTGTCTGTTTTTAACGCTATGATTAGTGGTTACTACACACCTGTCTCCCAGTTACCTAATGGAGCTCTGATGACAAATCCAGTATATGTAAATAATGTCTTTCCACTCCTTGTTCTTGCAGTGTGCTGTTGCATAATTCAGTGAGTTCAAACAAAGATCTGTTGTGAGCAAATCTCATTTTTACAAATGGTAAAAACAACTCCGTTATCATCAGATCTTTGTGATTTCATTGATAAACGTTAAGTACGACTGTTAAGGCAGGTACGGACACCAGAAATAAATGCTGAGAAGTACAGAGCCTACTGATAAGGAGTCCAGTGAATGAAAACAAATCCACCAATCTAAACCTGAATAACAAACGTATAGCATGGCCATGTCTTCTGCTATTATTCTTTTTATTTCCTATTAGACTATTGCCTGTTAATCCTGCCTCATGGTAGTTAAACAACAATGTCAGTTTAGCAAAAGATTAATGCTCAATTTAAATGTTAATGTATTTTACTTAAGAAGCAATTTGAAAAACTGGTCCTATCTCACATGTTTCTAGTTACTACGGTGCCAACTGGCAGTCCCACCGCGAGGCATGATTAATCGAGACATGGGTGAGAATGGACCCCGCATGTTCCACAGGCATTCACCTGGTTACCCGCCAGGCCATGAAAGACCTATAATGGCTTCCCTGTTGTGTCACATTGTGTGGTGTGGACAGCTGGTGATCCATTCTGTGTGGTATCTCTGCCTTTACACTGTAGCTGTTTGTGACAGATTACAATGTGTTTGACTATAGATTTGGTTTGTCCAAATGGGTCCATACTCCCCTGGGCGAGTTGGGATAGTTTTAAGAGTTGCCCCTAAACCGAAAGAAATAAACTCATAATTTAAGTCTTAAAACTGAGTTAATTGCAGCGCCAGATAATTGCATTGTGGCATAAAGTGACAAACAAACTAGAGATCTGCCACCTTAATGTGGGTAGATTACTTGTGTGCTGACCTTGGTTTCTTTTGCGAAGTGGGTGGTCATTTCACTTTCACCTTCCATCTTCAGGGAACAAAAAGGTAATTTACAGGAACACCCAGACCAACCAAAAACGCCATTTATAACAAAGATTTACGCTTCTCGGATATGAGATTTATTATGAGGTATTACTTTCTCTCCCTCTCTTTCTTTCAAGTTACACAGGGCTTCAGTGGTCAGGTGCCCGAATCTCATCACCCTGTCAAACTACAATATTTTTTCGCCGGTGGTCTGCTGCAGTGCTTGGGAAGCCATGGGGAAGGTGGGGCTGCAGCTCAGTTTAATTTCGATGGCAACTCCAGGTACTATCTGTCACTGTCCTGTGTCCCACGCCTCCCTTAATAGCCTTTCATTTGTTTCCCATCTCTTCAGCCTATCATATCCTCATTAGTTTTCATTTATTTCTTTATAGCTCACTCTTGCTTGCCCCAATGATCTCCGGCTCTAATTTTCCTCCCATTGGTTTTATCTACAAAATCGACAGTCTGGCAGCCTTCCAGCTCTCCCTCGCTTTTCAAAACCCCATCAATTACCAAGCTTTCCAACAGGAGAGCGCAGCAAATGAATTGCTGCTGGCATTCTGAACTGGTACCAGACACCCCGCCTCAGCAAAGCAGCTGTCCTGCTTTTCCATACAAGCGGACCAAATGAAAAAGACACAAGGGGGTTCCACAAGTCAGATGAGAAAAAGTTTTGCCGCTGTATTAGTGGAGCGTAAGTGACAGTGAGGAAATACCCTTGTAGCGTTATGTTGGGTGTATTTTGATAAGAGCATTTGGGCTCTGAGCTGAAGCACTGATCTAAAGAAGACCTCTCCCCCCCCAAAGTTATCAGATTTCCTTAGCTCATCAGCTTGGAACTGGTTTGCATCAAAGTGACAGTTTTGGGGAGGATGGCACCGAGAAGAGGCCAAATAGGTTGGAATCCTGCTATGAAATGTCTGGAGAAAGGGGCCTGTAGGTGATAAAAACTCTTTGAAGTGGACGAGAGCCGAAATCCCGACATAGAGCTACGAACCCAGGCCAACCGGCATTTCCAAAAGATGGCATGGATTGACATCAGTCATAAATCAAGCCCCCCTCCAATAGGACACTGGGGGCTGAAACCGAAATCCAATCTCAAGAACTCAGGGACCAATCACCTATTGATCTGACAGACTATAAGGAACAGCGGACAGTCAGTCTCTCTCGC
The DNA here is from genome assembly GCF_036373705.1 of Amia ocellicauda. Classification (NCBI taxonomy): domain Eukaryota; kingdom Metazoa; phylum Chordata; class Actinopteri; order Amiiformes; family Amiidae; genus Amia; species Amia ocellicauda. The sequence continues at coordinate 15,242,784 of NC_089867.1, read as the reverse complement.
TCTCTCACCTGAACCAGTAACTCGCTGCCACAGCTCAACCTGTAGCTCTGTTGCCAGAACCAGAACCAGAAACCAAAAGTCTTTGCCGGCAACAGAAGAGTTAAACTGGGAGAAGGAGATTGAGCCGTACGAAGAATTATTTTAAAGGACTTTATTAAATAAAGAACTTTACAGACTGTGCTGCCCGCCTGTGCCCACCTGATCAGTGGAGTTTTACAGCTGGACAATTGACAAAGTCGACTGAATATGAAAGTGTCAGTCATTTAAATAGCTATTTGAGTCTTAAGAAACTTGACCCTTGGAACAAACAGGGCCCTGCTTTCCTCAAAGACTTTGTCTTCAAATAAGTACGGTGAGAGACCCTGCTTACAAAGAAGATTTTGTGCACAACCTTGGAGCCTTCAAACCAGTGGAAAATCTGTTTGGAAAAGACTCTACATTCGCGAAACCCCAACTTCCAGGTGCATCGACTGAGTGGAAGTTCTTGGACAAAGCCGAACCGGACTGCCTTTGTTCCAAAACACACGGACCTCGTGCCGTGTGCTGTTATCTGAGCCCGAAGACAGAGAGGCCTCTCTGCGACGAAGTTCAGATAAGTTTAACAGTTTGGAGTTCATGATTCATGACATTTGAGAAATCAATTAGAAATGTTAATCTGTGATTCATAACTCTAGAATGTGTAATATCATTTAGTTTTCTTAAATATAAATGTGTGTTGCATTAAACTGTTTTGTTGATAATTTTAGAAATAAAATCTGTCAACGCCGAGAAATATCTTCTCATTCCTGTTTAACTGTTTAGTCTGAAATTGACACAAGTTAATAGACGTTAGATTATTGGTGGCCCTGCCTATCCTTAATCATTGAATAATAATCAGTTAAGGGAAATTGTGGTAACAAGTAATGCTAGGATCTTTCTCGGCACCTAAACGTAAATGAGACTGATATATATATAACGAGAAGTTACCTGACATAAATACTAACCTGCGTAGTTATTTAATGTCTGACTAACAATACTAACAAGAGACTCACCTTCGTCTTACTAACCGGTATTGTAGTCAATGTGTTTATAACCTTTTTTGTTTAACGATTTGTGTGTTATCATATGCGATCCCATGGTCTTTGATTTGGTCACGGAAGTGATTTGTCTTTGATTTGTTGATCTAGAGTTGAATTTTAATTAGTTTTTCCCTTTTGTATAATTAGTGTAGTGCTACATTTAGTCTTTGTTTTAAATAAATTTGACAATTTATATCTTTGGAATTGGTGTCTGTGTCCAATCATTACAGAAATTGAGTTCTACAAGATTCCAGGATTCGTGATAAGGTGATACTATAAATTCACTTCTTAAATTTAAATTTATAAGTGTACCTTACGCTACAACCTTCAACTGTTGACCTAGACTTCATTGCTTTATTCCTTAGACCTTGCATCAATTAAGTGTTTTTCCTCTGTTTGCAAAGTGCACATCTTGCTGATAACTTCCCCTGTACCACGCATTCAAGGGTAAACAAAGCTCAGCATATTGCAAGGTTGTTGGTAGTTTGGAATGGGAATAATGTCTCACTTTATAGCTCAAGTGTATTTCTGGTCAAGAGGTAGCTGGAGTATAGAAGTCCTCGGCTCAGTGAGTCACTGTACCTCAAGGCTGAAATAACCGAGGCTCCAGGGATCACATGTGATCAAATAAATCACATACAATAACGGCAAATTAAATCATTTTCAGATAAGGGGAGAGTCTCTTTATAATTACCAATCTGGCAAGACTAATTTAGCACACCTTTTTTATTGATTCCTACTACTGCACAAAGATGTTACAGATATTAAACACCTAAATCAAACTGTTTTCGGGGAGAATTTCTCCATATATCTGTCCAGTATTATTTATCCCTTCTCACTGTGCCAGTTAACTGACATGCTAATAACTTGCTTGATTATTCTGAGATGTGTGTCTGGACTATTGAGCAACCAAACAAAGGCAAGTGGGGATGAAAAAAAAAAAAACATAGCATAATTAAACAGAAATGTAGAAAATGCCTTGATTTGATCTCCCTTGTTCTTTCTTTGATAGCAGTTCCTCCCCCTGCTGTGGGTGTTTTTTATTTTTAATTTTTTTGAATTATTATTGTTGTATCACTATCCTCACCTCTTTTACCTTGTACCAATCTTCTTCCTGTTGTTTTCCTGCTCCAAATGCAAATGAACAAATCTTACGCTCCACCAATCCTAAACCACTCATCTGCTTGATAAAGAGTTCCTAATATCTCTCCTTTGTTCATCAGCTCTGTTTCTAATACACCACACTCAACACATCAACACCAATTGTTCACAATCACTTATCACACCCGGTGGCCTGTCCTCTCCTCTATTTGAGATTAATCAGAGACAATTTCAGCTATTTACTACACTGGCTTCACACCCACCATGACCTTGAATTACTCAACTTGCCATAACTTAAGTTTACGGCGGTTTAGGAATATGCACAATTGTGAATACAGACATATTTTGAGTTAATTAAACCCAGTTAAGTATTTTTAAATGCAGCAGGTTTTTGGGAACTCCTGACATGTTAGTTCTGCTAAATAAATAAATGAATGGATACATTATGTAATTAGTTAATATATACATGAATAAATGAATTAAATCAATAACCCTTAAGCTAATAAATATCTTGCTATGTTCACATTTCTTTCTGGATACACAAAATGTTTGAATTTTAAACTCGGTTATCACAGAACCAAGCATCTTTCCAGAACCGTCTTGTTTTTCCACTTATAGCGAAACCTCTGAAATTAATTAAATGTTCATTATATTAAAATTCATCATAAATTGAGACAGAATTTTCCATTAAGCTTTCGTTTAAACCATGCAGATACAGGCGGACCTGAGTGGACGTTTTGGGTAGTTCTTCATTTCTTTTTTTCACAATGCAATTACAATATTGTTAGGTTGTGTTTTGTCTTGGCTTACTTCTCTGTTCTGTGGGGATAAACAGACCTTCACTATAAATGAGATGTGACACTGCAATCTGTAGAAAGTGAGTGAAATAATTTTAATAAATAAATTAAGAGAGACTTGGATGAAAGCCACATACTTTTCAATCAACCTGTAAGGAATTATAAAGCCCCAACTGACGTGAGAGCTTCACAAGAGGAAAACGCTGGCTTAAATCTTTAAAGTTGTTTAATGGACAGCCTGCCTCGAATGAGAATGAACCTGCACACCCACAATGGTTTCCCCAAACACAAACAAACAGACACACTCACTTGCTCCAAAGGTTTTTTCTTCACTTTCGAATTCTTGGACTTTGATCAGAAATTAATAATTTTCCCATCCAGTCTTTGCATTAAAACATATGGGTGGGGAATACAAAGGAGGCACATTGTGCATGTTTCATTAGGAAAATTAAAAGGCAGCAACACATTGACTCGGCATCATTTTCCAATAACTAGAGAAATTAAAAACTATATCTTCCTACTGCCAAAATCCCAGCTAAAGAGTACCCTGCAGTAGGCCTTTTACATAATTGTCAGACTTGTTTACAGAAAGATTTTCAATCCCAACTGGCTTTCCACATATGTGAGCCTACATCAGCTGGAGGAATAATTGAGATGTGAAACAGTAATGGTCACATTGATATTTGTAGTCCACAAACCACTTGGTCCAATCAACAGCGGACGAGTTGCATTTCCAAAAACAGAATGGCATAAAACGCGATGTCTATGAATCAATTGGCATGTCAACTGTCATTAGCTGTCCTGACAGTACTCGTGTTTCTCGAGTTACTGTATTACAGGGAGCGACACTGGAGTATCGTAATGGAGTGTAACACATACAATTTGTGTGCAGTGAGATGAGATAGCAGTGGTGCACTGTAGGATCTGAACAGGTGAGACTTGAAGAGGTGCAGGAAAGCAAGAGAGAGAGCGAAAGGAGGGTCCAGGGGGGCAATAAAGCATGATGCAGAGGAAGAGGTGGTTGGGGCCAGCGCAGATCCATATGAGAACAGACAGGGACAACAGACAGGACTTTCTATTCAGTCTGGCAAAGTAGTGCATGACTTCATGGCAACTACCCAAGTCTGATTAATACAGGGGGGCATTTAAAATAACTAGAGACATTCTGGAGGGCTGTTTTACTTGGCCAGTGCTGCGAAGAGACCAGATTTCATGAAACCACTGCGAGCGATGACCCTGATTGTGATGAATAGACCCTCCATATCTTCACTGCACCCCACCTCACACGCCTTCAAGCAGAAATTCAAGAACATTAAAAAAAAACAGATATACAATAGATCTGTTTTCCTTTTCTTGGATGAAGAAATTTGAAATATTTTCAGGGACATTTCCTTCCGACAGCATTGAAACAGGGCTGTTATGAAAGTTGAATGAAAAGACATTTTTCACCTCTGAAGCCATTTGATTTGTATTTGTGCTGCTTCATTGCTTTTCACATTTCTTAGATGACGAATGGTCACTGTGCAAGATGTATAAAATTAAATGAAAACTAATGTGTGGAGGCTGACTTTTGTTTAGCCAGAGTGTTTTTCTTTCTATCTGGAGGCTAATGCTATAAAATAATGTATAAACACTGCATCTCAATCCATGTATGATTTTTTATTTCTTTTACCATATGATTCAAATGTGTCAGTCAGGATCCAAATCATATTTGCCATCACTACTTGCATTATTCAGACCGACACCACTCGATAGCCATAAACTACACTAGGGATGGAACGGTATACAATTTCCAAGGTAATAACCTTAGCACAAATACCACAGTAACCGTAATATCATGGTATAAATAATGCAACTTAATTCTCTATAGGTCTACTATATTTTTGAAAATAAAATAATATGCTCAACTTGTTTAATATACTATGGAGCTTATTGTATTTTTACAGCTTTAAAGACAAGGATGGACAGCAGCAATAAATGTCAAAAGTAGGAGGCCTTCATTATTAATATTCAGCCTTTGCACAGAAGAGCACAGTGATTAATTTTTTAAACATCAGATTAATTTGTTACGCTGCAGATAAATCCAACGTACAAACAACAATTTACTACTACATAAATAAAGTGCAGTTTATTTGCTGGTAAACTGAATTAGGAAATAATCGGTCATACTGCTTAGAACACAAAAAAATAAGTAATAGATTGTTGGTTATTTAAAAACACTGGCACAAAAGACTACAAAGCTACAGGTGGACCTCACTTGATAGAGATGGAGAGGTTCTAGAAACAGTCATGCTAAACAGCATCATAAATACATAAAATGAATGGGAATAGATTTCATAAAAGCGAACACTAGCCTGAAAATATGTTCAATACAAATAGCCTATAAAGGTGCTGAAAAAGGATGGGTTTGATCAATTATCATTGCTTCATTTGGAAGCAGACATTGCTCATGACAAACTGTAGCCTTGCACTCTTTCCAACACAACATTGCGGTGATTGTACATTGAAGGGAGCTGGTCCAAGACAGGAGAGTCGAGTACAACTTATGCATGTAGTGTCAACAGTGAGCTTCCAAAATAAAGGAGACTGGTCGGTGAGTATTATATACTTGATACAGGATGTGACGACGCACCGGGCGGCATGGTGAAGATCTGCCCCGAGCTGCTTATGCCTCCCCAGACCCCAGTGGAGTGAAGACACTGGCGGAATAGTTGACTCACTATTCCCAAATTGACTGGCTCCTTGTTGTAGTTGGTTGTGAGTACGGGAGAAGAATTACTTGCTTAATGGGACTTTGATTATGGACTATGACTTGAATTACGAATTACAGACATTGTATGGTTGATAGTGTGTTGCGTTTGTTATTATTAGTTATATGTGTAGTGATGGACCTGCACACCATTTTAGTTTAGGCTCAAGAAGAGTTAGGATTTTGTTTTCAGAGCACTGTTAAATAAACCTGCACTTATTTCCCCACATCCCTGCCTTTGAGTCCTTAAATATGCCTCTGCGCCCCTGCTGGATCGACCCCCCCACACTATCAAAAGGGTTATATAAATATGTTATCAATCCATTTATCTTTCTAAAGCAATGCAGCACCAGTTGGGGTCATGTCACAGGAGGGGCATGTATACCTTAATTTGCGATAAATAATGTGCAGCGCAACAGCAATGGGATCCATACTGTGGGGACTTGATCCAAGTCTTCAAAATCATGAAAGGCATCAGCTACATCAAACCAGAGGAGCTTTTCCAGATCAGCAGGGACACACGCACCCGGGGACACAAATGGAAATTGGGCTTCAAGGCATTCAAGACAGAAAACAGGAGACACTTCTTCACACAGAGAGGCGTCACAATCTGGAACAAACTCCCCAGCGATGTGTTTGAAGCGACAATTTGGGAACATTTAAAAATAGACTGGATAGGATCCTTGGATCACTTAGTTTTTTATGGACAGCAAACAAGCACGATGGGGCGAATGGCCTCCTCTCAATTGTACACTTGCTTATGTTCTTATGCTCTTATGTAATTTTTTGAAACCACAGTAAACTGTAAAACTGGTGTACTGCCCATCCCTACAATTCACACAATACTCTTTCACAGTAACATGCTTTTGTGTAATCAACATTGCACTATTGTGTGGCAACAATACGTTGTCTATAATGTTTATTTTGTTCATAAGAAGTTGAAACACCATTAGGAGATATAGATCCAAAATTCATCTCACAGAACAATTGATTGCAAATGCCCAGTCTCAGAAGATATAAATAGTTTGCTTCTTTGTTTGTTTGTTTCTTTTTAGTTTTTTTTTCTAAGGTACTAAAACTTTTCTTTAATTGGGGCTTGTCTCCAAGTATTTAACTCCTGAGGAAGTTTATACCTAGAATCTCCCAGTTAACTAAGTGGCTCCAAAGTTTAGTGTGTCTGCAACACCAATGTGTCTGTAAAGCAGAGACAAGGTCTTATCTCTGCCTAACCCACTGCCAGCAGACTACCAATCCTCCTCCCAGAACACACCACATTAATTCTCATTCCATTCTAATCAATAGAGACACAGTTGGAAAGCCTAGGGCCTCTCAGTTGCTCCAAGCTGCTCCTGACACACAGGCTGTAGGCTGGGAGACAGAAATCAATAAAGTGACTGGCTAAATTGCTTGCTAATTTGGATACCTTGGCCTGACTGGAATGCATTATGCCACCAGCTACAGTATTTGCTGCTAATTTTGTTTCTCTAGGCTGCATTTAATGAATTATAATTACCATAAACTCAGCTTGAATAGAGAAGGAAAGGGACTATGATTAATGCAGGCGTGCTGATCCTGTGAAAGAGGAAAGCAAAATATTTGTTCTTAAAGCATCATGCTACATCTGTCTGATTCTTCATGTAAGATGGCGAAGGATACTCAAAATCAGGGAGAGGTTTTCATGTGCAGTGGAGGACTGATGAAGGAATACATGAAGTGTTGTATTGTGTGGTATCTAAAAAAGATTGCAAAAAGAAAACATGTAAGGGAAACTAGCGCTGTCACTAAAATGGTTGGTTATTGCAATGCAAAGGGACTAATTTTGGCAACAGTGTAAATAATGCCTTATTAAAATGTTAACATCTTTCCATTTAAAAGCTGCATTTAAATCCTGTCCCATTTCAAAGTGTCCTGAAGAACACTGAGCCACACACTGAACACAGCTGCTGTGGGGAAGACAAATCCCATGCCCTTTGGATGTAGTTTTTTCCTCTATGCGTTAAGTGTTTAAACATCACAATCAGAATTTTCTCTTCTCGTGTTTCTATGAACTGGTTGGATGGATTCATGGATTAATTCAATTATTGGATGTAGTCCCAGGGGATCCTCAAAGGGATAAACGACAGCTATGTATACAATTATTTCCAACATGAGAACTACTTATTTTTAGGACCCGTTCGACGTCTTCACATGAACTTATCTTAAAGAAGTTGTATATAAATTTCAAAAAGCTAAAAGTTTCGTTTTTATTATAATAAAATAGTATTCATTTTATTAAAACTACACAGCTTAAATCGCATTGCTACCTCACTTCTCTGCTTCTATATAACTTTATGAAATACAACACATTTCTGGATTCACAAATAAATCAACAACTACCAAACGTGTCATTGTTTGCATAGGCTATGCCGTAGGATTAAACTCTTCTGTACAGTACTTGGATTTCTTTGCAATAGACTCCTACATGGTCACGTAATTTTGCAGAGTGAACCTGAGGCATGAATCTCATTAACTCTGGAAACTTGATCTATTTCCTTTTTTCTTTACAGGCCTTCTACATTGTTGAGGAAACGTTGGTGCTTCCCGAAACAATAGATGCTAGAACAGAAAAGAATGAAGAGAGGAGGAGATTATGACTTGGGGAATAAAATAAATGATTTGAGATGTTTCTGTGTCTATTAGAATGATGTCAAAGTCTTGACATTATAAATGAATCAGTTGGATTGACTGTTTGTCTTAGCACTCCTCTTTGTGTTTCTGGAGTACAGTATACTTCAATTTGATTTGATTGATATTGTTATGAAATCACCGCGACCCTAGCTAGGATGAGCGGTTTCGAAAATGGATGGATGGATGTTATGAAATCAATCCCTTGGTTGGTCAATCTAGAGTGGGAAACAGATAAGGATGGACTCGCTCCATGGAGCACATTTGTTCCCTCCTAATTACCTTTATTTTATTCTATTAATTAATTAATTATTTTACTTTTCTTATTTTGAGGACAGTTTTATTTCCCGGAGGATAATGAAACCCATCACTGAGTGAAAGATGTAGCAGCCTTTTTGCTCTCATTCATATTTTTCATTAAATATAAACAGCTGATGTAGAATGAATTTCCTCAGGTTACTGGTGTGACAGAGTAAGCAGACCATGTGTGTGCAGGGAATAGACTGCTTTCTGTCTGAGCAGTGGGCCCCACACAATCATACATTCATAAGGAGAAAGATTTAGTAAATTCATCATGACAATGTTGGGTATAACATCAGGGTGACTTTCAAAGCTTTTTGCTGTAGTGCACAATTTGTTCCACTTTTTCCTAATGCCAAATACATTCCCATTCCCAGTCCTGCATTTGAGATTTCCCTGTGACTTTTCAGCAATATGAAGCAAATTATGACCCAGAGAAAACGAATTTGTTAATCTCTCTTCATGTGTTAAATACTGCTGTCACTAAACATTGAGCTTATTTTATTGATCCTATAAAGCAGGATATTTTACAATGTTATTATATACTGTGTCCCTATAATGTTACACAGGAATATGTAATGAACACGCTAGTAAGCAAGCACCAGCTACTAATAGCAAAGCAGGTAGTTTTGGCAATGTCACTATATGAATTATTTATAGAATTATATATGTATAAAGCATGAACACATGGGAACAATGTACCATTTGTTAATGACATGCAACTGATCATTATTTGATGTCAGTTCATACCTGGTTTATAAACAGCCTATTCTACATTTATTAACATTTTGCTAACTCAAAAAACTGTTAATACATGTCACTTGCAGCTAAAAAAAATATTATAATATTATGATTATAATATTAGATCAACACACACTCAAGAATCAAGTCACTGGTATTTTTAATGTGTTGGTTCATTACTGATGCTGTTCGTGGACTTTCAGCCTGTGAAGACCTCACCGTGGATCAGAGCAGGGTAAAGCTCCTACATTATATGAGACACACCCCGAGGCCCCTAAGAACTTGCTCACATTTCCTATTCTCATTTAATCTAAAACAGCAACTTCAAACCACTTACCAAAAAGATATTCCTACTGTAGCATGCTTACAGTAATGCCCATGTGCTCTACTGGACGAGTTTCAAATGCATGTAATCCTGGACTCTGTGTTTGCTAGAAACTGGATCTCCTTCAGTTCAGCATTTCAGTGTTTGGTTCTAAAAGGGCTCTTTAACCCAGCTGTCTCATTCCACTGTGGCTAAAACAAGTACCAACTAGATTAGTGAACATTTATTTTTGCTTGTCTTAATTCAGATGAACATAACAGAAGAAAGGCTACAAATGAAAAGAATCCTCTCAGCCCTTCTAGCTCATTTGGATGCATTTCTGAAACTAACTGACCCAGGTGTTTCTTCTAACTAGTTTCTTGAAGGACTCTGGTGTGTGTGTGTGTGTGTGTGTGTGTGTGTGTGTGTGTGTGTGTGCCTGCTTCAACAGTGTGTCTGAGCTTGTGTTTCTTCATTTCCACTGACTAACTTCAACAGAGTCAGTACTGCTTGCAGTCAACCTTGTATTTAAACATTCACATCCATCATCCTTCGGGGATCATTGTGTTCTATAATACCCCTCTGTCTAGTAGTTTCATTGCACTGATGCCTTACAACAATCAACGCAGGCCTGTCACAAGTCGGCAGTGAACGAGTTAAAAATGCATTTAAATATTTCATATTATATGATAATGTGTTCATTTCAAAGTCTATGTGAACTGCATTTAATGTTTTGTATGCATGTGTTTTATTTCTTTCTGTGTTCATTCACAGAGAGTTTCTTTGACATATACAGTCTGTTGTAATTTCCTCTTCGGGTAATTGAAATTTATGATCCTAGGGAGAAAAAATAACTAAAACAACTGACAATCATAAAAACATGAGAATAGCAGATCCAGGACATGATGGTAAATTTAATAAACACCACTTGTAAAGTAAGAATGATACATAATAAAAACATCTGACTGATTACTGTCAAAAATATGAATGATCAATTACATTAAAATAGTAGTGAGACATGATCTGGAATTAAAGTGAATCCTGCAATTGTATTGAAATGATTCCTGATAGCAAATTCAAACAATACTGTATTGAAAACCTTAATTACTTAACCATGTAATCAAAAAGTAAGACTGACAACCTGATCTAATGATTGAAGTAAAGACTATGAATCTCTTCAGCTTTCTTGCTCCAAACCTCATGTTAGTGCACATTGAGAGCTCAGAGGTGGTGACCTTTGAGATGTATATTTAAACATCAGTTCATGACACTTGCACATAAGTTTAACATAAACCACAAATGATGCTGCCTAGAGGTTACAATCAAGCCTATGCACCTTGAAAGCATTCTGACTAACATCAAAGAGGACACTTCTGAGCCCAGCTGAACCACAGGAGAGTTTAGTTGCCTAAGAGCTGTGCACACAAAAGGAAGGAAGAATGATTCTGTATTCGCGGTCTTATCATTTCATATAATCCATGTAAGAGAAACAATGATATTAATGATCTTATTTTAGTTTTTTTAAGTGTGACATGTAAGAGCATGCATTAATCCTGGGCCAGCATTTGTGTTGTGTTAAACAAGAGGCTTCTCTCCCTCACATGGACTCGTGCCCGGAGCGTATCTCTGTGAGTGTTCAGTCAGGCCAGTCTGAGAGTGTCCACTCGCCCTGGCTGTCCTCCAGGCAGGTGATTTGTGTGGGCCGGCATCCAGGGCTAATATCATCCCACCCCTCTGTCCGCTGCTCCTGCCAGGAACATAGTGCACTGTAACCCAAGATCTGGGTTAGATCTGTCACCAAAGTACAACTAAAGCACCTGTGCCTCTTACTTCCCACCAACTCATCTCCACATTTAAGGGGATATGAGTACAACCAGGTCTCACAGGTGAGTTTCCCAAAGCTGTGAAAGGCGGCCCACCCTGGCCTCTTCTATGTCATTGATATTACTCATGATGTGCGAAGCCTGCTGCTGCCAGGGAGGACATGTTATTTAAATGTTTAATAACTCAATTAGGACCTTTGGGTCGCTTTGGAAGGACTCCAGTTTAAAGGAAATTATTATAAATTTAATTATTATTAGTTATTTTTGAATTTCAATACAATGATTAATAATGCTGCTACTATTACTACTACCTCTACTAATGCTATTACTACTTTACTACTACTACTACTACTAATAATAATAATAATAATAATAATAATAATAATAATTCTATTAAATTACATTTTTACTGAGTATAGCACCATTTGCAACAAATTGCCACAGAACATGCTTAACATGAGAAAAACAAGAGAAACCCATTAGGCACAGTGGAGAGAAAAACAAAATCTCCTGTAGGATATCAGAGACTATTATAGGAGGAAATCGATCTCTGGGGGTCCATGGCTTAATGCCGAGGCCTGTAATAATAATAATAATAATAGGATCCAGAGACAATAATAATCTGTGCCAAAATCACAGAGCAATGCTGTGAGTATACCTCTGTTTCCTGCCTGCCTCCTTTACTCTCTGATTAAAGTGAAATGAAAAATTGTAATTTGGCACAATAATATGAGTTTTAACATAAAATAATACAAGATGTTTCCCTGGGATGAAAATTAATCATCAGGTTTAATTCAGTGTTTTCATTCATAATGCATGCATATTATGCTGAGATACTTTCTAGGTGTGAGAAAGAGGTCTTTTAAAATAAATGATGTTTTTACAATTATACTCACAAATGCTGGTGCATCAGTTGCATTTTAAGTTCATAAGTAACAACATGTGCAGCCCTTGTCAGTAATACTAATTATAGCAAATTCAAAGCTAAACTAGAACAGGCAAATAGGCGTCACATTCTCCATCTTCTCTTTAACAGGGTCCGTCCATCTGTAATTCCAGATCACGAGTGCTACTCATGGGAATGGGACTCACCTGCATGGGAATTCAGTGCAATTCAGTAACATGATGTACATACATATACACCGATCAGCCATAACATCTTGACCACTGACAGGTGAAGTGAATAACACTGATAATCTCGTTATCATGGCACCTGTCAGTGGGTGGGATATATTAGGCAGCAAGTGAACATTTTGTCCTCAAAGTTGATGTGTTAGAAGCAGGAAAATTGGGCAAGCGTAAGGATCTGAGCGACTTTGACAAGGGCCAAATTGTGATGGCTAGACGACTGGGTCAGAGCATCTCCAAAACTGCAGCTCTTGTGGGGTGTTCCCAGTCTGCAGTGGTCAGTACCTATCAAAAGTGGTCCAAGGAAGGAAAAGCGGTGAACTGGCGACAGGGTCATGGGCGGCCAAGGCTCATTGATGCACGTGGGGAGCGAAGGCTGGCCCGTGTGGTCCGATCCAACAGACGAGCTACTGTAGTTCAAATTGCTGCAAAAGTGAATGCTGGTTCTGATAGAAAGGTGTCAGAACACACAGTGCATCACAGTTTGTTGTGTATGGGGCTGCGTAGCCGCAGACCAGTCAGGGTGCCCATGCTGACCCCTGTCCACTGCCGAAAGCGCCTACAATGGGCATGTGAGCATCAGAACTGGACCACGGAGCAATGGAAGAAGGTGGCCTGGTCTGATGAATCACAAGATCAAGGTGTTGACTTGGCCTCCAAATTCCCCAAATCTCAATCCAATCGAGCATCTGTGGGATGTGCTGGACAAACAAGTCCGATCCATGGAAGCCCCACCTCGCAACTTACAGGACTTAAAGGATCTGCTGCTAACGTCTTGGTGCCAGATACCACAGCACACCTTCAGAGGTCTAGTGGAGTCCATGCCTCGACGGGTCAGGGCTGTTTTGACAGCAAAAGGGGGACCTACACAATATTAGGCAGGTGATCATAATGTTATGGCTGATCGGTGTACATGATCTGACAGAGATCTCCCTGCTTAACAATGAAACATTAACAAAGTTAAGCCTCTTAAATTACTAATTCATATATTTTGATTTGAACGCCAGAGTAAACGCTGTGGTACCTTTAAGAAGCATTCAGTGGTGTGTGTGGAAATGGCTGGTTCAACGTGTACCTTGAATTGACTGCAACGCTGAAAGATCCTGTTAAAATGTAAAAAAAAAAATGTGGATGTTCTTGTTCAAACCACAAATCAATGATAATGAGGCAAATGATCCGAAACTGCAATTACAGAGAACATCTTTATAGGCCTTTCCTTCCCATTCTGCTCATTAAGCATAGTTAAAGACCCTTGTGTTTTACACTAGAGTACGTTTTGAAAATATACATTTGATAAGATGTATCCAGGCTGAAGGCCTCCATAGTGGATGGCACTGTTCTAAGATACTTCAGGTTCCATAATATATCCATATGAGACACAATTACTGAAATTGCACATTATACCACATTAGAGGATAATTCAATTAGACCACACTACATTATTATATGGCTAGGCATAACCAGGGTTAAGAGAACATTTCTTAATTACTGCCTTCCAATATGACACCTACAGGACAAAAACAATGCTTTGATAAAGGCATGTTAAACAAGCAACTGGCAATGGATGTTTTCTCAGGTGATATATTTTAAACAGCTTTCCTTGATAGGCCAATGTTTGACAGAGAAAAGCATAAGTGCTCATCTGGATCATTACAGGGGATTATAATGGAGAGGGCTTTGTAGTGGCAGAACAAACAGAATCACCAGATAGGCATTACAAATATCTGAAGCAATTCTATCATTCTGTAATGGAGGCAGTAAGATTGCCACTTCTCTTCTTGCATTTGGGTAATATATTATATAAAGCATTTTGTTTTAGGTTAAGCCACTTATCACACAGCCAGTGACAAAGGGAACAGAGACATGTGCTCAGTGGACTGGGACGTTTGGAGGGCAAAGATGACGTCATCGTGTCTGGGAGAAGAGAGCCAATACACGACAGCATGGAGAAATGAGCATGAGAGGCAGGACACACAACCTCCAGCAAGCAGACAGTGCAGAGACTTCAGAGGCAAAGAAAGTAAATGGGGGAATCGTTGATCAGTGATTTGAACCTCATTATCAGAGCTGTGGAAAAGAAAATGTTTTGTGTGCTTGTGGAGCAGGTGATTGTCAGAACCTATGAATGGCTACAAATGGGAGGAAGCCTTTTGGCCCATTTAGAATATCTAGTCGATTAGCTGCTAATAACTAATTGATCGAAGGATGTTGTCCATTATATATATATATATACAGTGAGGGAAAAAAGTATTTGATCCCCTGCTGATTTTGTACGTTTGCCCACTGACAAAGAAATGATCAGTCTATAATTGTAATGGTAGGTGTATTTTAACAGTGAGAGACAGAATAACAACAAAAAAATCCAGAAAAACGCATTTCAAAAAAGTTATAAATTGATTTGCATGTTAATGACGGAAATAAGTATTTGATCCCCTATCAATCAGCAAGATTTCTGGCTCCAGGTGTCTTTTATACAGGTAACGAGCTGAGATTAGGAGCACTCTCTTAAAGGGAGTGCTCCTAATCTCAGCTCATTATCTGTATAAAAGACACCTGTCCACAGAACCAGTCAATCAATCAGATTCCAAACTCTCCACCATGGCCAAGACCAAAGAGCTGTCCAAGGATGTCAGGGACAAGATTGTAGACCTACACAAGGCTAGAATGGGCTACAAGACCATCGCCAAGCAGCTTGGTGAGAAGGTGACAACAGTTGGTGCGATTATTCGCAAATGGAAGAAACACAAAATCACTGTCAGTCTCCCTCGGTCTGGGGCTCCATGCAAGATCTCACCTCGTGGAGTTTCAATGATCATGAGAACGGTGAGGAATCAGCCCAGAACTACACGGTAGGATCTTGTTAATGATCTCAAGGCAGCTGGGACCATAGTCACCAAGAAAACAATTGGTAACACACTACGCCGTGAAGGAATGAAATCCTGCAGCGCCCGCAAGGTCCCCTGCTCAAGAAAGCACATGTACAGGCCTGTCTGAAGTTTGCCAATGAACATCTGAATGATTCAGAGGAGAACTGGTTGAAAGTGTTGTGGTCAGATGAGACCAAAATCAAGCTCTTTGGCATCAACTCAACTCGCCGTGTTTGGAGGAGGAGGAATGACCCCAAGAACACCATCCCCACCGTCAAACATGGAGGTGGAAACATTATGCTTTGGGGGTGTTTTTCTGCTAAGGGGACAGGACAACTGCACCACATCAAAAGGACGATGGACGGGGCCATGTACCGTCAAATCTTGGGTGAGAACCTCCTTCCCTCAGCCAGGGCATTGAAAATGGGTCGTGGATGGGTATTCCAGCATGACAATGACCCAAAACACAGAGCCACGGCAACAAAGGAGTGGCTCAAGAAGAAGCACAGCCAGTCTCCAGACCTTAATCCCATAGAAAATCTGTGGAGGGAGCTGAAGGTTCGAGTTGCTAAACGTCAACCTCGAAACCTTAATGACTTGGAGAGGATCTGCAAAGAGGAGTGGGACAAAATCCCTCCTGAGATGTGTGCAAACCTGGTGGCCAATTACAAGAAACGTCTGACCTCTGTGATTGCCAACAAGGGTTTTGCCACCAAGTACTAAGTCGAAGGGGTCAAATACTTATTTCCCTCATTAACATGCAAATCAATGTATAACTTTTTTGAAATGCGTTTTTCTGGATTTTGTTGTTGTTATTCTGTCTCTCACTGTTAAAATACACCTACCATTAAAATTATAGACTGATAATTTTTTGTCAGTGGGCAAACGTACAAAATCAGCAGGGGATCAAATACTTTTTTCCCTCACTGTATATATATATATATATATATATTACTATAAAATCTTCCTCAACTACCTGAATAAAGAAATGCTTCCTATTTTAAATCCTAAAATCACATCTATTTAATTACCATGTGTGTCCACTGTTCTGGTACAACAGCAGATCGTAACCCTAAGAATGAAGTGATTTCAGACAGAGATCAGGAGCCCCAAATGGCTTGCTTTCACTTCAGTAAGAAGTATGGGTATTTCAATATTTTAGAATCTTTTGAAACTTAAAACCAGCCTCCCAGAAGGGTCTATAATTGTGAGAAAAATAAAAATAACAATTTAAAGATGTTCTGATGAGGTGAAAATAAAAACAAAGAAATCCTTTGTTGTTCTAATACACAACTGAACAACTGTGACTGGAATTGTGTGATAATAATCGGTATTCTGCAAATGATGGCTTCAGTGAGATTTCATATTTAGCATATTTAGACTGCATATAAGGTATGTAAATGAATTAATAAAGACATATTTCCCCAAAAAATGATTAGGATTTTGCATATATGTATTTTGTTTGTGGTCAATGATGATTGGACTGACTGAGTTCTGGTCTTGGTACATGCTGATGTAGTGATATCAGAGACATTATTTTCAGCTTGAACCAGGCAGGCTCTCACTCTGAATCCATAGAGAAAACCTTGAAATGCATACTTTACTTGGATGGATGATGCCGAATCAATGCTTGAAATAGCAGTGCAGTCATTTGAACATCCTCGGAAATATTAGTCTTTGCTCATATAACACTATAATATATCTATAAATCAAATACATAGTCTATAACAACATGAGCATAATCTAGTCAAAAGTCATAAAATAAACATTATCGACACATTTCAGAAAATAGAAGCACGTTAAGACTTTCTATATACAGTACAATACCGTGAATCCATAAATACATAATTTACGGGAAAAGATAGCAAACACCTAAACCAAGGTAAGTGAGCTATATAATGGCATAAACCTAAGACGAATATATTTATATAAACTAATATATATACTGTATATTATTATGTTTTTATTTTTTTATTGTGGCACTTTTGTGGTTTGAATATGACTCGTGTATTTTGATTACTGTAGGAAATACGCTTGGCCGTGGTGTATAAATTGTTTTCTATGAGACAGTAATGAATCTGACTAATATCAGACACGTTTCTGCTGAATCTTCAGCCACGTGAAGAGAACAAAACTGATTGTTTTCATGGCATCCATGTGTTACTATCAGCTGCAAAGAAAAATAGTCCATAACTCTTTAAACAGTGTAGTGTCACATTAAAGACGATGCTAACACCTTTACTGAAAGTGCTCCCAAAGTATCTAAAGATAAATGTTTTGACTTCACCAAAACAATCACAATCTCCCTAGTCTACCCTACGTGGTGTGCAATTGCCAGTTACAACATGCTTAAACTTGTGGACTTGTCCTAAATAAACTGTTGACCTTCAGATTTATGTTGTATACTTGTGGAGCACATCGGTAGCAGAGCAGAACTGAATAATGTCTCCTCCATATATTACCTGTGCCAGAAGAATTAAAAAGCACTATGTTATTCAGAAGCACTATGAACAGAAGTCTGTGTAACATTTAGCAGCTTAGAATATTTTATATCAGTAATTAGAAACTTTATTATTATTCCCATCCATCTGTCAGTGTGAGAAACAGTTTATTCCATATATAATTTTGCAGAGATAAAGCGTCCACCATGCTACAGAATAATAATGTAGCCCAAGGACAGCATGTCTCCTGTTGGGTTTAATAAGGATCATATTGAAAATGCAGCTTCATGCGTCAAAGAACTTGTCCAGGAAAATCTGCATCAGAGTCCAAACTTTGCATATCACTCTCTCTCTCCGAACAGCTCAGTTGCTTGGCTGGACACAGCAGTTGCGACCCCTACAGCTACAGCTGAGACTTCGCAGTGTACAGTAGGTGTTTGTTAGTACAGAGGCCGAGGGGACACCACTTTTTGTGCTGCTGGAGAATGACAGACAAGAATTAATTAAAATGTATGTGTGAATTAACGTCACTGGTCCTAAACAGATTCTATACTAGTGCATTCAATGTGTAGAAGATTGATCTGACATTTAGAACACATGGAGAATCTGTGCGGTCCGGTTTTAATTTAATGATTGCAGTGAGCGATGGTCTCGTTAATGAAGCCCAGTCCACAATGAAGAATGGCACTCGTATCAAAGTGAAATATTGTGGCTTCATCTTAAGTCCTGACACAGTCCTACATTCAAGGAGAGGCAATGACGTGTGACGACCCCCTCTCTACCTCCATTAAGGTATAAGGGCAAAATAGTGCAAACTCTGTGTAGTAGTTATTGTACTTGTAGGATTCAGAGGCTCACACTGACCTCATCTGTTTGTAAATGAAAGGAGAATGAATATGACTGCCAAATGCATTTGATCCAATCAGCTTGATCCATGTGAATAGATTAAGTTTAATGGTGTCTCATTATAACCCCAGATGCATGGATCATTTCACATTACAGAATGAAAAATGCACAGTGTGATTTGATTGAAAACAAAAATCTATCAGCTGCCCTTCGTCCAATAACTCTGGCTCGCTCCTGATCAAAGCTCATTGACTACCATAAGCATATTTAATGGCTATTCAAGCGGCATGACAAGCTGTTTTAAGAATCGAGTAATAAATGTACACAAGTGTTTTATAACAGTTTCCAGCTAGGTTTGTAGTTAACAGATGATCAGATCCTAAGCCTGTGCAAGATTAATGGGGAATTCAAGCAACTATTTAGTCTTCATTCTGACCCCTAAAGCTGTTTATCCATCCACTTTGTCCTTCAACAAAACTTTTTGACCCAACAATAAGAGACAATTATGTACATCCACTGGAACTCATGTAACAGTGTCTCCAGTAAATAAGTAAATGCATACATACATACATGCATAAATACATAAATACAGACGGGTGACAAATTAAAGGAAAAACCAACATAAAGTGTCTCAGTAAGGTGTTGGGCACCACAAGCCTCCAGAACAGCTTCAATGCTCTTGGCACAGATTCTACGAGTCTCTGACTCTACTGGAGGGATGAACACCATTCTTCCAAAAGATAGTCATTCATTTGATGTTTTGATGATGGATGTGGAGAGCGCTGTCTAACACGTCGGCCCAGAATCTCCCATAGGTGTTCAATTGGGTTGAGATCTGGTGACTGCAAAGGCCATAACATAAGAACATAAGAACATAAGAAAGTTTACAAACGAGAGGAGGCCATTTGACCCATTGTGCTCGTTTGGTGTTCATTAATATCTAAGTGATCCAAGGATCCTATCCAGTCTATTTTTAAATGTTCCCAAACTTTCAGCTTCTACCACATCGCTGGGTAGTTTATTCCAGATTGTGACAACTCTCTGTGTAAAGAAGCGTCTCCTGTTTTCCATTTTGAATGCCTTGAAGCCCAGTTTCCATTTGTGTCCCCGGGTGCGTGTGTCCCTGCTGATCTGGAAAAGCTCCTCTGGTTTGATGTGGTCGATGCCTTTCATGATTTTGAAGACTTGGATCAAGTCCCCACGTAGTCTCCTCTGTTCCAGGGTGAAAAGGTTCAGTTCTCCTCTGAACTGCCTCTAAAGCAGCGATATCTTTCTTGAAGTGTGGTGCCCAGAACTGTACACAGTATCCAGATGAGCTCTAACTAGTGCATTTTACAGTCTGAACATCACTGCCCTTGTTCTCAATTCTACACTTTTGACAATATACCCTAACATTCTGTTTGCCTTTTTTATTGCTTCCCCACATTGCTTGGATGGAAAAAGTGAGGAGTCCACATAGACTCCTAGGTCTTTCTCATGCGTTACTTCATCTAGTTCTGTTCCTCCCATAGTGTAATTATAGTGGACATTTTTGTTACCTGCATGTATTACCTTGCACTTGTCCACATTGAATTTCATCTGGCAGGTGTCGGCCCACAACTGAGTATTATCGAAGTCCCTTTGAATAGCCTGTGCTGCCGAGATTGTATCTGCTGAGCCACATATTTTAGTATCATCTGCAAATTTGACAAGTTTGCTAACTATCCCAGAGTCCAGATCATTAATATAGATTAGAAAAAGCAAAGGCCCTAGTACTGATCCCTGTGGAACTCCACTAACAACCTCACTCCAGTTAGAAGCAACTCCTCTAATCGACACCCTCGGTTTCCTATACATCAACCAGTTCATAATCCATCTACTTACATTACCCTGAATGCCTACAGCTTCCAATTTGGGGATCAGTCTTTGGTGTGGAACCTTATCAAAAGCTTTTTGGATCATTTGCATACTCATCAAACCATTCAGTGAGCCCTCGTGCCCTGTGGATTGGGCATTGTCATCCTGGAAGAGACAACTCCCATCAGGAGTGATCACTCAGAATACATTTGTAATGATTTGCATTGACCCTTCCCTCTAAGGGGACAAGTGGACCCAAACCATGCCAGGACAATGCCCCCCACAGCATAACAGAGCCTCCGGACCCCCTCACTGTAGGGGTCAAGCAGTCAGGACTGTACCGATCTCTTGGTGTCGCCACACATGCACTCGCCCGCTTGTCCAGAACACGAGCCAGTTGACTGTGTGACTGAAGCTCCTGCCATTCGTGCCCCAATAATGACCCCTCTTTCACTTAAATCCTTTCCTCTTGCCATATTGACCCACAATTGAGGTCAACTGGGTCTGCTCAGCATTTGTATACATGCCACAGAGCATGACAGGATGTTAATTGCTTAATTGTATCATGCAGTACACCTGTTTGGAGGCACCTGCATTCATTATGTTCCTCCACTCATTTATTCAGGGTTTTCCTCTAATTTGTCACCCATCTGTACATACATACATGTATACATACATACATACATACATACATACATACATACATACATAAAACAGAAAGTAAAAACAATGCAGCTCTAAGTTTTGTTTGACAGACATCTAGATCTGTAAATATCTTCCTGAAAGAAAGAAAAACATAACCCCAATGTGTTTGAACTCCTCAGGAAGCACACAAACATGTAAGGGCATTTATTCTGGGAAAAAAACAGAACACTGTAAAATGCTTAAATGACAGTTTTTAGGGATGTCACCATTATTTTTTTTATTTTTTTTGTCTGACATCAGATAAGACCTACATTTTTTGGACTTGTCAATGTCGATACATTTGTTCACTTCCAAGCCCATGATATATGATGAAGGATACACAGTATAAAAGATCAACTCTGACGGACTGGAGCTCGTCGCAAGAGACATGTGTACCTGATTTAGCCTGATGTTAGAGTTCATCTGCAGTTATAGTGTTTCTTTGTCACTCTGCTGTCACTCAGAGTGTAGCGACCGTGAGGCCAGCTTAGAAGTGGCAGAGTCATTACGTCTGTAAACTCACACACAGGCCAAATGATCCAAACTGTTTTTACTATGCTAAATTAACAGAGGGGGGAAAGAAATTACATTTGAAACTCTACAATGTATACAAAAAAATTTGTAATTATGCACTGAATCTTTTTTTGATTGCTTGTTTGTTTAACTTGATGCACCAAGAGCTATGTAGATTTGCTACTACTGCTGGAAAAAACAAACACAAAATCTTTGCAACATATTCCTAATAAGCAGGATACAAATTAAGTGAAATGTGCAGTGTTGTTAGGGATCGCTGGGAGCCAACCACACACCCTTCAAAAGAGAGGTTGGCTTACCAAAATGTATCTGCAGAGCTGGTGCTGTACCTTCATTATCACTTTTAAATACTAAGGGCTGGGCCCACCTAAGACAAGCCAATCATCAAGTCCTGTTATTGATCCGTGATTGACGAGACTGTTGAGGTTTTGCACCAGGTAGGAAGGAGAATCCTCAGTCAAACAAACAGCCACTATGGCATCTTGGACACTGGCAACACTGGTCAAGGTTTTAGTTTAATCTGCCTCAGAGTGCATCTGCATTGCTACTACAAACACGTTGCTTTGAAGCAATTGTGTAAGTTTCATCTCTGTATTCAAGGTCAGGAGGATTTGCATATAAACACCATATAACCTTCAAGTTGCTGACACACACAACCTCTGAGCCAGGGGGGCTTAATCTGCTGCATCACAGGCTGCTTAATAGTTTCTTATAGGTAAACGTAGTTGTGCTCCTTGTCAGAGATGTATTGCATTCCTGTCTGGAAAAATATTCATGGTCATAGGTTTGAGGGGAAAGAGGGTATAACTGTCCTACAAATCACTGTCAGCTCATGTTTCTGTACTTATGCAAGAGGTAACTTGTACACAATACTTAATGTTTTCTATAGTTATTAATCATGAATGAGAAACCAGCCAATCACAGAGCAGCATTTGCAAAAAATCCTACACTGCGTAGTGTCTGTAGAAATGCCATCACATGCAGGGAATTAAAAAATACTTCATTTATTTCAACAGGGGTGCGGTTAATCATGTATTCATTCATACAATGCTTTGGGCTGTACAGACAGGTGACAAATTAAAGGTAGGGTATGCAATCTTTTCCAGATTTGTTTGTTTGTTATACTGGTTGAAAGTCTCTTCACATCCTGATAGCAATCAAAAATGTAAGTGGTCTAAATGTAAAAAAAAATATATATATATATGGAAGGCGAGCCGCAGCTACTATTTTTAAAAACATAATAACCGTAAATAAGTTGTTTACACTCGTTATTATTGTAATGTCTAACCTGTGAATGAGACATGCGGTTTTGAAAGAGTTGGCGATCGATGTGTGTTTGTGTGCGCATGTGTGATAGAGGGGCGTGGCTTTGGAGACGCTCTGAAGCGAGGGCGGCTCTATGCTTTCAAAACAAGCTGCTCACTGCTGGCCTCTCAGGATTGCACACCCTAGCTTTAAATGAAAAACCTGGATAAATTAGTGGAGGAAATAGCGAATGCAGATGCCTCCAAACAGGTGTACTGCATGATACAGTTAAGCAATTAACATCCTGTCATGCTCTGTGGCATGTATACAAATGCTGAGCAGCCCAATTGACCTCGATTTTGGATCAAGATGGCAAGAGGAAAGGATCTAAGTGACTTTGAAAGAGGGGTCATTATTGGCGCATGAATGGCAGGAGCTTCAGTCACACAGTCAACTGGCTCGTGTTCTGGACAAGCGGGCGAGTGCATGTGTGGTGACACCAAGAGATCGGTACAGTCCTGACTGCTTGACCTCTACAGTGAGGGGGTCCGGAGGCTCTGTTATGCTGTGGGGGGCATTGTCCTGGCATGGTTTGGGTCCACTTGTCCCCTTAGAGGGAAGGGTCACTGCAAATCATGACATAGTTATTCTGAGTGATCACCTTTATCCTGTGGTGAAACATTTCTATCCTGATGGGAGTCGTCTCTTCCAAGATGACAATGCACATCCACAGGGCATGAGGGGTCACTGAATGCTCTGATGAGTATGAAAATGATGTGAATCATATGCTATGGCAGTCACCAGATCTCACCCCAATTGAACACCTATGGGAGATTCTGGACCGACAGCGCTCTCCACCACCATCATCAAAACCCCAAATGAGGGAATATCTTTTGGAAGAATGGTGTCCATCCCTCCAGTAGAGTCAGAGACTCGTAGAATCTGTGCCAAGAGCATTGAAGCTGTTCTGGCGGCTCGTTGTGGCCCAAGACCTTACTGAGACACTTTATTTGTCAACCATCTGTATGTGTGTGCCTAATCCTTCCATGTAAATGACAGGTGACTTTTATTCACTCTTCTTTACTTTAAAAATAAAATTAGTGATTTAAATGTTTTAAGCTGTAAAATAGAAAATAATCTGTTCATCATCCTAAAATTTTAGGATCTCAAATCATCACTTTTTTAATGCACACAAAGCTTCCTCAAAGAACAGAATTTGATCCAAAATAATTTAATACATTTTGCATTTGACCTTGAAGAAGAGATGACTTGTGACTGGAATCAAAGCAGAAACATAAAAGTGCGAATAGCTCATCACTTTGGAGATTATCTTTGCATGAGTTTTACAAGATGATCAAAGAAAAAGCAAGAAATGCAAAACACTTAAAAATGAAACATAATTTGCTGTTAAATCTTGCAAATGAAATGCTAATTCCTGTCGCTTTTTACCAAACAGTGGGGCCGTTCTCACCACTGGGATCATTTAAAAGTATAAATTATTTATAATGAAGTGGGATGCTTTAATAGGATACTTAGAGAGAGAGTGAGCTCACTAAATGTTTCAGTGATATAGTTCATTGTGCTATATAGTGCATTCTGGGCCAGCTGTGTTCTCATAGCCCCAGTAGATCATCTGTGCCACTGGACTGCATGTCATACTTCAGCAGAATCACAGGGGAAAATAAATTACAGAGATTTTGTTCAAAGAAGTCTCAGATTCATTAAAATTTACATTCAAAGCATTGTATATAAAGATAGTAGCAGTAACATATGAAATAACAAAATGTTAAAATTAAAATAAAAAAATAATGAATTGGCTTTAGGGGAATTGTATTATTAATGGTACTACGGAATATGTGATCATATGACTACTGGGTCAATGTAATGCGTAAGTTCTGAAATAAGTATATCACTTGTAATATTTTACTTTGATACATTAAATGTTTGTTGAATACAAAATAACGGATTACTGTATCTTCAATACGGAAACCTGAACACTGAATGTCCATTGCTTTTAATGTTTTGCATAAAGACAAGGTGACGTTCACTATGTTAATCTGCTCAGTCTATCTTACTGAGAAGTGTAGTTAGAACTGTTTGTTGGTAAAGTAAAAAGGAAAAAAAAATATGTTACTGTATTTAATTCAGAGCTTAATCCCTAAGGGTCATATAATACTTACCCAAATACCCAGAACACAATCTGGAATAAATTTGGCGCATTGGTGTCTAAAATAAAAATGGTGAATTTCTAGCGTTTGTCTTTCTCTGTTGTTAAGTAAGTTGCTGAATCAATTCTCTAAGCCTCTTGATGTACATTACAATGTGTCTGGGGATCTGTGCTGCAGGAGTTTTGTGTTCTGTGAGCTGGCCTTTAGGTAAAATTTATATCCACTCTTATTCCTGGCCCTGTTCTAGAGAAATAACAATGCTGTTTCCCTCCCCTGCATCTTCAATCAGTGCATCACACAGTGTAGACTTTCTAAGCATTGCATAAAACCTGGAGAAAACAAACAATAAAATGAACAAATAAATAATAAAATGACACAATGATGTGTTTATTTCTCAGTTGCAGTCCAAAGAATAGCTCCATGTTTGGAGAGCTGGGAAGAGTCCATATTTTTCTGCATAGTCAGTTGCAGAGCTGCAGATGTTCCAACATTAGTCTTTCTATTGCTGGAGCAGTAAAGCAAGGCAAGTGTTTCTGATGATAGTTTAGCACTTTTTAAAGCAATGCAGATTACTGTGGGCAGTGGCAGCGTGCATGATGAGTGATTGGAACACTTGGTAAGTGACAGAGTCTGCAATTTGAATGCTGGCAATTGTGGATGAAGCCTGGGTTCAAAGGGCACACACCCCTTGCATCCCAGCAGAGAGCAAACACTTCATGTCTGGTGCAGCACAACTTGCATGAAAGCAGAATAAATTATGTACTTTTTACTATTTACTCCTTGATGTTGCACTGATGACAGACTGGGGGGGTGAAATCTGCATTTTCTCAACTACCCCCTCTCAGGACAAGAGAAAAAAAGCATAGCAGGCAAACAATAGTGCACAGAAAAACATGACCCATTACCACACAGCATGAATACCTGTGTTACACAAGAGTATTTTACATTCAATGTATTTGTTGAACCACTGCTTTTAATGTACCATCCTCCCCTCGATGGTGTCAAGGTCCCTTTTCTCTGATCAACATAAGGTAAAAACAAAAGCTGAATTCTCCTTAGTACAAAACAATAGGGCTTTCATATTGCACAGCAAATAAAACATAACCTATTGATAATCAATCAGTAAATTTAAATTTAACAAGGTAAACCTGAAAATGTCTTTTTCATGCTCTTACCTCAACAAAGCACAATACACGCATAGCAGGTACCAGGCTATTTCCCTTGTGCTGTGAATGACCTTTCATAATATCCTGTTCATTGTTTTGGATTGCTGCATAAGATGGTATTGATTGTTTAAGGTTTGTGAGAGACTTTGATCTGAACCTTGGGATTGATGTTTTGATTCATCATTCTTCCTATCAGAGCAGCCAGAATTGAATTTTTTCTTCAAAACCTTTGCTATATTTTCTATTGAATTTGTTTCTTGTTTATGTAGCCTCTATGACTTAGGTGTATATTTTACGAGTGGTGCCCCTTGATCATTCTTTTAAACCTGGTAAACCAAAAATATTTAGTTTAAGCTTTTGCTGGTTTCCTAAAGGTGACAGAGATTTGATTCAAATTCAGTGACTGACCCTAATGACACCATCAACTTGTACTCCTGCCTGGTAAGGTTAGAAGGTACATTAAGATACTTTCTACTTGTGTTAGCAATGCCAAGTCAACTAATCCTTATACTATTACACCTCAATGCTATAAGCATCATTCAATTTTTTTTTTTAGCTTATTATGGACAATGATGGTGGAAGATTATAGTATTATTATTATTATTATTATTATTATTATTATTATTATTATTATTATTATTATACACAGTTTACAAAGAGAGAGGAGGTGGAGGGGTAGCACTTCATATACACAAATTGCCTAAAACCTCACAGTATACTATAGAAGACCACAACACCACCAAGAACACACAAATGATCAATAAAAATAAAAAAATGGAAAAAGGAGAATCCTGATAGAAATTATCTGGGGAATTCCCAAACATTGTTACACTTAAATCTGTGGACAGACTTTCATCTCCCTTTACAAATAATGAGAAACTCTAATCCTTGTGTTAATTGTGCTCTCTGTGATCTACAGCTTATAGGCATTGACACTTGAGCAATGCTATTCCATCCTTCCACCTCTGCGTCTGAGCTGGAGTCGAAACCCATTAACTCCATGGAGCAACAATGACTGAGTGGAGGGGGGGATGAGGGAGGTTTCACAACCTGATTCTCCTGTGTTGCTCTTACTCTTTTTTGTTGTTATCCCTGGAAGAACATCCCCTTTAACCCATAAACTTTAAGATGACTAAAACCACGGTTGTGACAAAACAACAACTTTGTTTAAATAAAAATAAAAAACAGCATCAGTCTGCAGGGGAAGATGTGGTAGTCTTCATATTTTTAACGGATTCAACACAGCTGTCATCCTACAATTTTCAGCAAGCCTTTGTTCAAGTACAGCCTGGATGGGACAGCACCCACACACCACACTCACTGGACTCCGGGGCAATTAAGGAGAGGCCAGGCTCTTAGCAGCCTGTGTTTGGGGTGTGGGAAACAGTGGAGCACCCAGAGGAAACAAGGGATCGAGTACAGGGGCTGTGAGATGCAGCAGCACTTACCACTACACCACCATACAATTTCAATTAAATGTTTTATACCAGAAGTACATTAAAGAAGGGAAACAATTTAAAAAATAAATACAACTACTTTTTGTTGTACCTGGAACAAGAGCACAATGACGTTGTGCGAGCCGGTGTGGGTTATAATTGCAGTAGTTGATTCCACTGGGAAAGTAGCCAAAAATGTGCATGGAAAAAGAGCCTGCTGTGTTTTAAGAAGGGAAGACACGCTTACTGTCAAGTGCTTACTTACAATTTTGTAATCAAGGCAGATGTTTGACTGTTTCTGGTGAGAAGAGGCCCCAGACTGGCAGGCGAGTGTACTGTATCTGCACGCCTTTTACCCTAGGAATGTGCGACCACAGATCCCTGAAACTTCAATCAATAAAGGTGGAAACTTTGTGAATGAGCTCTTCCCAGAGTTGGTGCTGTGAAATTAACTAATTTGAACTGAGTGTCAAGGAAGCCCACTGTTTCGCAGAGATAATCTGCTCAACGGAGAGAGCTGGCTGATCAGTGCCGAGATAAACAAATCTCTGCCGGTGCAGCCCATCGCTTCTCTCAGAGGGAGCTGCAGTCAGACCCACTGGGGACCAGAGCTCATGAAGCGCAGAGAAAACGCCGGCCGTAGAGCGGGAAGACGGGCGAGCAGAACTGTCACACAGTTGAGGTTGTGGACAGTAGATAATAAATAATAGTGCTACTGTATCCACAATAGCATTGGACACAGAACAGGTTACCCATCACAGTATTATCTAACCTTCACCCTCCAAATGCAGTATTTTATAACTCCTCACCCAAACAGATTTCTTATATTGCTTTAGAAATGGAAGAAATGTATATATACAGCATATATATACATACTGTATATAGGTGCTTGGAGGGGCAAAACAGGCTACTCCTATGGATACTACATGCCCCAGAAGCCTGTTAGCTGATTGGCTGATATGCAGGGCTCCCATGTTTGGCGCAGTTCCTCCTCAAAGGGAGGACACCATCATATTCATGTTTGAGGCATTTTGACGATGAAGTGTAGACATCACACAGGAGATAGAATATACAGCTCTGTAAAAAATTAAGAGACCACTTAACATTGATTTCTGAACTTGTGGACTCTGGTCTCTTAATTTTTTCCAGAGCTGTATATGTGTAAGTGTGACGGGGGTGCCCTGGGGGTATAGAGGGTCTGCCCACTAGAACCACACCCACGTCACTAAACCTCCCTTCTGACCACGCCACCACATTTTTATTGATGTGAGGGCAGGGGCCTCACTAACACCCGCCTCAATTACAACTCCTTCCCCCTACAGGTTTGACGCTAGAGACACCCAACACAGAGACAACAGCAACTATCTTTCAAAATGTATTTATACAATATAAACTTGGAAGCAAGTCTCGTCCCTCTTCCTCAACTGCCTTTCCTCCTTTTCTCTGTTTCCATCTCGCTGCCCAGCCACTTACTCGCACTGAGCCAGCCGCCATACACCCCCTATGCAGCCTGTCTCTCACACCCTTCTCTCTTCTCACCCTCTCTCTGATCTGGTTCAGCTTTTCTTTGTCCTCCTCAGCCCCCTCTCTTATTGGGCTCTCCTCTCATTCCAGGGAACAGGTGGGCCAGTGATTGAGATAGAGAAACAGGTGATGCCCCATCTAGCGCAGGTGTAATCACTTAAGGGATCTGGCTCAAAAACACTGACTCATGCATAAAAGCAATTTGTGAATCAAAACAAATAAAAAATAATCATAAAGGATAATAAGTGATAAGCAAGTGAATATAAAATTAAGCAACAAAAGATAATTCAATTAACCAATTAATAATAAAGTAGCCTTATCCCGTCTGTGACATAAATTTACTTTTGTTTTATGCACTTGGCCTTTGGAATTGTGATTTTGGATTGTTGCTACGTGTGTTTGTGTGTGTGTGTTTAGAGAGGACCTGTTCAAAGTACAGGAGTTAGGTTTTCTATGTATTTGTCTATTAACTCATCGTCACAAAGCACTGTATAATAAATGCACATCCCGTTCAGCCCATCCCTGCCTCTGGGTGTGCACCTGCTTATTAGACCCCACCACATTCATGAGCTCGACACCCTGGCACCCCCCCCCGGTGCTTCAATATTTATATTGACATGAAAACTGGAAGCTATAGATCAAAGCAAGTGGAAACATCTTGAGGAAGCTTTCATCCAGCAATGGATCGATATAGGTTGATGATCTGAGATATGTATATTTAGCTGCAATTGCTTTAAACATCTTAAATATACACATTAGCAAGAGCTGTTACTTTACTGTATAAACCCTGACAAAGAACCAACTTCTGTGATTTTTAAGATATTGCTCTTTGCTTTATTTTTTTAAGTGCCAGACTAGCCTGAGAGAAAACCAGCTGGGGGGTCTCAGTGTCACAACCTGTCTTTCCAGAGATGCAGAGATGTGAAGCACAATGAAAAGATAAGAGGAGACTCATCTATCTGCACTCCTCCCTCTTGTAGCCGCTGGGGAAAGCAACGTGCTGGGCCTTCGAAAAGAAATACACAAAGGGTACAATTTTAATTTGACATTCTTACTTGAAGAGAGGCAAAGTTGTATGAGCAAGCCAGAGGCAAACTGTCTCCCTCTTAACATCTAAGCTGGTGTGTTGATAAGTGGGATTGGTATGTGCTCCAGTTTAATATATATATATATATATATATATATATATATATATTTGTGTGACGGATTGATGGTGACATTCAGTTCTCAGAGCTACAGAAAAGTCTTGCTGAATGTTTTGTGCATTAGGCCTGGTATGGCTAATATTATGCCTTGGAGCGGAGAGACTGGGAAGTCAGAGTCTCTGACAGTAGTCAATTACGGAGTCTATCACCTCGATCAATCTCACACAGACCCCCGATCTTGATAAGAGATTAAGTATTTCCCATTGGAGGTCATCATCTTTATCTTAGCTGGTGTGAGGTTTTTCAGCAGTGGGGATCAATCCAGTCCCACAGGGTCTCACTGATTCCCACACACCATTGCTTAATTGACCACATTTTTTATGAAGTTGTTTTCTCCATGTCTGAGGGCAACAATACCAGCTAACATAATTATCAGGTAACAAAACATAGCTAACATTAATTTAAACTGCGCACATCTTCTATGGGAGTTGAAAGTGTAGTATCATTTTTCAGGTGATTAATTTTCATCCAATTTTTATCCACAGCTTTTACATTTTCTTGACTTACTTTGAAAGCAGCTCCAACATGCAGTAAAATAATCCTTGGTGTTGTTACTCGCAAATGCAGTCGCTCCAACCCTCCTCGTCAGCAGAGTCTCACTGAGTGGTCTGTGAAACCAACCATCCCCTCCATAGCTTCTCACGGATCAGGTTGTGCTTCATGTCTGTGCTCATTACTGAGCTACAGCACAATGTTTTCTCTCAGTTTTGCTACTTTGTGGTTTAATTGTAAGGCATGGCTGGATGTGTCCAGTATTTTAGTCTTTAAAGAGCTTGTGCTTGCTAATTTCTGTAGTAGGAGTACAGTGGAAGTCAGTTTAATTTTCAATCTGTGTCTCTGTGCACAAAAGACAGGTCTCAAAATCAAATAATATAATTATAACAGATATATATGTACAGTGCCACAGTGGGGAGATGATTACGATGCTGGGTTCATGATTAGGCGGGGTCTAGGGAGGGATACAGTCACAAAGAGGCAGGGATATGGTGCAGAAGATTGTGAGTCTGCTATTTACAGTGTTCATGATGAATCACAATAAATTAAACACATACAAAACATAAATAAAGCCCTAATTCCACTGGAGCCTACCTAGGAACCATGAAACACATCCCTCTACAAATGAAACTAATAATTAACAATCCAAGGTGCACAAGCAAAGTCCTTGTACCAGTCTGCCATCTTGTTCATTGTGCACTCTCTCAGACACACTCCTCCTCCTACACACCACACACACACACCTTCTTCAACAAATAAAGCATACCGGCTTCCTGCTTATATGCAGGAGACAGGCCAATCAGGACTAAATAAACATCCAAGGCTTATGGGAAATAGAATGCCATTCAGGGCACCATTTTGTGTCCTGGTCAGCACTGCACCACATTATATATAAAGTGCCTACAGAAAGTCTACACCGCTTTTTTAACATTTTGTTGTGTCAGTGCCTCAGAGTTTCATGCATTTAAATTAGGAGTTTTTCGACCAATCTGCACACCATACTCCATACTGTTCAGGGGAAATCATTTTTATTGTGAAAATAATATATACAGTAGGTCCCCAACTTACAAACTTTCAAAGATATGATATAACAAAGTGTTAGCATTAGTTTTTTTCTGTTCTGGAAAAACCCAGACATCTAGCCAATAAGTGTGTGTACAGATAAGAGCTAACAAACAAAGACTGGATGAAGGGATAAAAAGCAGCTAGAAAATGCAGGGCCATCCACATCTAAGGAATACAGAAAATACTGTATTTCTGAATTAGGAAAATTTTTGACTGATAAACACACCTCTAGAATGTATTAAGTTTGTAAGTCGGGGACTGTATAATAAAATTACAAAAAAAAAAAAAATTGGATAGGTCTCCATCCACTGAACTAATACTTGTTGGAAGCACCTTTGGCAGCAACTGAGCTGTGAGTCTTTTGGGAAAGGTCTCTACCAACATAGCACACCTGGATTTGTATGTTCATCTTTAAAAAACAGTTCAATCTCTGTCAAGTTCCTAGGGGAGCATTGATGGACAGCAGTCTTCAAAGTCACATCCCAAATTTACGATTGGATTTAGGTCAGGGCCATTCAAGGATATGTACCTTCAAGGACAGTTCCTTAGCCACTCCAGTGTAGGAGTGAGTGGAAAAGGCTGTGTGCTTTGGGTCATTGTCATGCTGGAAGGGGAAATTCCATTCTAATTTCAGCTATCTTGCAGAGGGCAGCAGGCTTTTCTCATTGACTTCTTTTCTTAATTCTTTTTACCTTAGAACTATATCAACAAGTTCCCCAGTCCCTGCCAATAAGAAACCCCATAACAAGATGTTGCCACCACCATGCTTCACAGTAGAGATTTGCATAAACATAACACTTTGTATTTAGTTCCATTTTAGTTTCTTCAGACCACAAGACCTTTTGCTACATGCTTTTTGCATAATTCAAATGGGATTCTGGGTAGGCTTCTTTGAGTATCATACAGGCCACATTTGTGGAGCACTTGGGATATTGTTGTCACACTTAGACCAGTTTTGGCCATAAAAGCTTGTATCACTTGCAAAGTTGTCACTGGCCTCTTGGTTGCCACTCTGCTTCTTGATCGATGATCCATTGTGGAGGGACGGCCTGGTTTAGGCAGTGTCTTGGTGGTGCCAACTTTGTCCCAAAATTGTTTTGAAAGCTCCTTGGTGCTCATGCTTCAGACTTTGCATTGAAATGTAATACCCAGCAGAGACCCACAGGAACTGCCAAATTGATCCTGAAATCATGTGAATCATTACCATTTAACACATGTTGCAGGCCACTTCAGTAGGTTTGTGATTCTGAAGGCGATTGCTAACAATTTAGGAAGGGAAGTGGACACTTATCCAATCAAGCTATTTCAGTTTTTCATTTTAATACATTTTCTACAAATTCTAGTTTCTTCTTTTATTATTTGGCATAGGATGTGTTTGATATATGGAAAAAAAATATTTTGCTATAAGGCAACAAAAGGTGAAGATTTTGAAAGAAGGCACAGACTTTCTATAGGCACTGTATTTAAATCATGTTGGCTGAATGGTTTGGCTGGTTTCTAACCTGAATAAACTGACATGTTACAATGTAATTTCCATGGTCAGATGTTAGGTGTTCATGAACACAGGAACTGGCTTTCTGACAGTGCAGATAAATATCCGTCAATAAATAAGGACTTTATAAAAGGAAAGCCTTGTGATGGTGTGGGTTAAGAGCGCTTCCTCCCTCCCTCCTCTCCCAATGCCTGAAGGGTCAGATTGAACACCACAGAAAACTGAAATGAATCTGATTGGATAAGTCTCCATGACACTGGACTGAGTCAGAAGTCTTTTAATGTCTATTGAAAATTGTCAGTAATATACCTCAACTACTATTAGACATATAACCTAAACTTTAACCCTATACATGTAATGTATTTTGGTATTCTGGTGAAAACACAATGAAAATAATAACTTTGTCGATATACTATTAATCAGCTGGTACACTAAGGAATCTCGAACCCCCGAGCAAACTATAATAACAGATAATATGATGCAGAACAAGTCACATTCCTGTAGCATCGTTCATTGTACTGATCCCAAGAGTCTTCATACAGCAAAAGAAAAAGGAGAAATCAATAGTCAGATCCTGTTGTATACATAATTATACATCTAATATGTAATACATTTTGGATTTTATTTTTCTTTAACATTATGTTCCTGACAGCCTAGAAGACAAATACAGTTCGTTTGTTTTTTTTCATTTCTTGGGAACCTGCTTAAAAAAAAAACATCTCTAAAGTAATACCTCCACAACCATGCAACAAAACAAAACTTTTAATCGTGGACAAATACCACAGGGTCACACTTTAACCACACCGGTGCGAGAGTGCCTTGTGTTCAAAATGAGCTGATCTGACTTACGGGAACATTGGATTGATTTCTTTCAGGGGAGGGAAGCAAAGATGGATGCTAGGGGGGGTTGTTGTCTTGGACACGGAGGTAAACAGGTCTCTGGGTGGCAGAGATCTGGAAAGTATTTAATGCTGCATTTTGGAGACACTAAAAAAATGAGAACTCTGAATTTCTCTTTTTCTCTTTAAATGAAGACCTTATACCTGTTGCTGTGGTGCATGCCCAAAAGAGGACTGAACATGCAAGCTTCCTGAAGGACCCTTACAGACAGACAGAGAGAGAGAGAGAGAGAGAGAGAGAGAGAGAGAGAGAGAGACTGCATGCTGGCAGAGGAGAGCTCTGATGGTGTGACTCTGACCCCTGCAGGCTTGTCATATATTAGCATACTGTGACTGCCCAGAGTCACCCACCACATCACAGGCACTTATAGTCCACAAAGTCAGACTAATCTTGCTTTTTCCCCATATAAGAAAAAACAGCATGATGAAGGGCAAAAATGTCACATAAATCTTCTATGTTTTCAGTTCAAGAGCTACTAATAGACATTTATGTTTGGTGCTGTAACATTAAGATGGTTTGTTTTTCATTTTTCTAAGAACAATGGTAGAATGTTTTCATACAATTCAAACATGTAATTACAGTGTAACTAAATATTTATAATTGTGTATTAATATGGTTGTTGCATTTGAATTACACTGTAATTTGAAGACAATATGCCATCATCTGTGTACTCAGTTACTGTATTTATTTATTTTATGCTAATGTTTATTAACACAAAACTGTGTGCAGATTTTGGTTTAATAACAATGTCTTAATTGACATGTTTTGTGAATCAGATTTATGACCATAAATATGCTCTCTAATTACCACCCTGGGTGGTTGTTGCAGTACATATTTTTCACAGATGGGAGCAGGACGATTAATAGAGAAATGTTTTAGCCTAGGTTAGATGATTCTTTTGAAATGAATGCTAGTTAAAGAAAGTGTTATCAGACAAGTTGTTTCTTCATTCTTTTATGATTTGTTAATGTATGGCATTCTAGTTTTTAGTCAGTTCTAAATGTACACTTTGAAGTTTTATTTGTAACTCTTCATTGCAATGCATCATTTGGAACACATGATCATATAAAATGAATTAATTCATGTATTTATTAATTGAAAAACTAAACGATAGCCCTGGAGGAGTTACAGCAAATTTAGGTAAGTGTTTTGTTGTTGTTGGTTTTTTTACTAAAATGTCAACATTGTGTTGGCATTTACTATAAAAACTATTCTCCCTTCTGTAAACTAAGTGGTAAGTGGATCTCACTGGAGAATGCCTATTAATGGAGATACCGTCTGCACGAAGCCAGAGTCAGTAACGTATTCATTTTATTTTCCAATAAGTCTTTGATGCATGATGTCAGTGATCGGTCCTGACCTGAGCCATCGGGGATATTCAGTGACCTTTTTGAGAAGAACAGCAGGAGAGTGTTGCGCACAGCAGGATTCAGGATCTTCTGTCCTGGCGCGGGGCAACACAGGGACACCAACCTGAGGAGTATCAGCGCACCATTCATCCACAGCACAAGGATTCAGGAAAGTCAAGCCTTTAAATCCAGCCTGATCTGACACTTTTTCTAATAATATAATAATTGGGATCATATTACGAGGTCAGTAGGACAGAGGAATCCCCATAGACTGTGTACTGAAACCAAGTGTCATGAGTTAAAACAAGTAATGTACAAGTTGTTCTTGGCCACCGCAACAATGTTACCAGGCACATTTGAGCTTCAGTGTATGTGTAGATAAAGGGTAAAGCCAACTAAAATGTGTATAACTAACAAGCAGATATATCAATTAAAAGTGTGTGTGTGTTTATGTATGTACAATCTAACAAGTGAAGCATAAAAGCATTGTAACTGGCAACGTGGGTTCATTATCTGGTCATGTCTTCTGAGAATTGCGTCATTGTACAGATGTGCTGGAAAGGACAGTGTGTGGATCAGGTGGGTTAATGTAGTGTGCTGTGAAGGCTGTGTTTTGAATGCAGCCCAGCGTTCTGTGGTTTTTGCTTCTTCAAAAAAAAAACATGTTCATTATCTGGATTGGTTTGTAAACAGTACATTTGTTACCTTTGCTGATTAGCCCAAGAGGGTGGTGCTTAAGAAGGCAAAGCATAGGTAATGGATAGCACTGAGTAAGGTCACAGAGAAGGCAAATGCAACATTTCAGCAAAAATCTGTTGTGAGAGCAGACTGTAAAATAAAAATGAAGTTATTCCTGTAAAGTCAGTTTGGTTTAGTTTCCATGAAATGTATTTGCCCACTCTGACTTTCTCATTTTAAATATTCACTTCGGCCACAAGATATTACCTCAGTAATCTGTGGAAGTCATTTTAAACTACCTTTCAGCTTCACAAAACCTTTATTTATTTAGGAATTGATTTAGAAATGCGGAAACAATGTTGAATTAACATTATGAGTCAAACCTCACTTAATATATGCCTGTGACTAAACTGTCACATCAGTACACTGTCTTTGAGGAATCGCATTAGAGGTGTCAACTTGCTGCCCTCGGTAATCTTTATTTCATGTATTTTTCCAATTCCTAGGTATCAGATACAGAACAATGCTCACCAGTATTCAATACACATATGCCTATATAATCACGCATATTTTGTTTAGGGCGTAACACATGCATAATGTGCCACAGTGTGCAACACCATTTCAAAGAGACCCACATTCTCATTAAACGGCATTCTGTACGCTAAATTGTGCTTTTCCAAGGATCCACATGATTATGACAGAAGCTTCTTCACAGACAAAGCCTGCACACTTCCTCAGCAGGTGCGTGTTATGAAGTGATGCATGCAAAGTGAGCGAGAAAATAATTAATAGAATCAAAATCTGAAGGAGAGCCAGACCTAAACTACCACAGCATGCAATCATTTGCTCATATTCCACACAACTCTGCCTCCAGGGTCTCACGGCACTAGCCTCTGTGCCACTGCAGCTGTGCAGTCATTTTTCCATTTAATAAGGAAAGGTGGCTCTGAGATTTACAAATCTACCCCACAAACGAGACTAAGAAAGAAAGAAAGAAAGATTTTAATTAATATTGTGGGAAATGGTGCTCATTTGGTATTCACAACGACTTCTAAGTACAAAAGACGCGGATGCATTATTTTAAAATGATCCTTCACTTTGCAGGGTGTGCCGTACGCTGATGTGGCACGCCGCTTGCTCGTGGTGCTTCTTTGATGGAGTACTTAATGAGCTGCTGTTATTGCGACTTTTGTTTTTACTGACAGATTCCTAATGAAAAAGCCCTACTAGTAATAAAGTGAGCTACAGTACTCACGGCTGGGGACCAGGAGGGTGATGTGCATGACAGCTGTCTTTGTTCCTCACACACTCCAGCTGACTTTGATTCAGCAGCACGGCGATGGCTTCACTCGCGAGAGCCTAGGGTGTGCTCAGTGCCGGCTGCGACAGTGACACTTCATCAGGGGCCCCCAAGATGTATCTGCATGTGAAGCGTTTCATCGTTACCCCCATTATTGAGCTGACAGCGCCAAGTGGAGGAACTTGACCTAATAAATCGCTCTACCTCCTGGCGGTCAAAAAGAAAAAGTGATTAACAGAGGAGCGTGATAGATCGGAAGGATATTTTCAACATCAATCGTGTTATAAAAATAAAACAAGAAAACAACCTTTAACAAAATGTGAAAACATCGCCTGCTGGTTTGAGTTTGAATCGTCCAGATCTGTCACAGTGGACGAGACCATGTCTTTGTCAGTGCTCTGTGCATTTTTATTTGGTGGAAGATCACCCAATCTTGTGTACTTGTGTATTGAAATGTGGATTCAGGATATAGCTCACACTGCCCTTCCCTTCAGTATTGCATTATTAGTAGTTGCTGTATTTGAAAATGCATGCTTATGTCTACCAACACAAGATATCAGTAGGACAACTGCAAATGAAACCCTTTGCCGGTAATATTGAATGCATTTGAAAGCCATTCTGAGGCTCCTACCTGAACAAGCCAACACCGTCCTTATAAAGATGAATAGGGCATGTCAGACAAAGACCCGTCAGAAGGCCAGCCCCACAGGAGCGATCGCTTCTGACAGTCTGTATAGAGAGGGAAGAGGGCCAACAGTATTGATGTTCTTTGGAGGTGTTGGTCCTATAGCACTAAATACTAATTAAATTCCAAAATACATTTTATGAGATGTCAACCCTTTGACTTTTAAACCTGACAGTGGGACCTTATTGCTCCGAGAGATTTTTTTTTTTTTTTTCCAGAAAGTAGTTTAGTATGGCTGCTCCCAGGCCTTTAATCGCTGGCTTGCTGAGAGCATGCAGGATTGTAAAGAGGCTGATCTGCAGGACGCCCATCTGTGTTTTTAGACCTGCACACCAATACAGACTCCAGTCTGGGAGGCAAATAATGAGCTAAGCTTTCCACCATGGTGAGTAGGAAAGAAAGCAATGAAAAGAGGATCAGATAGGAATTTACAGAATTGATTAATTATTGATCTTTGCATAGGTTCAGATTTTATTGCTTGCATTGTGTTGCAAGGCTATACACTACAGCATTAAGGGAGCCCAGTGGCAATTGGGATGTTAACTCATTTAGCTGAGAACTGTCACGAAGGCGTAACTCACTGGTACAATTTCTTATACATAGAATTAAAACCCTTTCTGTCTTCAGCTTCTCCAGTGTTTTTCACAGCAGCGTGCGTAATTATGATATGGAGGTTTGAATTTCAAACATTGGCAGGTTGTGTCTAACTGACTCATCTCAGCAGGATCTCCGCCTGGGTCAAGGTAGACGACGTGTCAACGTTCAGCCCGGCGCCCCTTCCTTTCACAATCCCTCATTATCTCTCCTGGCTCTCCCTGCTCGCTTACCCCGCGCCTCTGATCTGTGCTGATCGGCGGGATGGCAGTGAGC